>NC_141093.1:24651021-24816162 GCF_041138505.1 Cibotium barometz
ATGCAAATGATTTTGTTTGGTGCTCTTTCCAAAGAGGATAAATTAGACGGGTCTAATTACTCCCTACTACCGAGTTTTATGGTTAGAAATGTCCTTGTTTTGCCAAGGTCTTAGGGCGTCATGTCATTTGACAATCCTTGCCCTGGTGCAATTTCTCCCACTACTCCTCAAAGGGTTCAGGGACAACAAACCAAGTCTCATGTCTCAAACTACTACTGAACAAAGAATATGGGATTAACATGTAGTCAAGCTTTGGCATTGATTGCCTTATCAATTAAAAGGTCTATTCTTTTGTACATTCGCTCTTGTAAAACATCCATGCTTGCTTGGAACACTCTAGAAACTATATATCAAGCTAAAAGTGATACACGAGTTGCTTTTCTTAAAAGGCAACTTGATAATTAGAAAATGAAGGAGAAGGGGTCTATAAAACATCCATGCTTGGAACACTCTAGAAACTATATATCAAGCTAAAAGTGATACACGAGTTGCTTTTCTTAAAAGGCAACTTGATAATTAGAAAATGAAGGAGAAGGGGTCTATAAATGAACACTTAACCAAGTTACAGGACTTAAGAGAACAACTTCTTAACATTGATGAGATCATTCCTAACAAGAATATGGTTAACATCACCCTTAACTCTTTGTATAAATCTTATCTGGGTTTCAGAACTTCCCTTTGGCTTTCTTTGAGAGGCAACAGAGCCCCTCTTACCTATCAGGACCTTGTTAGCTTATTGTTGTAGGAGGAGAACAATCCAGAAAGAATGCATCTGAGAGTTCTAGCAACGATCGCTCTCTCACAACCAAGGATAAAGGGCGCAAGAAATTTCAGAACAAGGCAAATTTAAACAAAACTTCTGAGGCTAAGGGTGGCACCGAACATGGCAAAGAAGGTGACTTGCCGATATTGTAAAAATCTCGGGCATGCAATTAAAAATTGCTTCAAACTTCAAAATAAAGAAAAGAAGGAAAAGTAATCCAACAAAGGTTTCAACAGTTTTGCCTCTATCATAGTAGAGTTCAAATAAAGAGGACTCTACTAATGTCATTGTCCCCACGAATGCTTCTCACTAATGGTTATTTGTAGTTATAATCATGAACAAGATACACGTCTCAGTAAAACTATTTGTGACCGTTAGTTTCTTAACAATGGTGCTTCTACGCACATAACTTCTCAAAGTTTGGTCAAACATAAGGAGACTTTGCAAGGTTGGTCACACTATTATGTGTGCCAACAATGCCTCTTACCCACTACTATTTATGCCAACTCTAGCAGAGGGGGGTTAATGTTGACAAATGATAAATATATTGTTCACATGGAACAAGACAAACAGATTTGTACTTGATCTTCAACCTAGTGGTTTGTACAAATTAAACATATATGAGAAGTGTAATTGCTTTAGCAACCCATCATGGATGGAAATTGTATTAATTGGATATCAAAATAGTGTTCTTAAATGGTGACTTCTTGTAGGAAGACATTTACTTACTTTTTGTAAAAACTTGTACAGTGGTCTAGTTTGGATTAAATAGTTATTAATCATTCAAATTAAACATAAGCATTGTATTCCTAGCTTAGTTAGGGATTTATTAATACATTCTATTTACTGATTAAGCATTAACTAGTGATTAATTACTCACTCATCTTAGTCTCGTCAATTTTTTATTATTTTTCACACTAAAAAATTCCACCAAATTAGTCTCGTGTGTCCGGACATTCATGGGCGATGCCCCCGAGTAAGAAACCCTCTCTATTGTGTATCTATTGCATTGTCTATTGTACTTTGTCTTGCTATCTCTCTTTCTGCTGTGCCATATTCTTATAATCCTCACCTTCATAGTATTAGTATTCTCCCAGCTTGTTTATGGGAATTTCAAGAATGCTATCAACCATATCAACTTGTTTATGGGAACTTCAAGAATGCTATCTTTCATATTAGCATATGAGCCTTCTCATTCCGAAACCGAAACCGAAACCGGAAAACTTTTCCTTGCCCGAAAAACGGGGACGATTCCACCTTTTTGATTTTCTTAAACGAATTTTCTAACGAGGTCAAGAGACTAAACTGTCCTTCACCTGATTAAACCGGATAGAAGGACCGGATAGAAGGAAAACTATCACTAACTTAATTTGAAGAAATTAACGCTTTTTTCCTAACCAAAATCAGGCACAGCCGTTGATCTAATTATTTGAGGAAATCAATGCCTTTTTCCTAACCGAAGTCAGGCACAGCCACCATTGATCTACTCATTTGAGAAATTCTTCAGGTTTTTATTTAACTACTCGAATTCTAAGCGTATTCCTATTATTTTAATTTAATTATTAAAACTCCACTGATTCCAGCCCAACCCTATCCGGTCCATGGGTTAGCCCCCACCACCCATTAGCCACCACCCAACCACTCGAATTGGTAGAACCAGACAATTACTCACCCACCCACCATAATTGAATGCCTTTCTTAACTTTTGCTTTCATATACAGATATGCACACACTCCTCTTTAAAACTTTAACATATAAAATAATCCATTGACAAACAGTTATTGGTTACAGATGTCATAACTCAAAAATTCTATCCAGTCCCTTGTTTCTCAAAAAATAGTATCACTCTGGACTCTTCATGCTGACCAACTGGTCAGCAACAATGAGATCCAGTAACAGATTACAATAATCATTTCGTCCATCATACCTATCTTCCACGACATATGCATGGGTGTCATAGGCACTGCGAGCCTGTGCATGTCCTGGTCAGAACCCTCCAGGATCCTCCTTAGGTGTCCTGGCACTTCACTCAGGGACCGCTTCGTCGGTCCTTGCCCATCGTACCGGAAGCGCACCATTTTTCAACCATACCGAGGCTGGTCAAGACCTGGGTAGGCTTTGCCACTTGAGCCGTCCTTTGAACACTCCCCACCAGCTGTTGCAACCGAACTTCCCTTAGAAAAACATATACCAAATGCTTCCTCCAGCATTCTGGCGCGTAAGACAATCCTTTAAGAAAACAGGGTTTTTATGCAAATTTTCAGTTTGATTTTCTTTTGAATACAAGGAGTATTTCTTGAATCAGTATCCCCAAAACTTCTTGATCGGAATTCTGAATTTCATACCAGAATTCCTCGAATTCTATAACCTTGATCCACAGATCAATTCGAAGGGTCTCAAACTTAGTTTCAGATTTGGCGAAAGTTTTGAGTGTATTTTTCTAAACTGGTCACACCTTCTTTCCTCGAAACTGACGAAAGAGTTTGGTCTTGGTCATAGTCTGATTCAAGGTTCGAGTTGGATAAGATTTTTCCTGAACTATCTTTCTCAAAAAGGTTTGATAATTCAGTTACTATTTTACTGAATTTTCTTTGAATATTCACTTAACTGATTTCTTTGTTTGAATATTCACTTAACTAATTTCTAAATTAGTTACGAATTTCATGAGGAATAAATTAATCATTTATCTGAATATTTTGATCTCGATAGATTTCCTGAATTTTCTTTTTACAATCCGTGTGAATATAAAACGATAGAAATTTCTCTCTTAGAGTATTTAATTATTCATTTATCAAACACTCATAGAATTTAAGAGAATTCTAATTTTGTGATAAAAAATTTTTATGCTTCTATTTATGCATAAAAATCAACTTCAATGGGAAAAACACTTTTATATAAAAAAATCCTTTTATGCATAAAATCAAATTTAATAGAAATAACACTTTTAAAATAAAAAGAATTTCTTTATGCATCTATTTATGCATAAAAATCAATTTTTATAAGAATAACGCTTTTATAATAAAAAAATTCCTTTATGCATCTTTCTATTCATAGAAATCAATTTTAATAAGAATAACACTTTTATAACAAAAAAATTCCTTTATGCATCTTTCTATGCATAGAAATTAAATTTAATAAGAATAACACTTTTATAATAAAAAAATTTCTTTATGCATTTTTCTATGCATAGAAATCAAATTTAATAAGAATAACACTTTTATAATAAAAAATTCCTTTATGCATCTTTCTATGCATAGAAATCAAATTTAATAAGAATAACACTTTAATCCTTTATGCATCTTTCTATGCATAGAAATGAAATTTAATAAGAATAACACTTTTATAATTAAAAAAATCCATTATGCATCTTTCTATGCATAGAAATCAAATTTAATAAGAATAACACTTTTATAATAAAAACAATTCTATTATGCATCTTTCTATGCATAGAAATCAAATTTAATAATTAATATCAGTGATATCTATGCATATTCATAGGTGAATATGTACATGGAGTAATTAGAATATTTCTTTTAGATGCAAAAAATGGTGGGAATTACTCTTTTGGAATAACATGAAAACAAACTTTCTTTTTCACAAAATTCTGGAAAATTTTGCCATAACCTCCTTTGTATGGCTGACCATTTCTCATTTTTATCTTTCTTCACTTTACTTAATTAACCCAATTTAGAATTATAGAACTCTAATCTACACAATTTTCTAAATTCAAGAGAGTAAATAATAAGAAGAGTTCAATTAATCACTTAGCTAATCTTTCTAGGATTAAGAAAGGTTGGAATGTAAAGAAGAGAAGGGGTGGCCTTTTCATCAAAGGCATAGCATTTGAATTTAATTCAATCATTTGCAAAACATAAAAATCAAGAAAACCATAGATTTTTTATTAAAATTCATAAACAAAGTAAGAAAATTAGCTTACATGGAGCTTGTAAGCTCTCCTTTGGCTTGAGGGATTGAGGGTTCTACTCTTGTTTGAAGCAATAGTGGCCACCAATTCACTTTGGAGAGGATTAGGCCAAAAACAATTGAATTATTAAAAATTTCAATGTAAATGACTCAGGACATAGGAGTAGAGTAACAGTGCATAAACACCATTAAGCTTTTACAAAGGGAGAGGGTTCTATTTATAGGAAAAAGTGAGCCTTTAACCAAGCAAACTGATTCTAGAATTTTCTAGATCAGTTTGGTCAAATTTTGACCTTTTTTGGGTCAGTTCAGCTTACTTTTTAGATCTAGATTTGAAATAGGAGAGAGGAGAGATGAAAATATCTCATTTTATTGATTAAAAATTGGAGGTAATGATGAGACAAAGGCGCCTACTTCATGAGGGGAGATCCCCACATTGAGGTGTCAAAATTTAATTTTTTAATTCTTTTCTTTGGTCCTTAGTCCACTCTTCATCTTATGTGAGCATTTACTCATTTTTTTGGGGGGGGGGTTTCTTTTATTCTTCAATTTATCTCCTCCCTACATTTGGATTAATCTCATTGGCATGTCAAACCTTTGTTTAGACCTTAATCTAATTTTTTTTGAAAACAGGGACCCTTAGGCTAAGGTCTTTTGTGCACATTATCATTTATTTCTAATGCACCTTAGGAATCTCTTTTTAAACTTCTGTTTTGGGAGAATTTATTTTAATAAGAAGGGATATTTTTTGATCCAAAGATATTTAAAAACTGAATTACCTCTCTTTAGAATATTTTCTCTCTCTAGGCCAAACAGGTAGAAACAAGATCTTTTATTATTCTGAAAAGGGAATTGTGGAGAGACGGAAAACTCTCTCACTTGTAGCAAGAGTAGTATGATCCACATGTAGCTCAATCCAATGGGATTTGCATCCCTTTCGGAGCTAGGGATTCAACCCGTACCGGTGCACAAAAGCTTATCCAATTGATGGAGAGAATGCTAAGAATACTACTACTATTGACATAGACTTAACACACACACAAGCTCAATCTTGCCATACTCATTCACTCATCATCCCACTCATTCATGCATCCAAAACAAGAAGAAAGCTAAGCTAAAGCATTCACAAGCTCAAAGCATTCTTCACTCTCATGCACTCACTTCCCTAGCATGCACACAAACCTTGAAGCTATCAATCAAAGAAACATGCACACTAGAGAATAGACATGAGAAGAGAGACAAACAAACATCATCTCATTGCATTGAATTAACAGAAAAAAGAACTTACAATAATGTAGATGGGGAGAGAGAAGAGCTTGCACCTCTATGGAAAAAGAGGGAGAGCTAGTCTCAAGAGAGCTCAAACATGAGTTTAGTCCCATAAGCTCTCAAATGAGCCACTTTTTATACAAAAACTCTAAAACTCCCAAAAGTTCCTATGTGGGATTATTGTCAAGCCCACTCCCACATTCATCTACAGCTTGGAACTCTTTCCAAGAGTCCTAAATAAGCCCGTCACGCAACACTCCCCCCTTCCTATTTTGTGCACGTCCTCGAGCGCGGTAGAAGCAAAAGCTGCAAAAAAACAATGGATACAAGTAAAGCTTTTTATTGAAGAAAAGAAAAGAAAAGAAAAAAACCAGCAATGACAATCTCACACATGAGCATACAAGTGAAAGGCTGATTAGAGTTTTAAAGAGTGCTAAAAGAGGTGAGTAAAGACTAGTCAAAGTGAGACTAAGTGGTAGATAGTGCTATGTAAAGGCAACTGTGCTAAAAGAGGTGAGTAAAGACTAGTCAAAGTGAGACTAAGTGGTAGATAGTGCTATGTAAAGGCAACTGTGCTTATACACCGCAGGTTATGACCGTAGTCTCAATGTCCTACAAGTATTTAAGTTATTCCTAAGTGGCAAACCTACTCCTAAATATGAGCAATGGTGATTGGACCTCTTCTTCTTTTCTCTCTTTTTTTTTTTGGAGGTGTGTGTGTAAAAGATGATAAAGATGAAGGTTCCATCCCAATGAGACTCAAGCAATGGCCAAGAGACCTCCGCCAAGAGAATCTAAAGGCCGCTAAGTATCTCAAAGACGATAGACCCTTTTCTTTCTTTTTGTCATAAGGAGTACCCCATGAAGATGAGGGCATCGGTCTCAAGGGCCCATAATGTACCCCAGAGTCCTACCAACATCTATCAAGGCGATAGAGTCCTTGAAGGTCTTTTTCTAAACTGTTAGATGTCAGTGTTCACCCCATGGAAACCAAGGCATCAGCCCCAAGGTGCTAAGACAACCCCAGGTCCTACCAAGCATTCCACATGGCTATAGACACGTCATGTCTCGATTCACTTGTATATATTTTTTAGGTCATGATTTTTGTAAAATTTTTAATCCTAGCACCTAGCCCATACCTAAGAGGTAGCTACCACTAGGGATAACTAATATACTTCAAGAGCATAAGAACTTGGCATACTCCATTGGTATATATCCTACACTGTCTTTAAATAGAAATACCTTCTACTAAGTCCTCTAAGAATCTAGAATTCACTCACCACATTTTAACAACTAATCTAAAACTTAAACCAGCCAACTGTGTGTGAATATGCAAACAATATATCCAAAAGTTAAAAGTACATAAAGAACAAAAGATTATGATTTGAATACACCTGTTGTAGTGCTCGTTGATGTTGTGTGTTTGCATTGATGCATTGCTGATGCTGATTGCTTCTCTTTGCTTCTTGTAGGCATTGCATGTCTCCCCCCTTCCTAATTTGTGTGCACAGTAGGTGGACTATTGGGGCGTGGTTGTATGCTCTTGTTTAGCTGAGATCTCTGCAAAATGTTTATTAACAAACAAGAAAAGAAAAGAAAGGAATAAAATTTGTTATTGGTGCCAATCACCGAATATAGCCGAGGGAAAAAAACCCAGTGGGAGACAAGTGCCCTGGCTTGTTGATCTTATTGTGGAGTCATTGAGCTTACCCTTGCACTGATGGTGGATCCGTGTCCACTTCTGCTGGAAAGATAGTATCAATGACCTCAAGATGCAAGGACAACCTTGCACAAAAACCGGTCTCTGGAGAAGGTGGTAGAGGAAGGAGTGCATTCTCACTAAAATATGGCATTGGTTCTATGGGAAGGTTAAGCAGACAATTTTGATTTTGGAACTGCTCAATGTAGGTACTCATAGTGATCCAAAATTGACATGTTGAGGCTTGGGGAAGGAGGGCTTGCAAGATAGGTGGTTGCAAGTCATTTATGCATGCATCCCTCCATTGTTGTGCTTGAACCTCCTCAGGTAATCTACGTTGATTTGGTCCTCTCTCTGGTATTCTCACATTAAGAAGTTTATGGCATTTGGGTGTAATTCCCACAATTTGTTTCATTAAGCCCGTGCCATATCGTCTAAAGTAAGAGCGGCATATCCAACAAATGTGTGAAGCTTCTCCTAATACGAGTCGTGCACACTCTTGACAATGTGGAAATGGGTGATGCTGTTGATAGAATAAAGTGACAAAGTGATGCCCACAGCAATTTTCACCTAAGGGAGCATAAAAGTACCTAGAATGAGTTTGAAAAGGAGGGGCACTATAACCCCCGCAATGTTGAGGTTGAGTACTATCAGGGTCAATGCATGGTGGACATGTATCGCGCCAAGTATCCATCAGGAGGTATCTGGGCGTAGAACAATGAAATTTAGAACACTCATATTCATCATTACAATCCCAATCAAAAACATTGTAGACAAGATCATCTCAAAAAGAATACAATCCTCGAAAGGCATAAGGAACCACATTAGTAAATGTGAGACTATTCAAACACTGATCTACCAAAGAGCTTCAATTGTAGTGTAAATGCCTTATCTTTGGTTTTGGGTATGTCCTTCTTAAGAGGTGGAAAGGTTAGCAATTGTCGAGGAATTTGAGCAAGATAAGATGATTTAGGCATTGAAGTGCTAGAATCTATGCTCAAAGGAGACTTATGTAAAGTTGGACTCGTCTTAGGTACACAAGTTGGACTCGTCTTAGGTACACAAGTTGGACTCGTGTACCTAAGACTTATGTAAAGTTGGACTCGTCTTAGGTACACAAGTTGATGGTGGAATTGTGTAACCAAGAGAAATTTTGACAACTGGTGTTTCAATACTTGTTTTGGGAAGGTCAACACAAGGAGATTTGTAGGTGTTATCACAACCACCTATCCTATCTTGAAGAGGCTGTGTTGATTTCCTTTGCACCCACTGATATGGAAAACCAAGGGTGGCTTTTGGAATCTTATTGATACACCCTTTTACCCCTAGAAAACCATGGCATTTGGGAAGCCAAATTGCTGTTGCACCCTCATAATAGCCTTGTGCTTTAAGAACATGCTTTGGGACCCAACGAGTAACAATCTGAGGTTTAGGCTTGGAAAAGATGTGCTTTTTAGGAGGCTTAGCAACTAGGCTAGATGGTACCAGTTTGTACGCATCTTTGGGTAGCCAAATTGATAATTCCTTCTTGCCTAGCCTTCTTTGAGCAGTGACTAGAGTAGTTGGAACATGCCAGCCATGGCCCTCACTTGAGGACTCATCGATTATCCACATCATTTGTGTTGGAGCTTCAAGAGCAGATTTTGAAAGTGGGTTGTGTAAGGTAGAAATACCACCCGTTTGACATGATAAAACTCGTGGAGTAGCAGATCCCAATACGTAATCAGAATCAATTTGCAATTTGTATTGTCTATCTTTCCAATCTAATGAACAACTGGTAGCCCTTAACCATGATCGACCGAGAACAGCCTCTACTACTGCCCCTTGGACTTACTTGCCACATAAAAGGGAACTGACATCTGGTGGTCCTGAATGGACATCATAATGACACATTTTCCCTCTATAGGGTTATCTTCACCTAAGAAGCTTTGTAACTCAATAGGAATGTGCACAAGTGTTGGTTGTCCCAAGGCTATCCATGTGTCAAACGAGAGAACATTATAATCTACACCAAAGTCAATTAAGGCAGAGAAAAAGTAGGTAGTCTCATGAAGATGAAGACACACTTGAATATTGAAAGGATCGACATATGGTTCATCAATAGCCAACTGTAAAGCCAACATAGAAGCCTTGCAACGCTCCTTGGCTTTTGCAACTCTAGCTTTAGCCTCTTCTTGAGCTTGACGTTTAAGTAGGTCATGTGCTTCTTTCCGTGTGTGTGCAGCATGCATTTGTTGAAGCATGGCTTCAGTTAATGGTTCATTGTATTTCTTGAGACAACTTCCATTAATGAAGTTAGGCATTTGCTCACCTTCTAGTGTCTCTAAATGCACTGCACCACTTGGAGTAAGCTCATTAATCACAAACGGTCATAGTCCACGTTTCTTGAGCTTTCTCTTATGCTTCTTAAGTGTGTACAAGAGCACAAGGTCCCCTTTTTTGAATCGGCCAGTTGCTACATTTCTATCATACCATTGCTTTTGTCTCCTCTTCTCGGCATACATCCCCATTACCGCCAATAAGCGGGTCTCATCAAGCTTTTCCAATTCATCAATACATTGTGAAAGCTCATGACCAGTCCAGTCCAATTGTTTAGCAACTCGTAGAGTAGGTACAAGAAATTCAATGGGAAGAATTGCATCTAGCCCAAAAGCAAGCTCAAATGGGGTTGTGCCCACAGATGTTTTATAGGCTGTCCTATATGCCCAAAGAACTAAGTGCAACTTTTGCTCCCAATCAGTCCTATGTCCCTCAACAATCTTTGTGAGTGCTGTGCAGAGAATCTTGTTAGTACTCTCAGCTTGTCCATTGGTTTGGGGATGATAGGGTGCAGAACGCTTGTGAATTACCATAAATTCTTGAAGCAAAAACTCTATGACCTCATTCACAAAGTGCACACCTTAATCACTAACGATTTCAATAGGTAAGCCATAGCGTGTAAATACGTACTCATACAAGAACTTGGCCGTAGTTCTGGCATCATTTTTAATTATAGCCTTTGCCTCTACCCATTTGGTCAAATAGTCAGTTGCAACTATAATATATTCTGCATGCGTGTGACGAGCTGGAAGTTTAATGGGACCGACAAAATCAATACCCCATTTTGCAAAAGCACGTGTGCTTAACATAGGCCGCAATGGCATATTGTCCTTAGTGATGGGAGGTTTGGTCCTTTGACAATCATCACAACATTTTACATATTCTTCGGTATCCATTTGTAAGGTTGGCCACCAAAGCCCAGACCACCTAATTAACTTAGCTCTGGTATTGCCCGAAAAATGTCCACCCCCAACACCTGCATGTGCATGAGTCAAGCTTTTCAAGTAGTCAGCTTCACATACACACATGCGTAAGTTGCCATCCTTGCCCCTCTTGTAGAGTTGGCCCTCTATCAGCATATAGTTTGCCGCTTCAACTTCAATAGCATGCTTTCGATATTTAGGAATTTTTTGATCAGTATGACCATGCTGAAGATAGTCCACAATATACTTACTCCAACTTGGTGTAGTTGAAATTTGGAATAATGTGACATTATGAATTGGCTGTTGAATTTGACATGAAGCACAGTTGCGAACAAATTTTTCAGCATCTGCATGCATGGTAGGCCACCATTGCCCATCCTGAGATATACGTCTCACACAAGTAGTAGCTGATGCATGGATTCCATCGATACCCACATGTGCCCATTCCAAGATCTCCTCATATTGGTCAGGGTTAGGTATAAGCCGCAACACTCCATCATTACCCTGACGATATAATCTCCCTGAGATTAACTTGAATGGTCGCCATAGGTTCACATTAGGACCCGCTAGTTGTATCTGCCCGCTTGTCAAAATTTCTAAGATGGATTCAGACCATTTAGGAGCTGTCTCTACAAGGAAAAGTGTTGAATCTAACATATCATCATCCACACCCACAGGAGCTTCGCCAGAGGTGATTCGAGACAAATGATCTGCCCTAAAATGAGTTGTTCCTTTTTGCACTACCACTTCAAAATCAAACTCAAGAAGGGTGATAAACCATCTCACAATCCTTCCAATTGCACAAGGCTTATTAACCAAATATAGCAGTGCTTGATGGTCCACAAAAAATATGAATTTGTTTGCCAAAAGGTAATGGCGAAACTTTTTCACTGCATATATCATGGACAAACCTTCTCTTTCTGTTGTGGTATAATTCTTCTCAGCATTGTTCAACTGTCGACTAGCATATGAGATTGGGAAATCCTTATTATGTTCTCCCGATTGAGCCAAAATACATCCAATTGCAAAGTTTGAAGCATCAATATGGACATGAAAGATTTGGTTCCAATCTGGTGCCCGTAAGATGGGTGCAGTCACTAATGCTTGCTTCAACTTTTCAAAGGATTCCTCACACTCATCAGTCCAATTAAACTTTACAAGAAGAGCATATAATGGTCTGGCTAGGACAGCGTACATGTAGATGAATCGACGATAATAGCCACAATGTCCCATGAATGTTTGTACCCCTTTAGGGTTGATAGGCCGAGGTAATGAGACAATGACATCAATTTTATCCATATCTGTTGAAATCCCATTGCGAGAAACAATATGGCCCAAGATTTTCCCTTGTCTTACCATGAATTTGCACTTGTCAGGATTCAAGCATATACGATAAAGTTGACACTTTTGAAACACAAGTCTGAGGTGTTCTATATGATCATCACGCTCTTGTGAGTGAACACATAAATCATCCATGAAGATCTCAAGAAATTGCCTCAGGTACTCCTTGAATACATGACTCATTAACCGCTGAAAGGTTGCTGGTGCATTTGTTAGACCAAATGGCATAACACGATAAGCAAAGATGCCATCTTCAGTAGCAAAGGCTATCTTGTGTTGATCCTTTGGATCAATTGACACTTGATTGTAACCGGAGAATCCATCCAAGAAACTATATGCCTTTTTCCCTCTGTAACTCGTTCCAGAACGTGATCCGTGATGATTGGAAGTGGTTAATGATCACGTACAGTAGCTGCATTTACCTTCTTGAGGTTTACACATACTCGAAGTTTTCCATTTTTCTTCGGCACCACTACAATAGGGGAGACCCATTTAGTGTGTTCAATCTCATAGATAAATTCTGCCTCTAAGAGCTTGTCTATTTCTTCTTTTATCTTTCGTGCAAAATTCTCATTGTAAGTATAAGGACGTTGCTTGGAAGGCTTTGCATCCTCTCGCAATGGAATTGTATGCTGACATATGCTTGGATCAACTCCTTTGAGGTCTTTATAACTCCAAGCAAAAACATCGCGACACTTTTTTATTGTTTGAATTAATAACTTCTCCTCATCTAAGGACAAGTCTGTGGCAATCCACACATAGTGAGGCTCTTCTCCTGGCTTAGCGATATCAATCTTTTTTGCATCTTCTAGACCATCATATGAAACCCCTGGCATGCTTAGTTTTTGTCGCATGGGTTGTTGAAGAACAATCTTCCGATCTTGAAGAGTGTACTGTGTGAAGTTGGGGGGAACATTGAGACCTTGTTCTTGTCCACTTGAGTCGTCACTCATTGAAGACCATGCGGTTTTGAGCTCTCTGTTGCAATCTTGCATCGGATTTTTTTGTTCAACCATTATCTTTGCACTTCCGACATTCTCTTTTGAATCGGTTTTAGACTTGAGTTTTGGTTTTTGTTTCTTTGTTTTTGTGCGATTTTTGCTAACAATTTTTAGCTTTTCTCCTGGTTGGAATCCATCTGATCGTTTCACTTGGTCTTTGATACTATCTTGTGCTTGGACATAGTATAGATATCCATTCTTTCCTGAGAAGGTGGTGGTCGAGAGTGTTCCTTCTTAACCTCCTCCTTTTCTTTTTGTAGTCTCTCACGTCGTTCCCTCTCATCTTGTTTTCGGATTCTCTTATGGCTCTTATAGCATTTACGTTTAGGTCGACTTCGAGGGATCTCTACTTGAACCTCCCTTCCTCTCAAGAGTAGGCGTGCCTTTCCTAACTCATCCTCAGGGATTATCACATCATTATCAAAATCAGAGTCCCATCCATCTTCCTTATCAGCATCATTAGCAGATTCGAGTGTTAAATCCTCCACTGAGACTTCCTCTACATGCAGTGCTGTTGTTGATGCATCTCCATAGTACAAAATATCTAGAAGGTCACGTGGTTGTACCATTCATATAGGAATAATGTCATATCCATCTGAGTCTCAAAATTAAATTGGCTTAGGTAAAGCACATGTCGATAATGTTGCAGACATGACTCCATTCTAGTGGATCAATTAAGTGCTCAGGGAAGGGTTGTGGAATGTATGCCTCATCTGATACACTTCGATTACCCTTAAGTCTCTCAGTGTTGAAATCCCTACATGAGGCTCCACACATCCACAGATCTTCTCGCCCATCTGACAATGTAACTCTTGAGCCCTCAGATGAAGCAGAATCAAACTCATCTATTGGAGACCTTGTTACATCACGATATAAGTGATTCTTTAGGTTGACCCTTGTGATGACAGAATCATGTCGGAGGTACAAATAATTGTATCCCCAATCTTGAATCATTTGAAATTGTTGCATGAATGGTCTACCCAATATCACTTCATAGTTTGGATGTTTTCCAAAATCCACTACTACAAAAGTGTGCTCATATTCAATCCCACATGTGGTGACCAATATGTTCTTAAGCAGCCCAAGGGGATGTTCTAAGCTTCCATCTGCTTGCTGCAAGCACATCCTGGTACTCCTAATAGCTGGTTTGCCCCACTTTTCCCAAATGGACCTTGTCACAATGCCCACTCCTGCACCACTATCAAGTATTGCAGTTGAAGCTACTTTTCGCACTTCTAATGGGAGGGTAGCATTTCCCTGATCGTCCTCACAAAATTTTCCTACTTTGTTGATAGGAACTGGCATAACATGCTTTGTCTCAGGGTGTATAGTACATTGATGGTGACCCTTTTGTAGCAATACTTGCTCTGACAAACATGTGGCAATATCATTCCACAACTCAGGTTGAAGCTTTATCAAATCAAGCAAAGGTAAGGTACAAGCCACTCTGGTGGTGCTGACAGAATAGCTTGCACGATACCCATATTCATCTCCTTTGTCAACCTTCTATGCATGGAGGGTATCCTCAAAGTTTGAGAATAGTTCTCATATTCTCCCAAATATGATGGTAAGGTTTTCATTGTATACTTACTTCTAGGAGAAACAATTGTTTGAACTTCCTCCTGGATGCTTGGGCGTCTAGAGTTGTTTTCTGTGCTCCTGGTAAAATCCACCTCAGAGAATGGAGGTGAAATAATAGAGGACATATTCTCATTAACTTTCTCATGAACTGCTGCCCACATCTTATTTGCCATGTCCTCATTAGCATCAATAACTTCATCATTGCATGGGAAGGCAAGGCTAGGTGGTGGCAGAATACCTTCTTTCAATGGGGTGGCAATTGTTGCAGACTTCTCCCTATGAGATTGTGAGATGAGCTCACTTTTCATTTCCCGACTTGATGACACTTCCGGTATGGTTTCTAATGTTGGCTTAAGAGAGGTTGGGCCCCGAGGGATAGGTGGAGGTGGTCCCTCAAGTATTGATTGAGCTTCCCTAATGAGTTACTGATGTACAGTGAGATTTATCTTCTCCTCACGAGGGTTTGGGTATTCTTGAAGCTTCTTGGGTAGCTCAGATAAACCTGCAATGCGACTTCTATGAGCATCAATGATGGCATCTAGAGTCTCATTCACCTTATCCACAAAAACAGAACCCCCAGAACTATCCTCGGTCATACTAGCCTCATCTTGTTTAGCACTAGGCCCAGGTTGAGGTTGATGCTCCTCATGCACTTCTTGGGATGTAAAAGCTTGATCCTTCATGTTTTGTTTAGAGACTTCTTGAGAGCTAGTGGATGCACTTTTAGTTCGCTTGTTGCGGTTCTTTTTCCTCCTAGTGGTCTTTTTTCTATTGGAATGTAGGGTCTTGTCCACTAGATTTGCCTTTGCATCCCTAGTTCGAGGTGTCTCATCAGTCTGCATTTCAGCATTTCGTGTCTGTGATCTAGTCATGACTCTAAGTGGCACGACATCCTCATTCTCAGATGAAGGTGGCGATGGAATTGCCCCTACAAGGTTGAGTGAGACTTTTGGTTGAGAGGTGCCTTCCTCATGTGGTTTCAGCAAACAATCCTTTGGGAAGTGTTCTACACAACACCCTAGGCAATATCTTTCAATTGGTGAAAACTGTGGTACTGTTGTATTGGATCGAGCTGCTTGCCTTGAGCGATGTGGACAATCACGAGCCCAATGGGGTTCTCCGCACTCATAACAGGGGCCCATTAGTTTAGCTTCTACTTTCCTTTGCTGCCATTGACCTGAGGGGCCTGGAGTCCTAGGTTGGTAGCCGCCTAGAAACATCAAAGAATTTTGTTCCCCTGGTCCCCAGTGCTTGGCTTGGATATGCGGGATTGTCAAAGAGATTTTCCTTGGATGAATATGATGCATATTCCTCCTCCACATAGCCTAGGTTTACCAAGTCTCTACACATATTTGAATTGTCGTAGTCAACAACCCTCACAGGAGCAGTCCCAGGAGCAGGAGGTTGAGCTCCAAGAACAGGTCGTGCTTGCTCTTGTGCCATCGGTGGCTTACATTCAAAATTAGTATACTGTTGATGTATTTGTGGAGCCACTCCACCCCTTTGCTGCTCACGCTCCTGTCTCATTCTTGCAATGCGAGTACATTCCTGTGTGGTGTGGGTAAAGATCCAAGCACAGGCTTGGCACCACTTCTTTGTGGGTTGGTTTATGACTAGAGGAGAAAAGGTATTACATTCTTTGGTTTTATGGTTACCGCCACATGCTCCACAAAGATGAGGACCTGTAGGTAGTACACTCCTCATTCGCTGCTGTTGTTGTTGTGGCTGCATGGGTGGGCGATAGGTCTGTCCCAATCTCCTTAGTACTAGGTTAGCTATATGGTCTGGATTTACTAGCGCACTAGACCCTGAACTTTGGTCATCACCCCACTAATCTCTAGGTTTCACCTCAGGGCCAGTACCATCTTGGAATTTGAAGTTATCGGTGAAATCCATAGCATCATGGCAACACTCATTGAAATTTGTATGCTTCTTTGCATAGAGATGTGTATGCAGTGTTGAATTTTTGAGTCCTTTTAAGAAGAGAGAAATTAATCGACTTTGGGTGGGCTTCTCATCTTCTGGGCAACGATTAATGTACTGCTTCATCCTATTTACACAATCTCTAACACTCTCAGTCTCGCCTTGCTTGAAAGAGTAGATGTTTGCTACCGTGTCATGTTGAATCTCCATCAAGGAAAAAGCAGCAATGAATCTCTCTTCCAAAACTCGTAAAGAAGATTTGTTTGAAGCCTCTAGTGCCTGAAACCAAGCAAGGGCCTTTCCCTCGAGAGTGAGCCCAAATCCTTCAATTTGAGTATGCTTGTCAGTAACTTGCTCAGCTCGAACAGCTTGCCTAAATGCTACTACATGGTCATATGGATCTCCTGACCCTTCGTACTTCTTTACCAGTTTCTGAAGAGTTGATGGCCTTACTTGTCTTGAATACTTGTCATAGGGCCTACGGTCTCTCACTCTCAGTGGGAATTGTTCCTCTCTTTGGTAAGATGGGCCACATGCATCCCAAATTGGTGTGGGTCCCCTATTACCTGCCTCACCAATCCCTATTACCTGCCTCACCAACCCCTTCCAAAGAACTTGTTACCCGCATTTCAGGAGGTGCTGAGTTGGCTCCCCTACCCTCCGATTGTCATAGTGAAAAATGTTGTTGTGGTGTGACCTGTGGTCGCACTTTTGGTGTAGGATAATATCTTGGTGTAGGATAATATCTTGGTGCTAGAGTTGGGCTACTTGCAGTGGTCCACTTTGATGTTGAGGGTCTCTCTCTAGTGAACTCTCTTAGGGGAGGAGAAGCAGTTTCTCCATGAAAGGCTGTCTCTCCTGGTTTAGCTGTATTTGTTGAGAACACTTCCATGAATAATGGTTGTCCTTTCCACGTGAGCTCCCGAATCTCCTTCCAATCTAAGGTTCGGTATTCATTGGCCCATTTATCAACGATTCGATTCATGTGTCCTACAAGCTTCTTGACTACCGCCACAAGTGCTAGAGGAAGATCTAGTTCTGGCAATCTAGTTGTGGCATAATATCCTAAAGAGTCCTTATAGACCTCTTGAAGTGGGTCATCCTGTAAGACCTTTGTCACTGGAATTTGTCATACAAACTCCCATGGTTCTCAGCCCCCTGATCCATTTTGCTCTTGCCTTTCCTATCCCTTTCCAAATTTAGATCTACAAGAAGTAAATCATCTATGGATGGCTTTGAGGACTGGGCATTGGATGGTCCAAGCATGTCCGGCTCAATGAGCCAATCATCTCTAGACTCCCTTGTTGTGGAAAGCTTTGATAAGTCTAAGAACTCGCTTTTAGAGAGCTCCCCTAATTTGTCTACATTCTCTGGATGATAGGTGACTTCGTAGAGCGAACACTATCCCCACCCATGTACATGTTACCCTGGTCATTGACTAGAGGTGCTCTGTCAAGTTCTGAGAAAAAGTTTGCGATCTTAACAAGATACCGTTGTTGTGGATCCCTAAAGATCTCAGCTCCTTGAGCATTCGTGTAGACATATTGGAGTCTCACATTGAGTGTTAACCCCATAGTGTCGGCTTCAAATGGATTAAAAGATCTTGTGGGTGTCCTATTTGGGGCTAAGGGATGACTATTTGACAGCCCTAGATTGTCCATGGACAATGAGCTAGTTGTTCTGGAAAGGGTATCAGATTGAGATTCGAAAAAGGTTTCAGCAATATCTGCCAAATTTCCTACCGATTGGGTCCCACTTTCCTGCGTAGGTACTCTAGAAGGTGCCCTAGGCCCTATGGCAGTGTCTATGTGACGTCCCGACCGCAAGTGCATAAGGTCAAATTTTTTTGGTTTTTTTTATTGTTTTGTTCTTTTGTTCTTTTTTTTATTATATATATATATATATATATATATATATTTTACCCTACTTGACCATTAAATGCAACTAAAATGAATATGCGTATAAATACCTATCTTATTTTTTTAATTTTTTTTTCTAATTACACAAAAATATGAATTACGCTAAAAAAATACTAATTATGCATAAAATTACAAAAATTTTAAAAAAATTGCAAGTTACTCTAATTATGCAAAAAATTATAGAAATTTTAAAAAAAAATAAAAAATTACAAAATATGCAAAGAATATGGACTCCTAAAAAAACACATAATTTACAGAATTTTTCTTTTTCTTTTTCTTTTTTTTTACTAATTACACACAAATACTAATTATGCACAAAATTACAAAAATTTTAAAAAAATGCAAGTTACTCTAATTATGCAAACAATTACAGAAATTTAAAAAAAATGCAAATTATGCAAAAAACATGGACTCAAAATAAAACATAAATTTTTTTTATTTATATTTATTTATTTATTTATATTTATTTATTTCTTTCTTTTCTTTTCTTTCTTTTTTTTTAAAAAAAATATTTTTATTATTTAATAGTTTTTTTCTTTTTATTTTTTTTTAAATTTTTAAATTTTTTAAATTTTATTTTTATTTTTTTTAAAAAAATGCAAAGAATATGAAAATTGACAAAAAATTAAAAAATTAAAAAATTAAAAAAATACTAACCTCTTAATCCTTATCGCGTCCGGATCGTGCGGTTCCGGATTTCCCTGCTGCTGCAGGTGCGCCTTCTCGCCTTCAATGCTTCTTTGCGCCAGCTACAGCCAGCTGCCCTCCACGCCGGCCAGTTGCTTCCACACCGGCCTGCAGCTTCGCTCGCCTTCTTTTCCACTTCTCCGCCTCTGCTTCTCACCTTCTGTCTGCTACAGCAACTGCCGGTCGCCTCCACTTCGCTTCCAGTCGCTACTGTGCGCCTTCTGTCTGCTATACAGCAAGTGCCGATCGCCTCCTCTTCGCTTCCAGTCGCTACTCTACACCTTCTGTCTGCTATACAGCAACTGTCGATCGCCTTCTCTTCGCTTCCTGCTCTCCCTCAGCCGCCGCCGCCTTCTACAGCCGCAGCCAACTTTTCTCCACGCGGCCGGTTTCCAGTCACGCAGCCACCTCTCGTTTTTTTTTCTTGGTCTCCTTCACCGGCCAGTCTCCTACGCCGGCCACTTGCGTTGGCCACCACAGTAGTGCCACTCTCCTTCTTTTGCAGTCTCCTATGTCAGCCACTCTCCACGCGGCAGTACCGCTTCGCCTCTAGTCAGCCACCAACAGCCAAACCAACAGCCAACTCAACTTTGAGAAAAAGTATAAATAAATAAAAATAAAATTTGCCATCTCTCTTCTCCTTTTTTTTTCCTTTCTCCCTTCTCTTTCCCTCTCTCCTCTCTTCCTTAAGCGGGCTTCACACTTGGGAGCCTATGGAGCTTGCATAAGCTATAAAAGAGCTTAGCAACGCACCTCTTTTATTTTTATTTTTATTTACTAATTACATGTTAGCGAAAAGCATGAAAGCATGAAATGACAAAAAACAATGAAGGTAAGCATAATGAACGATACTTGAAAAAGAATAAAAGCAATAAAACATAAAAAAAACAATGCGAGAGAAACCACAACCGCTCAATGGGTTTTTCTTATCCTAACCTTATCCACTCACACCAGGATCGCACACCCGAACTTAACCTAATCACTCAATGGTTTTGCAACCAAAAGAGGAAATAGTGGTGGTTTCCACACACTCTCAACCGGATTTGAGTCTTCTCCCCGCCCGGTAGCAGTGCCAATGGAGAGACGGAAAACTCTCTCACTTGTAGCAAGAGTAGTATGATCCACATGTAGCTCAATCCAATGGGATTTGCATCCCTTTCAGAGCTAGGGATTCAACCCATACCGGTGCACAAAAGCTTATCCAATTGATGGAGAGAATGCTAAGAATACTACTACTATTGACATAGACTTAACACACACACAAGCTCAATCTTGCCATACTCATTCACTCATCATCCCACTCATTCATGCATCCAAAACAAGAAGAAAGCTAAGCTAAAGCATTCACAAGCTCAAAGCATTCTTCATTCTCATGCACTCACTTCCCTAGCATGCACACAAACCTTGAAGCTATCAATCAAAGAAATATGCACACTAGAGAATAGACATGAGAAGAGAGACAAACAAACATCATCTCATTGCATTGAATTAACAGAAAAAAGAACTTACAATAATGTAGATGGGGAGAGAGAAGAGCTTGCACCTCTATGGAAAAAGAGGGAGAGCTAGTCTCAAGAGAGCTCAAACATGAGTTTAGCCCAATGTGTCCACCACATAAGCTCTCAAATGAGCCACTTTTTATACAAAAACTTTAAAACTCCCAAAAGTTCCCATGTGGGATTATTGTCAAGCCCACTCCCACATTCATCTACAGCTTGGAACTCTTTATAAGAGCCCTAAATAAGCCCGTCACTCACGCAACAGATTGATTACAGGGGAAGAAACTGGACATCTTGAGGGGCTAGGGTATCTTACATCCTCTCCCACTTGAAAAATACGAGATGTTCTCATCTTGCAAACTGGGAGTAATCCCGCATCAGTTCGGCTTCTTTCTCGCAGGGGACATCTTCAAAAGGATAGAACTTCCATTTGACTAATAATTCTCTCAGAATTCTGTTCCTGAGAACCTTCTCTCGAACATCAAGGATTTCTTCAGGTTGGAGTTCCATCTGTCCTCGGGTTAAAGAAGTTAAGAGTTCATCATTATGCACATGATTCGGGCTCAGTACATACTTCTTAAGTAGGCTGACATGAAATACATTATGTACTTTGAGATGAGGAGGCACAAGTTCAAAGGCTAAGTCACCTACTTGCTTGTAATCAGATATGGCCCACAATATCTGGGGGATAACTTCTTGTACTTCCCAAGAGATAGAGAACTTCTTTTGGGGCGTACTCGAATGAAGACCATATCTGCTTCTTCGAATTTTTTGCCTGACCTCTTCTTATCTGCATACTACTTCTCTATATCCTGGGCAGCTTTTATATCCTTGCAAATTGACTGCATGTGCTGCTCCATGTCGTCAAGCATCTATCTGGACATCTCGACCCTAATCAATGGGTCGGACCAAGTTAATGGTGTTAGGTAGTCTTGTCCATACAGAGCTTTGAAAGGGTTCATCCCGATACTTTGGTGATAAGAAGCATTGTAGGTGAATTTGACTAGGTGCAGATAGCTTAGCCACTTCTTGGGTTCCCTGCCATAGTAAGACCGAAGTATATCTTTGATTACTTGGTTCACCCTTTCTGTTTGACCATCGGTCTCGGGGTGGTAAGCTATGCTGATATCCAAGAAAGTTCCTACTGCTTCGAAGAATGCAGTCTAGAATCTTGACGTGAATTTGGAATCTTGATCAATTACTATTCTCTTGGGTAGGCCATGCAATCTAAAGATTTCCTTGAGAAATCTGAAGGTTTCTTTTACTGGAATCATGGGCAACTTTGGTTAGTCTGTCAACTACCACGAAGATGGAGTTGTAACCTGATTGCACTGAAGGTAGACCAGTAATAAAATCCATACTGATACATTCCCACTTCGTCTGGGGGATGTCTAATGGATGTAACTTCCCATGCATTTTTACTCTCTTAGCTTTGACTTTCTGACATATCAGGCATTGACGTACATGATTAAGTACATCCTTTTTTAGTCCAGGCCAAAAGAAGCTTTTCTTTACAGACATGTAGGTCTTGATGAAACCTGGATGTCGTGCTATAAGGCTATCATGGGCTTCATTCAGAATTTGACCCTTAGTTCCCTCATCATTGGGAATGCATAGCCTGCTATTATAATACATAATCCCTTCATCCAGGCAAAACCACTGGCATCAGTTACTACCTCACAGGGTAGAGATAAATTTGGCGACTTTAGAATGGGATTGGTTACCAAGGCGGTCTTCAGCTTATCAAAAGCACTCTGACACCTGGCGGCAGACCATTGAAACAGGGTATTCTTCTTGAGAAGATTAGTTAGGGGGGAAGCTATGAAAGCATACTTAGGTATAAAAATTCTATACCAACCAGTTAATCCCAAGAATCCTCTAACTTCTTTCACTGTTTTTGGTTCAAGCCAATCTATGAGACTGCTTGGACTTTCGCAGAATCTGGAGACATTTCGTCTTTGGATACCAGAAAGCCCAATTATTCAACATGGTTGAGAGAGAAAGTGCATTTGCTCTTTTTTGCAAAGAGTTGGTACTTCCTTAGAATCTCAAGAACTTTACGGACGTGAGCTTCATGGTCAACTGTATTCTTTGAGTAAATCAGAATATCATTAAAGAAAACAAGGACAAAATCATCCAAGTATTCTCTGAGAATGTCCTGCATTAGGCGATTGAATATAGCTGGGGCATTTGTTAATCCAAATGGCATGACAGTAAATTCATAGTGCCCATAGCGAGTATTGATGGCTATCTTCGGGATATCTTGATCATTAATCCTGATTTGGTAATACCCTGATTTTGAGATCTATCTTTGTGAAGATCTGGGCTCCATTTAACCTGTCTAGAAGCTCATCAATTCTGGGGATAGGATACTTATTCTTAATTGTCAGCTGATTGAGACCTCTGTAATCCACACAGAGTCTTAACATTCCATCCTTCTTTTTCTGAAAGAGAGCTGGCGCTCCCCAAGGTGAAACACTGGGTCTTATAAACCCTTGTTCTAACAGTTGCCTAAGCTGTTCCTTGAGTTCAATGGCTTCAGGGACTAGCATTTTGTACGTGCACTGGGCTACTGGCTGAGCTCCGACGGGGGTTAATTCTATCTCATGATCTACTTCTCGAATCAGAGGCATCTTAGTTAGCTCTGTTGGGAATAAATCATCATACTCACTTAACCATTCTGGTTCTTTAGCCTTTAACTTCGTGTCTACCGGATTCATTTTGACAACATAAATGAGCTGCTTCTTTCTAAGTCCTTTCAGTAACCTAGAAGCTTTTACTAATTGCAGATCTAAAGATCCGAAAATTCCATTTCCTTGAACTTTGTTCCATTGTGATAGTGAATGTCAGCTTGATTTTTGTGGAGCCAATCCATCCAAGGATTCCGTTGAAAACTCCCAAAGGTAAGACTCTGAACTGGCAGTCAGTTACATTCTCATCTAGATTAAAGTGAATACGATCTGTCTCATGGTGAGTGAAAAGAATCTTCCCACTGGCCAATTCAACTTGCATAGGTTTCCTTGATTTTTGTTCTAAGACTAGCTTACGCAAGCATCCTAGGGAAATAAATGAATGAGTACTGCCTAAATCAATCAAAAGCTTAAATGGCTTACCCTTATACTCAGCTAGAGCATGGATGACAGAGAATTGACGATTTGACCCTTGGTTTTCAATCACTGCATAAATTTGACCTCTTTCCTCTTCCACAACTTCTGCTATTTGACTAGGTCTAGGTATTTTGATCGAAACGGTTTGTCTCGCAATGGTTCCTCCATGCGACCCTGGCCGTTTCCACAATTTTCAATCTGGCGAGAGTCATCTTGCTCTTCTCGTTATAACCGGTTACATCAAAATACTCTTCCATTGCCTCGATCCATTTTTCCACTACTTCTCCTAACTGTTCCCCTTCACCCTTAAAGGGACCAGGTTGGGATCGGTGCAGGGCTTTATGAACATCCAGATCTAACTCTTCATCATCAGTAAGAGGATCCAGCTGCCTACCATGGGCCGCATGCCTCATGATTCTGACAAAATGATATTTTTGTCAATTTAACTTTGTCATCAGATTAATGACTATTTAATTTTTGAGATTTATTTCCTAAACAAATAAATATTCCATCATAATTCTTGAAAACAAGATTCACTTTGATAATTTTATTAACCAATATTCACAACCACGAAAACAATTTGGAATCTTTTGCAAAACATCATTTATTATCAAAAGTTTTTGAGTCTCAGCTCCAAAAGTCAATGCCTCAATCATGTACGCATAAAAAGGTGATACTGCGATGAAGACATGCTATGATATACATGATTCATCACTGATAATGGTGCTGTAATTCTTCTCCTAGGAATAAAGCGGCTAAGAAGTCTAAAAATACGGCAAGAATTTTTAAAATTTTGGGGTGAGTGATTATAGAGTTGTACATAATGAACAACTCCTAGCCTTATCAAGATCATGGCTAGCGAGATATTCTGTCTGAGTCTCTGTTGTTGATTAGTATTGACGTGAATACTTCGCTCTCCAGAGAACCACATATGCTGACGTTGCTCTACTGGATCAGGAAAGTATAGATCCTCAAAGTGACGAGCGAGTCTCACTCTGCTTCCTCGGGTTGTAGTGGAGTTGATGAGATTTTCAAAGGTAAAGGTGATCATATCCTGACTCTGGGAGAGTCCAGGAATGCTAGACAGATTTGGGTTATCCATCCAAAAATCCAGTTCAATTTATGAGTTTTAAATTTATGAAGTTCATTTCAAACATAATCTTAACAAGTGAAAACATTATTTTCTAAATTTACTTTAAAATTTTAGGCAATTTTTGCTACTGTTTTGTACGTTTACAACAGCGCTTTGATACCAGCTGTGAGACCCCTCTGCCCCCTCTGCGCACCGGTTTCCCGGTTGCTACCTCTAGCAGTGGAAGTAGCTTCCTCTTGATGGGGCAGGGCTTCCCACTCGGGGCCTCACCCACGAATGTCCAGACACGAGATTAATCTGGTAGTCATTCCGAAACCAAAACCGAGAAAATTTCCCTTGCCCGAAAAACGGGGATGATTCCACCTTTTTGATTTTCTTAACGAATTTTCTAACGGGATCAAGAGACTAAACTATCCTTCACCTGATTAAACCGGATAGAAGGAAAACTATCACTAACTTAATTTGAAGAAATCAACGCTTTTTTCCTAACCGAAATCAGGCACATCCGTTGATCTAATCATTTGAGGAAATCAATGCCTTTTTCCTAACCGAAGTCAGGCACAGCCATTGATCTACTCATTTGAGAAATTCTTCAAGTTTTTATTTAACTACTCAAATTCTAAGCATATTCCTATTATTTCAATTTAATTATTAAAACTCCACTGATTCTAGCCTATCCGGCCCATGGGTTAGCCACCACCCAACCCACTGGAATCAATAGAACCAGACAATTACTCACCCACCCATAATTGAATGCCTTTCTTAACTTTTTCTTTCGAATACAGATACGCACACACTCCTCTTTAAAACTTTAACATATAAAATAATCCATTGACATAGTTATTGGTTACAGATGTCATAACTCAAAAATTCCATCCAGTCCCTTGTTTCTCAAAAAACAGTATCACTCTGGACTCTCTGTTGAGACCAACTGGTCAGCAACAACGAGATCCAGTAACAGATTACAATAATCATTTTGTCCATTATACCTGTTTTCCACGACATACGTATGGGTGTCATAAGCACCGCGAGCCCGTGCATCTCCTAGTCAGAATCCTCCAGGATCCTCCTTAGGTGTCCTGGCACTTCACTCAGGGACCGCTTCGTCGGCCCTCGTCCATTGTACTGGAAGTGTACCATACCGAGGCTGGTCAAGACCTGGGTAGGCTTTGCCATGTGAGCCATCCTTTAAACACTCCCCGCGAGCTGTTGCAACCGAACTTCCCTTAGAAAAACATACAAATGCTCCCTCTAGCATTCTGGCGTAAGACAGTCCTTTAAGAAAAGAGGGTTTCTATGCAAATTTTTTAGTTTGATTATCTTTTGAATACAAGGAGTATTTCTTGAATCAGTATCCCCAAAACTTCTTTATCAGAATTCTGAATTTTTCAGAGCAACAGGCTTTCTACACGAGTTCAGGAAGAGGACGAGGTAGAGGGGGCCGTGGACGCGGTCAAGGAGGTGGCCGAACAGGTAATCAGAATTATGGCTAGCAGCAGCAGCAACAACAACAGACCCAGAATCAACAACAACAACAACACGCAGGTGAAAGAGGCAAATTCAGAGGCAGGGGGAGTCAAAGAGGCCGTGGAAATTGGCAAAGGCAATATAATGATGCACGTGAATGCTATTATTGTGGTAAGCCTGGACATGTGCAGTCGGAATGTTATAAGAAGCAGGCTGACATGCAAAATGGAAAAGTGCAGCAAAACAACTATGCATCCTCAAGCAAAAATAATGAGGATAATGAAAGGTTGTTTGTTATGCAGCATGTTGTGAATGCCATGTCTGAAAATGTTGATGCAGCACAAAAAGATAATGTATGGTATGTGGATTCAGGCGCTTCAAACCACATGACGAGTCATGGGGAGTGGTTCAAGGAGATGAAAAACCCGGAAAGACCAGGTTTTGTGGAAACAGGGGATGACACTGCTCATCCAATTGCCCACGTTGGAGATGTGCCATTGTCTATGCAGGATGGCAAAGCGAAGTACCTTGCAGATGTACTTCATGTACCGAACATAACAAAGAATCTGGTTTCAGTTGGTTGAGCAGGGTTTGCAGGTTCGGTTTAACCTTGATGGGTGTTATGTTGAAGATTTCAAAGACAAGTGCAGGTTAGTTGCAAAAGGCAACAGAGTGGGCAGAATGTTTACGTTGAATGTAGACATGCCTGAAATGAGTGCTGCGATGTTTGCAAATGGTTCAGGAGTTGTTGCAG
Organism: Cibotium barometz; assembly: GCF_041138505.1. Taxonomy (NCBI): domain Eukaryota; kingdom Viridiplantae; phylum Streptophyta; class Polypodiopsida; order Cyatheales; family Cibotiaceae; genus Cibotium; species Cibotium barometz. The sequence goes on from NC_141093.1 coordinate 24,678,291, forward strand.
ACACAGACATATGGCATAAAAGAATTGGACATGTAAATGTGCAGAGATTGAAGTCTATGCAGACAAAAGGAATTGTGACAGGGCTGCCAAAATTTAAAGTGGAAGGTATGCATAAAATCTGTGAAGCATGCCAATTTGGGAAGCAAACAAAGCATGTGTTTCCACGTAACAGATATGTGAGCAGAAATGCACTAGATATTGTGCATTCAGATGTATGGGGTCCTACGAAGACCATATCTATGGGAGACTGCAGGTATTATGTGACTTTCATTGATGACCACACAAGGAAAGTGTGGGTATATTTCATGAAAGAGAAGAGTGAGGTGTTCACTCACTTTCAAAATTTCAGAGTTTTGGTTGAAAAGCAAACAGGGAAATATGTCAAGTGCCTAAGGTCAGATGGAGGGGGAGAGTACTTCTCCAATGAGTTCTCTGAATTTTTGAAGAAGAATGGTATTCGGAGACAGTTTACATGCAGATACACTCCACAGCAAAATGGAGTTGCTGAGCGGAAAAACAGGCACATTGCTAAGATTGTGCGGGCATTGATGGAAGAGAAAAATATGCCGCATAGCTATTGGGCTGAGGCTGTTTCTACAACAGTATACATCATGAACAGGACTCCAACTGCAGCCATACATGATGTAACTCCAGAGGAGAGGTTTACTGGCAGAAAACCAGATTTGTCTCATCTGGATGCATTGCATATGTGCATGTGCCAGATGAGCTGAGAACTAAGCTGGACCCGAAAGCTGAAAAATGTGTGTTTATTGGATATTCCCTTGAGCAAAAGGGATACAGGTGTTATAACCCTGCTACACGTGAGCTGAGGGTAAGCAGGGATGTTGTGTTTGATGAGATGAGCAGCTGGTATGTTGCTGAAAAAGAAGCTGTTGGGGCTGATGTGAGTGGAAGTGTGGTTGCACAGAATGCAGGTCAGCAATCACAGTCTTTGAGTGGACCAGGAGAGTCCTCATCTAGTGGGTCTATTGATAGACCATGGAGTGGCAGGCTACGTCATAATACCAGTCTTGCAAATGTGATTAGTACATCACGTAAAGGAAAAGAGAAAGTGGTTGAGCCCCTTGGTATGCCTGACATTTCTGCAGGGCATTCTCATGTTGATGGAGAGTCTAGTGGCTCAGATATGAGCCTTGATGAGGAGCTTGGGATCCCAGCTCTATGAGAACACCTGGTGTAAAGAAGGCTATGGAAGCCATGAATGAAAAGCTGCGAAGATCAGGGAGAGTGAAGAACCCTGTGCAGAGATTTACATACGATGGTTATGTGGCACATCACTATGCATATATGGCAAAGGTTGTGCAGGTTGTAGAGCCCACATGCATTGATGAGGCTGTTGGAAATGTGTGTTGGGAGAAAGCTATGGATGAGGAGATGGATGCACTATATGGAAATGAAACTTGGGATTTAGTGCAATTACCTGAAGGCAAGAAAGCCATTGGATGCAAGTGGGTGTACAAAGTTAAACATAACAGCGATGGAAGCATAAACACGTACAAGGCTAGATTGGTAGCCAAAGGATATGCACAGACATATGGGATTGATTATGAGGAAACTTTCAGCCCAGTTGCCAAGATGGCAACGGTGAGAGTTGTGATAGCAGTGGCTGCATCAAAGCAATGGTCTTGACATCAGATGGATGTAAAGAATGCATTCTTGCATGGGGATTTGCAAGAAGAGGTGTATATGTTGCAGCCACCTGGTTATGAGGATGTGGATCACCCCGAGCATGTTTGCAGGTTGAAGAAAGCCTTGTATGGCTTAAAGCAAGCACCAAGAGCATGGTCTGACAAGATTTCTGAATATCTTGTCACTATTGGCTTTCATGTAGCCAATGCAGATTTCTCATTGTATGTGAGACATGGTGATAGAGGGGTTGTACTTGTTGTCATCTATGTAGATGACTTGATCATTACGGGGGACCATGATGCAGAGATCTTTGATGTAAAGATCTTGCTTAGAGACAGAAGTTTGAGATGAAGGATCTGGGGGAGCTCAGATATTTCTTGGGCATTGAGGTGATTAGGTCACCACATGGTATTGGATTACTGCAGAGACAGTATGGCTTGGACATGTTGTCCAAGTATGGTATGACAAGCTGTAAGCCTATTTCTGTGCCATTGGATCAGAATGGTTAGTTGAGTGCAGATTCAGGAGAGATCTTGGAGGATCCTACTATGTACAGGAGCATAGTAGGAAGTTTGATCTACATAACGATCACCAGACCAGATTTGAGCTATGCTGTTGGGTTGGTGAGTCAGTTTATGCAGGTTCCACGGAAACCGCATTTGGATGCAGTGAGACGCATACTGAGGTATGTGAAGTCTACTTTGCATTGTGGACTATTCTATGAGACTGGGACAGAGATATGTGTACATGGGTACACAGATGCTGATTGGGCTGGTAGTATCTCAGATAGAAGATCTACTAGTGGATTCATGTTTTCTTTGGGGAGTGCTGCTGTGACTTGGAGCAGCAAGAAGCAGCCTACGGTTGCTCTATCGAGTACAGAGGCCGAGTACAGAGGAGCTGCTATGGCATCATGTGAGGTAGCTTGGTTGAGGAAGCTACTTGCAGATTTGGGTCTATTAGTGGGATAGACAAGTTGTCATTTTCTGTGACAACATGAGCAATATACAGTTGGCCAGGAACCCAGTCTTTCATGCTCGTACGAAGCATATAGAGGTCCACTACCACTTCGTCAAAGAGAAGGTATTGGCAGGAGACCTTGACCTTGTTTATGTCAGCACAGAGGATCAGGTAGCTGACATCTTCACCAAAGCATTGGGTACAGAGAAGCTCCGCAGATTCAGGGCTTCGCTTGGTGTACATGAGATGGAGTTGAGCTCGAGGGGGAGTGTTGAGATATCAAGCTCGTCTAGTGAGGCGGTGGCCCACTGCTGATGACCCGCCTGGGGGATAGGCCCCACATTTACACCACTGGCATGGTTGGTGAGATCATGGGAGATATGTGGCCAGTGGGATGACAGGCTGTGTGACAGCCATTCTAGAGACTGGCATAGTTATAGCGCCAGCTCATTTAGTCGGGTTCACACTATAGAGAACCCGTGTATGCATTGGTTGAGTACCTTTCATATTGTGTGTACTCTTATCTTGTATATGGTGTGTTGAGTGTTGAGTAGAGAAGAAGAAGATTTTCAGCCTCTCACCTTGTGTGTTCTCTATTAGGGTTTTGTGAGTGTGTGTGTGTGCTTGCAAGAGCTCAAGCTCTCTTCCCCCCTGCATCTTTTCACTAACCCCCATGTTGAAAGGCTTCCTTAAGAGAAGAAACATCATCTTGGAGTCCACAGACTTTGTCATGTGGAATCAGCAAAGTGACATAAAAGGATAGGTGGGTAGACTGTAGAGCTCATAATCTTTGTCCTCCTTATGATGTCCTCACCACATGAATCATGGTGATGTCCCCTTCCTCCTTATGATGTCCTCCACACGAATCATGGTGATGTCCCCTTCCCCACCACTGGCACATGGCTCATTCTCACAGGATACATATGGCATGATTTGCAGCATAGAAGCCTCCATTGCAATTTGAGTCTAATCAACGCTCTTCCTTCCCCGCTTCATCCATCCCACTTCCATGTCCATCAGCCTCATTCAACTCAAAAATCCAGGGAGGACTAACTTTCTCTGCAATTTCTTTGTTGCATTCCTTGAGAAAAACTTGATTGCTCTTTCTTCTTGTTATTTGTTTTTGTTTTCCCACACTCTTTGATTAGTCTACAATTTTGCTCTCCATTCTGTGAACACAAAACAAAAATACCAAACAATCATGCATGGAGAACATGTATCCCACCAGCTGCATCAAAACAACTAGAACATAACATCAAGCTGTTACATAAGAACTTAAAAGAGACTTCATACATAACAACAAATCATGATAAAACATGGTTTTCATTACCTAATAAAATAATTCATCTCATTAATATTATCACATATGATATTTTAGCAATGTTGCGTCATTGAGTGAGTGAAAAAATACAGATGGCATCATTTAAAGGGCCCTCTTCATGTCACTCTTTTGTCAAGTAGTCATTTAAAGACCATTGATCTAGAACCGAGGACAAAACATCTCATTTGAGAAAATCCACAGAGGTATGTGTTTGTCTAGAATCAGGGGGACAACATCTCATTTGAGAAAATCCATAGAGGCATATGTAAAGGCAAGATCTCAGATCTTGAACATCAAATATTTTATAAGAAAGAGAACATTATAAATAAAGGCCTTAGTGTAGATCTTAAAAAGATCAAAGTTGAAATGGACGATCAAAAAAGAAAAATCATGTCAATCCCAAATCCCACTTATTGTGAGAACTGGTGGGTGCAACTTTTAGCTACTCTCAATGTAGTCCAACATAAAATAGGACCCAAATTTGTAAATTCTCAAGGTGAGGGAATTCCATTGTACATGTTGAATGGCAACATCATCTTGTGAAGTAGCTCCAATAGAATAGAGGAGAAAACTGAGTGAAGCTCACTATAATGGAAAAAACTTTAGGGAAAATCAATATGGATAAAGCCGTTGCACTTGAGTATAATGAAAAAGAGTTAAAACTTGGCCATCTTCTTTGGCTAGGGTTTAGAACAAAAATGGGAATTACACAAGGGTGACTGGTAGATTTAGGAGCAAGTACAAACTTTTAATGTCTTAAAAACTTAACTGGCTCTTGACAATCCAAAGCTACAACATGTTAACACAAAAACTAATTCATTTAGTGGGCATGCATTTACTTCCAAGGGGTTTTGACTATTATCACATTGGAAATAATCCCTTGGAAGATAGTTTCTATATGATGAATGCAAGTGAAATGACTAAAGAAGTGATCCTAAGTCGCAATTGGATGGCTCAAAATAAGTGCCATATTGTTTGGATAGATCGCACTATGGTGTTGAATCTATCTCCAGGGAAAGTAGTTGTTGAGCTTTCTGAAGAGGAGACATCCATTGCCTCTACAACTAAAACTTAGGATCCATACACTAGAAATCCAACATGCACATGGAAAACTACATTTATTCCCATTCAATGATTGATTCTTATTCTACGTTGGGATGCAGGGATAGATTCATTTCCTCCTCAAAGAACTGTACGAACTATGACGTAGGCTATCGCTTTGCCCTTCGGGTTAATCCCAAGAGGGACTCATCTGCCCATTATGCACAAGATTTCCAACCAAGGTAACAAGGGGAACCATGGTTTGACTCCCTTGGTGTTTCTCTGACGGATGGCATATATTCTCTTCACATCCAAATCTGGAAGCTCTCTCAAATAATCCTCAGAGCTAGCTGTGCAAATATTTGTAGTGTCGAATCTCGTCTCTGTGAGAGGGCACCACAAGGGCATATTCTGAGAGACTACACAATAAAAACAAACTGAGAAGGTAAAATTTTCACAAGCAATAGGCTCAACAATATTAAGAAACACAAAACACTTACATACTCATTCTTTGAAGTCCCTTCAACAATGCAATCTCACTGACCTTTGTAGAATCAATGATTGTGCAAAACACTCTCACATGCGACTCTTTGTGTCGTCAGAGAACTTCCCTGTTATGATTGATAACCATGCCACCATCCTGTGATCTCCCTCTCCCAGACATAAAACATGTGTCCAGCTAAGATTTTTAACTCGTTGCTATGCTCGTCATTTTCAAACTCTATATTGACAACCCTCCATTGCTCATCCCAACTCTGCTCAATGTCTTCAGTGACCATGCTCTCCTCCCCATGTGATGTACACAAGGAAACTATAAATAACCCCTTCTTGTCCATGTAACCCCCATGTTGAAAGGCTTCCTTAAGAGAAGAAACATCATCTTGGAGTCCACAGACTTTGTCATGTGGAATCAGCAAAGCGACATAAAGGGATAGGTGGGTAGACTGTAGATCTCATAATCTTTGTCCTCACATAAAGGGATAGTGGGTAGACTGTAGATCTCATAATCTTTGTCCTCCTTATGATGTCCTCACCACACGAATCATGGTGATGTCCCCTTCCCCACCACTGGCACATGGCTCATTCACAGGATACATATGGCATGATTTGCAGTAGGGAAGCCTCCATTGCAATTTGAGTCTCATCAACTTGCTCTTCCTCCCTTGCTTCATCCATCCCACTTCCATGTCCATCAGCCTCATTCAACTCAAAAATCCAGGGAGGACTAACTTTCTCTGCAATTTCTTTGTTGCATTCCTTGAGAAAAACTCGATTGCTCTTTCTTCTTGCTATTTGTTTTTGTTTCCCCACACTCTTTGATGAGTCTACAATTTTACTCTCCATTCTGTGAACACAAAACAAAAATACCAAACAATCATGCATGGAGAACATGTATCCCACCAACTGCATCAAAACAACTAGAACATAACATCGAGCTGTTACATAAGAACTTAAAAGAGACTGCATACATACATGGTTGTCATCACCTAATAAAATAATTCATCATTAATATTATCACATATGACATTTTAGCATTGTTGCATCATTGAGTGAGTGAAAAAATATAGATGGCATCATTTAAAGGGCCCTCTTCATGTCACTCTTTTGTCAAGTAGTCATTTAAAGACCATTGATCTAGAACCGAGGACAAAACATCTCATTTGAGAAAATCCACAGAGGTATGTGTTTGTCTAGAATCAGGGGGACAACATCTCATTTGAGAAAATCCATAGAGGCATATGTAAAGGCAAGATCTCAGATCTTGAACATCAAATATTTTATAAGAAAGAGAACATTATAAATAAAGGCCTTAGTGTAGATCTTTAAAAAATCAAAGTTGAAATGGACGATCAAAAAAGAAAAATCATGTCAATCCCAAATCCCACTTATTGTGAGAACTGGGTGCAACTTTTAGCTACTCTCAATGTAGTCCAACATAAAATAGGACCCAAATTTGTAAATTCTCAAGGTGAGGGAATTCCATTGTACATGTTGAATGGCAACATCATCTTGTGAAGTAGCTCCAATAGAATAGAGGAGAAAACTGAGTGAAGCTCACTATAATGGAAAAAACTTTAGGGAAAATCAATATGGATAAAGCCGTTGCACTTGAGTATAATGAAAAAGAGTTAAAACTTGGCCATCTTCTTTGGCTAGGGTTTAGAACAAAAATGGGAATTACACAAGGGTGACTGGTAGATTTAGGAGCAAGTACAAACTTTTAATGTCTTAAAAACTTAACTGGCTCTTGACAATCCAAAGCTACAACATGTTAACACAAAAACTAATTCATTTAGTGGGCATGCATTTACTTCCAAGGGGTTTTGACTATTATCACATTGGAAATAATCCCTTGGAAGATAGTTTCTATATGATGAATGCAAGTGAAATGACTAAAGAAGTGATCCTAAGTCACAATTGGATGGCTCAAAATAAGTGCCATATTGTTTGGATAGATCGCACTATGGTGTTGAATTTATCTCCAGGAGGGAAAGTAGTTGTTGAGCTTTTTGAAGAGGAGACATCCATTGCCTCTACAACTGAAACTCAGGATCCATACACTAGAAATCCAACATGCACATGGAAAACTACATTGATTCCCGTTCAATGATTGATTCTTATTCTACGTTGGGATGCAGGGATAGATTCATTTCCTCCTCAAAGAACTATATGAACTATGACATAGGCTATCGCTCTGCCCTTCGGGGTAATCCCGGGAGGGACTCGTTTGCCATTATGCACAAGATTTCCAAGGTAACAAGGGGAACCATGGTTTGACTCCCTTGGTGTTTCTCTGACAGATGGCATCTATTGTCTTCACATCCAAATCTGGAAGCTCTCTCAAATAATCCGCAGAGCTAGCTGTGCAACTATTTGTAGTGTTGAATCTCATCTCTGTGAGAGGGCACCACAAGGGCATATTCTGAGAGACTACACAATAAAAACAAACTGAGAAGGTAAAATTTTGACAAGCAATAGGCTCAACAATATTAAGAAACACAAAACACTTACATACTCATTCTTTGAAGTCCCTTTAATAACGCAACCTCACTGACCTTTGTAGGATCAATGATTGTGCAAAACACTCTCACATGCCGACTCTTTGTGTCAGAGAGTTTGGGTACAATGGCATGCGGAAGATCGGGAATTTCCATGGCCTCTCAAGCACCAAGAGACTTGAAAAATTTGCACTAGGTGCTAATTGCTAATCCAAACATGATCCAATGGTGACCAAACTTTTCAAGAATGTGGGGGGGACCCACCTCCACATGCTCGCAAGGTTTGGTGACCACCATTGGAGCATGTTTGAGTACAATGGCATGGGGAAGAGCGATATTTTCCATGGCCTCTCAAGCACCAAGAGACTTGAAAAATCCAAACTGGGTGTTAATCTCTAATCCAAACATGCTCCAATGGTGACCAAACTTTGCGAGCATGTGGGGGGGACCCTCCCCCCACATGCTCGCAAAGTTTGGTCAACATCGAGCATGTTTGGGTACGATGGCATGGGGAAGACCAGGATTTCCCGTGGACTCTCAACCACCAAGATACTTTAAAAATCCACACCGGGATGGATGGATGTGATGTGAATAGAAGTGATGAGAATATGAGGTGAATAGATGTGATGAGATGTGATGTGAATCAAATAGATGGGAATGAATGGATGGATATATGGGGTGAATAGATGTGATGGGAATCAGATAGATGGGAATGAATGGATGGATGGATATGATGTGAATAGAGGTGATGAGAATGTGAGGTGAATTAGATAGATGTGAATGAATGGATGGATGGATGATGTGAATAGAGGTGATGAGATGTGAGGTGAATAGATGTGATGTGAATCATATAAATGTGAATGAATGGATGAGATGTGATGTCATGTGAATCAGAACGTAAATGAATGATATGGGATGTGAGTGAATGTATGTGATGATAATGGATGTGAATGTGTAAGTGAAGAATGGCTGTGTGTGTATGTGAAGGATGGATGTGAATGAGTATGGGAAAGAATGGATGTGGATGAATGAGATGAGATGTGTATGAATGAGATATGATGTGGATAGAAGTGATGGATATGAATGAAGGTGAACGTGATGGATATGAATGAATGTGAATGTGATGGATATGAATGAATGTGAATGTGATGGTGGATATGAATGAATGTGATGTGATGGAATGTGAATAGGGATGAATGTGAATGAATGAGATGAGAGGTAAAATGAATGAGATGTGGTGTGAGTGAATGTGATGTGGTCTGAATGAGATGTGATGTGAGTGAATGTGATGTGGTCTTAATGAGATAAGATGTGAGTGAATGTGATGTGATCTTAATGAGATATGATGTGAGTGAATGTGATGTGGTCTGAATGGATGAGATGTGAATGAATGTGATATGATGAGATGTGGATATGGGTAGATCCGAGTGAATGAGACCTGATCAGGTTAAATAGAGGAAAGATGTGATTAGATGAAAATGATGTGACTGGATGAGAATAGGAATAAATTATGAAATGGTTGTGGAATTTAATAATGTGGATTGATGATGGAACAATGTGGAAAGACGAGAATTCGTTATAGAAATTGTATTTAAGACCTGTTTTTAAATGACTGTTTTATGTCAAGAATGTTGGAGAAGCATTTTGACCGTCTTGTGAATGAGGTCGTGGAGACCTAATCTGATAAAGTTGCAAAGCTGATGGAGAGTCAATGGAGGACGTCTCGCGTAGCAAGGTCGGCCAAGGTCTTGACCAGCCTCGGTTCGATTAAAATGGTGAGCTTCCGGTACGGTGGATGAGGGACCAAGGAAGCGGCCTATGAGTGAAGCGATAGGTCACCTGCTCTGCGAAGGATCCTAGAGGGTGCTAACCATATGGTGCTCAGGCTCTGGGTCACCGAGATGATACCCACACATGCATCGTGGAAGATATTGGAACAAGGAGTAATAGTTGTTTTCTGAATTCGGGCATGGATCTGGTTGATTGACCTTGCTAGTCCTCAACGGATGAGTCCATGGCTCTTTTAGAGTATTTAGGTGGTTAGGAGCAAGCTAATTGTACAACCTCTTAAATGACTATCGTTTTCATGCAGCATACAGGATCTTCTCACAATTGCGACATGTGAAATGAAAGAGGAGGATATGGAGGCCCAATGTCTATTCTAGGAATGTATTAATGAAGTGATGGCCAACCATAGTTGTGAGAGAGTAGATTTCTATGGTTTCATGGTAGACAAGGCTCATGAAAATTGGAAAGTAGTTTGACATGTGTTCATCAATGGTGGAAAAAACGTCTTGACAAATAGGGAGAGGTTTTGTCTATTTCATTGGGAGCAGAGCATGGTTACCCACACAACAAGGTATGTGTGTGTTACATCTCAAAGCAATGTGTGAGAAGTGGCACATGGCACCTACCAGTGGAGTTGCATCAATGGAGGCTCGATTAATACGTTAATGGTGGTGCAATGGTCATGTGATGGATAGGAATTTGTCAACAACAATAGACTCTTGGTTGAGCTGGTGGGAGGTGTGCATAGCACATTGGGGTTCAATCATGACAATGATAGAGAGAAGTAATGATAGTCCAAATACCCCAAGAATAAACCTAGTAGAAAGCAAGCATGGAAGTTGGTCGGCAAGGGAAGGATATAGACAATGTTTCTCTTTATGATGCATGCACTACCGATATGGCGAATGCAATTTTGCAAAGCACAAAGGTGGTCTCTTACACTCAAGGCAAACACATAGGGAGAGCCCAAGCTTGGAGAAACTAAAATAACGGTGCTCTACAAGCGTGGCCTGAATAGTTAATCAAGCAACTGAAGGAACACCCATGTACAGGGCACCTATCCCTCTCATTGGTTGACAAAGAAAGTGCATGTTACGAGAGACCATCAAGGGTGGTAATTGATATTGATGATGAGGCCACACATCAACCAGAGTACAACACACATGTAAGAGACCGCAAGTATTCTGGGAGGCCACAGAAGATCAATTTCAAGGCCAGTTGCTATAGGAACAAACTTCACAGACGAGGAGGTATACGAAGGTGGATACCAAGTGTGGAGAGCAAGAATGCAGAAGGTGTTATGCCCATACCATCGCGTAGCAGTGGGGCTTCAAGGTTCTTTACAACTGTAACTTCAAAAGATCCGCCATATAGGTCCATTACTAACATAGAGGCTGGTGGCTCAGGCATGTAAAATGGCATAAGAGTTAAGTACCGCATGGTGATATCAGAGGAAGCAGCCAAGAAAATAAAGGCTGCTTTGAAAATGAAAGCTATGGTGGTAGAAGAAGTGTAGAGAGTGCAGCACAAGTATGAAGTTTTCAAGATTGAATCGCACGAGGATGATGCACACGTGGGAAAATATGATGTGCATGTGAAAGACGAACTGTCTTGTACATGTCCAGATTTTGCAGATAGAGACGTCAAGAAGAAGCTGTATCTTGCATGCAAGCACTTGTACTTCATTTATTTACGTGTGCGAGAATATGTTCATCCACCAACCTATCCTATCCGATTGAGCTTTACAATGCCTTGTCTTGTAGGAGAACATACCCTAATTCAGACATTTGAATGCAAGGATAATCAGTTGACCTTCGGTATTTTGGGATCTATGTAACCTTTGTGGATGTCACCTCATTGTTCTGGATTCTATTGTGTAATGTCTATCTCCTTCAATAAATACTTACTCTTTCCCAAACAAGTTCAAAAGATGCATTTTTTATTGTGGTGCCAAAATTCGAGGAAAGATAACTTTATTAATAATATTAAAAAAGACAAATATAGTTTTTTATTTTGAGTGTTGAAAAAGGAAGAGTGCATCTCTCCCACTGCTCTATAAATATAGAGGTAAGCTCCAAAGAAATTTGTTATACACCATTGCCACCAACCCTTATTAGTAGAGTAAAGCATCCTAAACCCTCCTTCTTTTTGTTTGTGATGGCCTTATAAAATGTTAGCATTGAATTTGTTGTTGCACGTATCTAGAGGGAGGTCACCAATGTGGAGTTCAAGTAGAAGACCATAGATGGTTCACAAGAATGGAAAGGTCTCACATCCTTTCCACTTCCTGGAAATGATGATGCTATTTCTCAAGTTAAGGACAAAGTGGTGGGCTTAATTGCAATTTGGTGAGTCCATGGTTTTATTGATGAATCTTTTGAGCGTGTCTTGCTAGAGGAAGTACGGAAGGGTATGAACATCGTTCGCTTACTTTGTGCCTACACCCTGGAGAACAAGCGAGGCCCATAGTAGTAAAGATGATGGTTTTCACATTTTTGTATTTGGAAGGTGTACAAGAATGAACTTGGTTTTATTTTCAGTTTGAACCAATAACCCCAATGTAGAGGATGTGATGTTGACATGTGCTTATGTGTTCACTCCCGGCGAAGTAATTATGTCATGTTGCTCTCCAACTTGCTTCACCCCTCTCTCTTCATGGAGGGGAGTTTTGCATTTTTGTAATTGGAAGTTGTACGTGAATAAACTTGGTTTTTATTTTCAGCTCGAACCAATAACATCAATTGTAGAGGATGTGTTGTTGACATGTTTTTTTGTGTTCACTCCCTCTCAAATAATTATGTCATGTTGCTCTCTCCAACTTACTTTGGCACTCTCTATCTTCGGGGGGAGGGGGGGTATCTTTTTTGGACTCTGCTTGCCTAATTCCCAAAAAGCGCTTGCTCGAAAATGCTCGCAAAAAAAAATCCCCTGAAGTTTTACATGTTTTTGGTGAGGTAGAATGGCATCTTGTTGGTGATGTCAAAACTTTGAAGTGCATGTTTGGTGTGTCGAATGCAGCAAACACAAAGTTCTTTTGCTTGTATTACGTAACCGATCTAGAAAGAGGGGTAAGGATGGAAAAAAATATTGGAACGTGGAAACATGAAAAGATGGTGCTCCAACTCGTGATCAATTTGTATACAACACGATCTAGAAAGAAGGGCAAGGATGGACAAAAACATTGGAATGTAGAGACAAGCAAAGATGGTGCTCCAACTTGTGATCAATTTGTATGATGTGGGGAAAAAATGGTACGATTGGACCCTAAGTGGGATCCTATCCTTGACAAGGGTATACTTTTGCACTTTTTGTGCCTTGGTGAGAAATGCCTTGGTAAGAATGGTAGAGAAATTGGTGTGCAAGTATGTGTGGTTTGCTTATAAGATATAATCTCCTTTTGATGCTTCTCAAGAAACATGAAAGAAAGTGGAACAAGTTTTATCTACGATAGGACTACATTGAGGCCAAATGGAAATCAAGAAGGATAAGAAGAAGTCAAAAGTGAGTGAAAATTTACCTTGTAAACCATGTTTTAGAGGGGCGAAGGTAAGAAAATTCCTCTCTACGCCACAAAATGCAAATGGTGAATTGTTAGTGCGCCAACCAGAGAAATATGATAAGCAATTACACATGGCCATTCCTGACCGGAGCAATGGGGGAAGGATAGGAATAGCAAAATTAAATGTGCGTGTTACACTTGAAAAATAGGCACAACTTTTACAGAAGATGGCATTTACGTTAAAGGAGGTGGTGACAACATTTTTACAAGCTCAAAATAGAGACTTGGACTCTAAGTAGAGTCGCACATTATATGGTAAGAGTCATCTTGAAGTTAGAATTTAAAAAAACACATGTTATTTGGAGTCTAATTGTGGATATGTTGCTCATGATTGCATCACATGAGGCTCATGGTCTTTACTTTGCAAATGAAGGAAGCTTAACTCAACTTAGGATTATCATAGTTGATGAAGCACAAAATTATCATGTGATGGGGACTAGAGTGTTCTTCTCAAACGACAACCATCAAGATGATGAGATGTGATGGTCAATGACCTGGTCTCACCAAAGTAGACTTTGACGACGTAAGGATGACCTTGCTTGTGCAACACATTTTGAACCTTACCAACACCATTTTTGCTATGCAGGTTTTCTACAAGGCGAAATTGGTTAATCAAATGAATGTCGGCTTTGAGGAGATTAATTATAAATTTATTTCCCTATTCTTTAGAGATTTTATTAATTTACATGAGGTCAAGGAGCCTTACTTAAGCTCAAATTAAGTATTTAGTTTAATTCCCTTATTTCTCAAAAGTTTTCTTGAATAGCAAGTTGGTCGTACCAAAAGAGTAATCTAAAATTCAATTCTTACCTCTACTTTTACTTAATAAAGAAATGATTATGATGATTGTATCAAAAGATCCAACCTGATCTTAGAGTAGGTGGGATGATAGACCAGGGCAACCTTGAACTTGGCCCTGCTTAATGGACACAAACCTGTCGAGAGAGTGTAGCTCTAATCTTCCTACTCATGATTCTCATATAAAATCTTGTCAACATGTGGAGAACATTAAAACCATTCTTTTAAGCTTTTTCATACTATTGGGAGAATAAAAAGAATGGATAGGCCTTCTACTTGCCAAGAAAAGCTTGGATTTAATTTTGTAAGATTGCGTAGGAGTGTTAATTGGGATTATACACTTTTAAGAACAAACTTATATAAACAAGCATTCTAGCAATACTTGTGAATCACTTCCTATGCTTTAGGAAAGGAGCTCAAACACTTAAGAATCCCCCATGACTCAATGGGATAGACCTTGGGTTGTCCTTTGTCAGATCTAAGATCCTAGAACATGCTTATTAAGCATTGAGACTACTATCACTCTTAAGATCAAGCATTGAGACTACTATCACTCTTAAGATCATCTAGGAAATACTATCTGAAATGATGCCAAATAAAACCTAAAATTTTCAGCCGAGATACAATTCACATAGAGCAAACCAAAACATACAAAATTCCCCCCTTGCACTTGTTTGAAAAGCAACGAGTTCCAACTTAATGTATTCTCAAATAACCTGTAAATTTCATATTTGAGCATGCAAAAACTATCCTAAGCTTTTGCACCACATGTACATGCTTCCAAAATTCTCCAAAATGTGAGTCTAAATGAGGCATATGCTCATACATGGGTTTTCACTAGCCAACACCACACATGCGCATAGACTTTCCAAACTAGCTCAAATCTTATGCAAAAAAAGAGCCAAAAAACATGTAAGTGCAAAAAAAACTGGTTGTAAATTAGGGCTTGTTGGCATGCCCTTGTCCACTTGTTGCAAGAAGCTCAAAAAGGCACCCAATCAATTGCCAAAGACCATATATATAAGCCCCAACACAAAGGGCATCATAAACACATCAAATATATGAGCTAAATTTAGCCCAAAGTTGGTTGTATATCTCAAATTGATGTAGAGAAGTTTGTGCAGATTTTTTGAATGCTTCAAATGCATGCCCTTGTGCAAGAAGCTCAAAAATGCACCTAATCAATATAAACACATCAAATACATGAGCTAAATTCAGCCCAAAGTTGGTTGTATATTTCAAATTGATGTATGGGAGTGCATATATTTGAATGCTTTAAATGCATGAAAGAGAGTGGGAGAAGATTCATTTACCTTGTACAAATTCCCACTTGATGTTTTGAGTGTAAATCTAGTCCTTGAAGATGCTCCAAGCTATGCCCATAAACCAAAGGAGGACTACAAATTTTTGGCCTTTGTAGACCTCTCACTTGATAAGCTCAACACACTAGAGATTTTTTAGATAAGAGGAGTATTTTGTGTTAAATTGTAGGAATTTATAAAGATGCAAACACAAAGTAAGCTCAAAACCACAACATTGGCATTGGCATTGGCATTGTCATTTCAAAGCTAATGGCATTAAAAACAATGAGATACAATAACAACACGTTTGCGAGACAAGAACAACTGAAGTACGATATTCAATGTTATGCAACACTAAAAAATAACCCATTCACTACATTTTCAACATTGAAAGTGTTTTTATAAACAAGGGAAGGACTCTTCCTCTATGTTTATAAAATTAAGGAAATACATATGCCACATCTCTGCCATAAAAACATTATGTATAATCTTCCTCTATATTTATAAATTTAAGGAGAGACTTATGCCACATCTTTGCCATATAAACACTATGTATAATCTTCCTCTATGTTTATAAATTTAATACTTATGCCACCTCTCTGCCATTAATCTTATATTTTTCCCTCCACACATATTACAAAGAGAGCACATAACTTTCATATGTTTATAATAATTGATATCAACAATATATAGATGTATATCTTCTTTTCATGAATTATTATGGAAGGGTTTGTTGTCAACACACATTACAAAGAGAGCACATAACTTTCATATGTTTATAATAATCGATATCAACAATATACAGATGTATATCTTCTTTTCATAAATTATTATGGAAGGGTTTGTTGTCAACAATATACATACGAATCTCTTCTTTTTATGAATTATTATGGAAGGGTTTGCTATCTTAACAATATACAGACGTATCTCTTCTTTTCATGATGTATTATGGAAGGGTTTAGTGTCAATAATATACAGATATATCTCTTCTTTTCATGACGTATTATGGAAGGGTTTAGTGTCAATAATATACAGATATATCTCTTCTTTTCATGAATTATTATGGAAGGGTTTCTTTTCAACAATATACAAACACATCTCTTCTTTTCATGAATTATTATGGAAGGGTTTGTTGTTTTGCCAACATATGCTAACATTGCTTATGAGTATCCATAAATTTTTTGACAGATACAACTTCAAAATGATTAAAATTATAACATTGCATGATAATGCACTAAGTAAACTTTGGACTAAAAAATGATCCTCTAAGAAGAGTCATGTCATCACTTTGCTAGAAAAAAGGGGTCTGTGGTGTGAAT
Organism: Cibotium barometz; assembly: GCF_041138505.1. Classification (NCBI taxonomy): domain Eukaryota; kingdom Viridiplantae; phylum Streptophyta; class Polypodiopsida; order Cyatheales; family Cibotiaceae; genus Cibotium; species Cibotium barometz. The sequence goes on from NC_141093.1 coordinate 24,695,027, forward strand.
CTTATATATCTTATGTAAAAACCCTCATTGTGACATACCCTTGTAAAGCCCTTAAAATTTAGATTCTAAATCTATCACCTCTAACAAAATTGGAGTTGATATGCTCAAGTTACGCCTTCTCCACTAAAAGGTAAATATTCATGCACCTCTTAAAAAGTAGATTCTAAATCTATCACCTCCATCAAGTTTGGAGTTGATATGCTCAAGTTATGTCTTCCCTACTATTCCAACGATTGTGACATCCATGTACCATGAGTGTAATGCCTCAAATTTCCAAACATGTCATGGCCATCAAAAACGTCAAACTCACTAGAAAAAATTGAAACAGGAAATGGGACTGATTGAGAATAAAAATGCCATCGTATTAATCATGCAACAAATATTTACAAGTGATGGATTGGACTCATGAGGATCCACGGCATGGGATACCTTGCTCACAAGCCTTATGTATCAAAACGTGATTGAGGAGGACTAGGTTGGGCAAGCCATGTTACTCCCACACTCCAAGGGTCTCTCATATAGATGCATTATCCTTGGTATGCGCTTGCGCTAGCATACCCTGAAGTCCCCACGGGGATGGGATAGTTTTCCCAAGGTCCATATTTAAAAGAGCTCGAAGCCCCCTTCAAGCTACTTCATCATGTTATAGAAGGGCCATTCATGTTAAAAAATTGGATGACTAAGGGGTGGTCTATTTTGAGCATCTTATCTTCAGATAGCCAACTATAATCTTCGAGCTATCTTAAGCATCTTTGGATAGCCAACTTTTTGTCATAGACCGAGCCTCCCATTTGACAAAAAATTTGGGTCAATGGTTCCGATTCAACTGGGACTTCAAAATGACTTCTCACTCATATAACAGGTACAACATTCTCGGATTTCAAAATGACCTCTAGCTCATATGGTGGGTCTACAACATTGCGAGATTGAAAGGGAAGAAGTGTCCTCCCATAATGTGTTTTAAGATAGAATCTCTTCAATAGACTAGCTTGAAACATTTTATGAACGCTTACTTATGTTATGAATATACATGGATGTCACAAATGTTGGAATCTACCTTTTAGTGGGGAAGGCATAACTTGAGCATATATACTACAAATCACCTTATCCCAATGTTTGTAGAATGTTTGTGAAATCACCTTGTCCCAATGTTTGTGGATGTGGAGTGTCTTTCACGATTTGCACAACAGAATGCATGTTTCTAGCCTTCTCTTTTGGAAGGCTATCTCAAATGTAAAGAGTATCCACATGCCCTTGAACTATTTAATCAAATGCAACCTAATTGTGCTCGGCTTAACAAGTATGTTCTTCAAGCATTATTGAAAGCTTGTGCTATGTTGAAATGGGTCAAACAAGGCCAAGAAGTACATGTTCGCCTTATTAGAGAGGGATTGGAAACACATACTTTTGTTGGAAATAGTTTGGCTGAGATGTATGCAAAATGTGGCTTACTTATTAAGACGTGTGAAGTGTTTGATGAGTTTTGAGTCAACATCATACAATTGCCCCCCCGCCCCCCTCTCTCTCCACCCCCTATGTTTGTTTTGTTTTTCGAGCCGGGGTCAGTCCACCCCCTATGCACACATGCATAGTTGAGTGCTGCTTCTCTCTTTAGGCTAAAGGAACTATCTCTCTCTCTCTCTCTCTCTCTCTCTCTCTCTCTCTCTCTCTCTCTCTCTCTCTCTCTCTCTCTCTCTCTCTCTCTCTCTCGCCTCTTTGGAGCTATAGCAAGAACACGGATGTTTTCGACTCTCTTGATGTCCATTAACTTGCAATATGATTGAATGGCCAAAGCCCATGGCCTAAGAATAAGAATTTCTAGGATCACCATGATGATATCTTCGAAGGTCACATGCTTAACTAGAAATGTGTATTATGTCAAAAACAAACATGACTTCATCTTGAGTCTCGAATCTAGAGCCTTCGTCATCACCTCATTAAGGTTAAGCTCTAGCCTACCACATCCCTTGATCAATTATACAAGCAACATTGGATTTTTTTTGAATTCATAATAGAAGAATAAAGCAAAATTGATACTTTATTCCTCATTACAATATTTATATGCAGCTAAATGCACTGAAAGTAACGATATACAATATAATAAATCGTTTGAGACAAGCACATCATAAGTGCGATATTCTAATTTATGCAACATTGAGAAATAACCCATTTGCTACATTTTCAACACTAGAAGTCTTTTCAAGACGACGGAAGGGCACACTCCTCTATGTTTATAAATTTAAGGAAAGACTTGTGCCACCTCAGGTTGCCATACAAACACTATGTATAATCTTTTTTCCCCCCCTCCACACATGTTACAAAGAGAGCACATAACTTTTATATGTTTGTAATAATCAATGCCAACAATACACAAACATATGTCTTCTTTTCAAGGATTTTCATGGAAGGGTTTCAGCTGTGTTCGCCAATATATGGGGCTATCATTGATTTATGAGTATCCACAAAGTTTTTGATAGGTACAACCTCAAAATGATTAAAATTACAAATTAAACTTTATGATTAATGCGAGGGAATGTAACATGCACAAAACTTTGAGAAATCCATTGTACACTGCATGACAATGTTAGTATTCTATCAAAATTAAGGCATCCGCTTGTCTTGTCTTCACATTTTAAAATTCATAGAAAATTTAGTATATGCTGTATTATGCATTCTTGATTTTGCTTATTTTCACTACCACCTGTTAAATTAGGAAGCAAAAATGCATCCCAACTACATGTGCATTCTAGTTCTCTCTCTCTCTCTCTCTCTCTCTCTCTCTCTCTCTCTCTCTCTCTCTCTCTCTAACATGACTAAAAGTTAGTGTAGTGGGGTTTGGCTTTATGTGTGTGAAGTGAAAGGAAGACAATTTATCCCTCTCTCTTTGTATGTCTCCTATTAGAGGCCTAGGTGCTTTGTGTCTATGCGCGCATTTAGAGGCAAGAGGAAACTAGAGTATAGGGATGCCAAGTCACATAGAACCCTAATCAAGCATGAAATTATACTCGAGTAGGGTTATAAATCTCTCTCTCTCTCTCTCTCTCACACACACACACACACACACACACACACACACACACACACATAACATTCCTATGGTTTCTTAAACTTAACTGACTTAAGGGTTTTTTTAGATAAACGTTGCCTATGGCCTTCATACTAGACCTATTATCTTTGGCAGTACCCCCATTATTGGGCATTACTACACTGGTCATGCTCTACAAAAAATTTTGAGAGGGATTCTCCTTAATCGCGCATGGCGATGGTAGCTGGCATCCTTGGTGCATCTGCAGGTATAAAAGGACCACCTATCATGTGAGTTATACAAACTCACTTAGCTTGTTCTATAGTACTGGTTTTCAGCTATGTCGATTGTGTTGGCTTCGGCGGCTGGGAGTTCTTCTTCTCTCAGGTAAATGCGATGCCATGGGTATTTGTTGTTGAAATATACAAGTGAATAGGGTGTGTGCGGGAATAAGTCCTTAGCAAGAGGCTGTAAAATAGAATCTGTAAATGTGAGAGAAGCTGTGAAAAGGTGAGAAGTATCTACTGGGAGAGAATAAAGGGTAGCATGAGAAGATTTAGGAGGTGTGGAGATATTCTGGGAAGAGGTGGAGAGAATCAAGCAAAAGAGATGGAGAGAATCAAGCAAAAGAGGTGGAGTGAATCAAGGAGAAATCAGTGGGATTAGATGCTTGGATGTAAACCCTATAAATTGATGTAAATCAGTGGGATTAGATGCTTGGATGTAAACCCTATAAATTAATGTAAATAAGTGGGATTAGATGCTTGGATGTAAACCCTATAAATTGATGTAATTAGATGCTTAGATGTAAACCCTATAAATTGATGTAAATCAGTGGGATTAGATGCTTAGATGTAAACCCTATAAATTGAGGCATTGGCCTAATGAGAATTTGCTGGTTTTTGATTATCCATGCCTACATTAAGCTATCAGTTAATTGCTCACTAATCACATCTTAATTATCATCTAATCTCTTTTCTAATGATGTTGATTCTAGCATTTGATCCACCATAGCTTATCACATTGCTGCAAATTTAACATGGTATCAGAGCCTAGCCTAGAATCCATCAAATTTAAAAGCTGGTTTAAATGGTGAATTTATGCTGATAAATCTGTTGTAATTATCACCTAAACACCAGATTGAGTTGTAAAAGGGTAGACACTGCCCTTGAATCTTGAAATTGGATCAAGAGGTAAGACCCCCTTCACATCATCATGAGTACAACACAAGAGATAGCCAAATTTAATGGGGAGCAGTTTTACACATGGTAGACAAAAACCATGTATCTGCTCGTGGAAAAATTTGTGGGGGCTAGAGGGAAGAGATGAATGCCCAGAGAGGTGAGAGGGGAAAATAAGTGGAAGAGTAGGAATGAGAAAGCGTTAGGACTTATCGCACTTAGTTTAAATGATGAAATCATTCATCACATCACAGGGATACACAATGGGCAAAAGATGCATGGGATGAACTCAATAAATTATTTGGCACTCAAGCAAAAAATTCAAAGATAAGTCTGTTAATGCAATTCTACAAACTGGATATGAAGGAAAGTGAACCTTTAATCACACACTTGAACAAATATAAAAGCATTAAGCAACAACTGTCAGCTATTGGCAAAAAGGTAGAAGATAATGAGGCACTAGCAGTGCTTCTAAAGAGTGTGGACAAAGGTGAATATGAAAACATTGTAGCAATATTAAAGAATGTACCTAGATAGAAGGAGCTCTACTAGAGCAAGAGACCAGAGTCAAAGAGAAGAAATGGCTGGACTCAATAGCTGGAGAAGAAAAAGTATTCTTCACCCGAGGAGGATTCTCTCGAGGACGAGGACGAGGAAGAGGCAGAGTAGGAGGAAGGACCTTCACTTGCCACAACTGTGGAAAGCTAGGACACATGGCAAGAGACTGCTATAGCAAACTCGGTGGAGAAGGAACGGCATCGACAAACTTCATGGAGGCTCTTAAGGAAATGGAGTCAGATCATCTTTTCTGAGAGAGAGAGAGAGAGAGAGAGAGAGAGAGAGAGAGAGAGAGAGAGAGAGAAACACCACAACCTAATGTAACCTACCCCAACAGAGTAAAACCACCTCTGAGCCACCGATGATGTAGGCCATGTGGTAAATGTATGTGTGAGCACTTTAGTCAAGGTCACGGGCACTTGTAGTAGCCTTGGACACATAGAGAGAGAGAGTGTCAAGGACTATGAGTTTAGGGACTTGAGGCACTGGTCGCGGACTATCAAGTAAGAGGGAAACTTGGTATAGGGTCCAGTTGTGCTAGGATTATTCACTTGAGGGGAGGTGTTGAAATATACAAGCAATAGGGTGTGTGCGGGAAAAAAGCCCTTAGCAAGAGGTTGTAAAAGAGAATCTGTAAATGTGAGAGAAGCTGTGAAGAGGTGAGAAGTATTTACTGGGAGAGAATAAAGGGTAGCATGAGAAGATTTAGGAGGTGTGGAGATATTCTGGGAAGAGGTGGAGAGAATCAAGCAAAAGAGGTGGAGTGAATCAAGGAGAAATCAGTGGGATTAGATGCTTGGATGTAAACCCTATGAATTGAGGCATTGGCCTAATGAGAATTTGTTAGTTTTTGATTATCCATGCCTACATTAAGTTATCAGTTAATTGCTTACTAATAACATCTTAATTATCATCTAATTCCTTTTGTAATGATGTTGATTCTAGCATTTGATCCACCATAGCTCATCACATTGCTGCAGATTTAACATTTGTCATATTTTTTGCTGCCAACGGTAGTCTTTGAACTCATGGGATAATGGTCTTATGAATCCCACTTAATGGACTTTCTGAATATGGTTACTCTGTTTTGACGTCTGCATGAGAATCTCTTAAGATTTGTGATTTCAGGCCTAAAAAATGAGCATGCATTTCTGTCAGAAGATTTTTTCATTTCTGCCATTAAAAGAAGCCTATGGCTCTCTGTTATGGATGTTGCATGGAATAAATGTGATGTTTTTCTATTCTGAATGCATAGGGGGGCTACATGTAATTGTTAACCCACACTACATTAGAATAGGTAGGATCTATTACACTGTGTGTTTTTATCAGCGCATCTATATATATATATATATATATATATATATATATATATATTGGAGCTCTTGCTTTTATGATAATATGATTGTTCGCCCTTAATAAGGGGCTAGTCATGCACAAAATCTGGCTAATAGGACTAATGATCTAGCTATTATTGATAAGAAATATTGGGTTAATCTCAAACCATGCTATTACGGGTTAGTCATAATGAATGTCTCTTATTTGGCATGACTTATATACGAAGCTAGCTTTTACCATTGAATAATTTATCTATATTTTCAAGCCTTGTATTAAGAGGTTTTTGGATACATAGACTGATTCTTGGCTGTTGCAAAGATAACAATATTTTGTTCATTAGGCTTGCTCTAGGATTGTTAGTATAGATCGCTAATAATCCGTACATTGTACTGTTTAATCTCCACATAAGTTCGATGCTGTCTATGGCGGAATACACTCATTATGGGTTGGATATACATACTTGCTTTTAATAATTTGTTAACTCTATGAATAGGAAATACTGTTATAAATGATGGGTTGGGTCCACTTTGCTGTTTACTGGGATCTATCGTTCGAGTAGGATTATACCTATGGTGTTAACTACAATTAATTAATTTGACCCTCTGATTGCTGGGATACATGATGAGCATGTGGTAGCTTATGGATCTTCTCCCCTTTTCTGATTTTTTTGGCCGATAATTCGGGCCTTTGAGTCTTTAGCCAAATATAGTAACTCACCCCCTATCTCGTGCTGATGATGACGTTGGTTGCTGGAAAATAATGTGTTGAACAGTGGATGACTGGCAATAGAACATTGGACTAGTATGCAGCGTGGGCATGGACATACTAGGCCCATTAGTTCACTCACTATGTGGATTATTATTCCATTTACTGGTCTTTTTTTAAAGGATGGTTACATGATGGGCTTTTACTAGGTTATCTATCTGAAAAATGGGGAATTGACTCTTGAAGTCTAAAAAGGGTATAACCAACCCAACCATAGCTTAAACTTTGGGGTCTTTGAGTGACATCTATAACCGGTGGTAGGTCTTAAGGACACATGCAATACACATACAGGCTAACAATTTGTTTGTCTGTGTGTTGGATGGATGTAGGTAATAGGATCTACCCTCTCAAATGTCTCGCAATTTAAGATCTAAGACACATTTTTCACTATTTGAGACACATGTAATGCACATACAGGCTAACAATTTGTTTGTATGTGTTGGATGGATGCAGGTAACATGATCTACCCTCTCAAATGTTTCACAGTTTAAGCTCTAAGACACATGTTTCACTATCTAAGACACAATCTCTTAATTGCAAGTTTGTCTACATTAATTCAAAAACTATGTTGTTGATAACCAGAATTAGAAATCTATCTACTCTTTATCAACAAACACAACTTGCTCCCTCTCCATGTGGCCAAACGAGAGGCAGAAAAGGGGTCGGAAGAAAGTTTTGGTTTTTTGAATTTTGAAATAAAGATATAATTTTTGATAATTAGGTCACACTTAGATTTTTTTTAAAATTAAAATTCTTGGCTTGAAAATAAAAAGTACACATGGTTTTGATAGACGTGGCAGTAGCACCTCTCCCCTTACGTGCTTTGAGCGATGGTGCAGAGCTCTGAGCAGTGGCCTCTTAATCCTTCACGTACTCGACAACAAGTGGCGCAGACACCCAAGCAGAGACAACCTCTTTGCAGAGATAAAGCATGTAAAAACAGGAAAAAAAACAGCCACCGTTCTTGCAGACAAAAATAGACTTCGAACAAATGTGAGAATGACCCGCACGACAACATCTGCAGAAAATGGGTGTAGAAGATCGTGGTTGAATCGGTTTGTGGTCGTCCAGATTTTAGAACTCTGAGTAACACTTGCTTTAATTTTGAAGGGAAAAAAAAGAGCTTGTGGGATAAGACTCACACTTCTAGCCAGTGTTAGCATATGCCTGCTGGGTTTCTCTCATCGCTGAGTGAAGACCTAGACTTTAGCTTGGACCCAAATCATATGACCATCAACAGATTGATGTGGATTATGTTTAGCTAGTATATAAGCATCCTGTTCAGGTTGTAAGTTGAGGATGAACATGCTGGCCTTTCCCCTCCGGTCAGATAGCCTCTCATTGCCTGGCATGTCAGTGAAAGGGCCTCTCCCTTCCAGTTTGATGGCCTTTCACCACATTGTTGTAGGCCTTCAAAGGGCCCTTCTCCCCAGTGTGCCATTTTTTACACTACACCTGATGCCTACTTGGAGAGGCTGGGTCGCAAGCCTGAAATCATGAAAGGGGCTTGGTCTCTGGGATACATGGCAAATCCCTCATGACTTGTTTGTGAAAAGGTTAGCTTCATGATACTTTGTGCCAAGGGAAGCCGGAACAGTTTGCTTCAATGCAGGCTGGAGTGAATTGCATCTAGAAATCTTTCTCATGTGCCTTAGCATAGGGGTGCTTCTCTCACGGGTATGGCACTACTGACACCGTCATATACAATGGAGGGGGGGAAAGCATGTGCTGGTCCAGCGTGGTCGAGTTCTCTTTTTCAGGAGGAGCCAGCAAACCATGCACAAGCATTTGGATCTAGATCCACTCCTAGAGTGCAAATGGATGCACAAGTGCAAGAGGCCAAGGGTTGGGAGACTTTGAGTTTAGAGGAGGCATTGGCTTCTTTGGAGCAGATGGCCCAGCTGCCATCGGTGGAAAGCTTAACATCCATCTTGCAGAAATGCAGAAAAAGGAGAGATTCTTCATGTGCAAAGTGTGTTCATCTACACGTGTGTTACAATGGGCTGGAAGCTCATAGGCTACTAAGAAATCACCTTATCCCAATGTTTGTGGAATGCGGAAGAACTTTGGATGCGGAGCAGGTCTTTCGTAGATTTGCACAACAGAATGGGTGTTTCTGGCATTCTCTTCTGGAAGGCTATCTTGAATGCAGAGAGTATCAGCATGCCTTTGAACTGTTCCATCAAATGCAACACAATTGTGCTCAACTTAACAAGTATGTTCTTCAGGCATTATTAAAAGCTTGTGCTAGGCTGAAATGGGTTAAACAAGGCCAAGACGTACATGCTGGTCTTGTCAGAGAGGGATTGGAATCAGACACTTTTGTTGGCAATAGTTTGGTTGAGATGTATTCAAAATGTGGCTTACTTGCTGAGGCGCGTGAAGTGTTTGATGAGCTAGAAGCACGAGATGTAGTTGCGTGGACTGTTTTGAGTTCGGGGTATGCTGACTGTGGACTCGATGGAGAAGCATTACACTGCTTGGAACAGATGCAAATGGAGGGCGTGTTCCCAAATGCTGTCACATTTGTTTGCAGTTTGAAAATTTGCGGCCGGACAGGATCTCTAGAAAGGGGACAAGAAGTACATGCTGAGATTGCAAAAGAGGGGTTTGAATCAGAAACTTTTGTTGGTAGTACCTTGTTGGACATGTATGCCAAATGTGGCCTGCTTGTGGAAGCACAGGAGGTGTTTGATGGGCTATTGGTTAGAGATGTGGTCTCATGGACAGCACTGATCGCAGGGTATGGAGATCATGGGCATGGCACTGCAGCTTTGGACTGTTTTAATCAGATGCAGTGGGAAGGTGTGTTCCCAAATGCTGTTACATTTATCTGCACCCTGAAAGCCTGTGGCAGTACAGGAGCCATAACAAGGGGCCGAGAAATACATGCTGAGGTGGCCAAAGAGGAGTTTGAGAAAAATCCTGTCATTGGCAGTACCTTGGTAGACATGTATGTTAAATGCGGCTCACTTGCGGAAGCATGGGCAGTGTTTGAAGAGTTGCCTGTTCGGGATGTAGTCTTGTGGACTGCATTGATTGCTGGGTATGCTGGACATGGCCTTGATGAGGAGGTGCTGAGTTGTTTGGAGAAAATGCAAATGGAGGGGGTTTCCATGGACTCGATCTTGTTTGTCCACAGTTTGAAGGCCTGTGGCAGCATTGGAGCCATCAACAGAGGTCGAAAAATCCATGCTGAGATTGTCAAAGAGGGGTTTGAGTGTAACACTTTTGTTGGCAGTACATTGATGGACATGTATGCCAAAGGTGGCTTACTTGCAGAAGCTCAAGAAGTCTTTGACGAGCTTCCGGTCCGAGATGTTGTCTCATGGACGGCACTAATGGCAGGTTATGTTGAACATGGGCTTTGTAAGGAAGCAATGATATGCTTGGAAGAGATGCAACTAGAGGGGGTGTTCCCAAATGATGTCACACTTGTTTGTAGCTTACAAGCTTGTGGAGGCTTAGGATCCATGGATATGGGCCAAGAAGTGCATGCCAGGATTGTCAGTGGGGGGTTCGAAAGAGACCCTTTTGTTGGCAATGCTTTGGTGGGCTTTTACACCAAATGTGGATTGCTTGTAGAAGCATGGAAAGTTTTTGACCTTCTGGCTGTCCAAGATGTGGTATCTTGGAACACACTAATCACAGGCTTTAGTGAACATGGGCTAGGCCAGGAAGCGTTGAACTCCTTAATAGAGATGCAACTGGAGGGCATGTTTCCAAACGATATTACGCTTGTTTGCTGCTTGAAAGCTTGTGGCTCTTTAGGAGCCATAGACAAGGGCCAAGAAATACATGTAGAGATTGCTAAAATGGGATTTGAAAGAGATCCTTTCGTTGGCAATACTTTGGTGGATATGTATGCCAAATGCGGCTTGCTTGCTCAAGCATGTGAAGTGTTTGACAAGCTGCTCATCCGAGATGTAGTCTCATGGAATATACTGATTGCAGGGTATGCTGAGCATAGACTTGGTGAGCAAGGTCTGGTTTGTTTGGAACAGATGGTAGTAGATGGTGTGCTGCCAAATATCGTCACACTTGTCTACGGATTGAAATGTTGTGGCAGCATAACAGCTATAGACGGAGGTCAGGAGTTGCATGCTGAGATTACCAGAAAAGGATGTGAGATAGATGCTTTTGTTGGCAGTGCCTTGGTAGATATGTATGCCAGATGTGGCTCACTTGCAGAAGCACAGGAAGTGTTTGATGAACTGTCAGGTAGGGAAGTCGCTTGGAATGCCCTTGTAGCAGGGTATGCCGAACATGGGTTTGGTAAGGAAGTGCTGGCTTGTTTCGAAAAAATGCAAGCTGAGGGTACATCTCCGGATGCTGTCACCTTTGTTTGTGCCTTGAAAGCTTGTGGCAGTATGGGTGCCAGTGACAGGGGTGAAGAAGTACACATTTTGATAGTCAAAGAGGGCTTTGAACACGATCCTTATGTTGGCAATATTTTGGTGGATATGTATGCCAAATGTGGCTCACTTGTGGAAGCACGTGAATTGTTTGACAAGCTGACAGATAGGGATATAGTTTCGTGGAGTGCGATTATTGCAGGTTATGCCCGCCAAGGAGAGAGTGAATTGGTTTTCCAATTATTTAAGGAAATGGAGGAGGAGGGTGTACGTCCAGATGAGATAACATTACTTAGCGTTCTTACTGCATGCAGTCATGCAGGTCTTTTGGATAAGGGCCAGAAGTATTTTGAGGCTATGAGTGAAGAGTATAGCATTAGTCCAACTATAGAGCACCACAATTGTATGATTGATCTCCTCAGCCGTGCAGGCCAACTTGATAAGGCTATGTCTATGTTAACAAAGATGCCTTTCGAGCCTAATTTCGTGACATGGAGTACTATGTTGGGTGCTTGTCGGAAGTGGGGTCACGGCGAGCTTGGTGGACAGGTCTTTGAGCTTGCATTAAGATCGAATGACAAACAAGCTGCAGCATTTAATTTGATGTACAACATTTATGCAGATGCTGATATGTGGGAGCAAGAAAGGAAGGTTGAGATCAATGTGAGGGTGAAATAGCTTTACAAAGGATTGCAGCTATCTTTGTACCTGTGATTTGGAGCAGGTCTACTTGTGGTTAGGAAACCACTGTGAAGGGATACACTGGATGCCTTGTGGCTTTAAGGTTCTTGGACACTCCACATATTGGCTTCTTAGCGTGCATTTTTACCAAAGAGGAGAGTCAAAGAAAGGGTCAAGTCACTGCAGTCCCAACAAGGGAACCTGACACAAGGCAAATGGTCAGCTGTGGATATAAAGGAACAAAGTATAAAGCATGATAAACGATGTATAGTCAGCAAGAGCAAGCCTTAAGGGGGTGTTGATACCCTCTCAGCACCCTCTCAGCAGTTGTCCTACCAAAGGGAGGCTAGTTTTTAGCCAGCTTACTGGGAGGATTGATATAAGGGACAATTATTCAGATTCAGCACAGTAATTGTCCCAATTATTCAGATCCAGCATGATAGTTATCCCAAGGAGAGGCAGAGAGAGCTCACGGCTATTGCATGCTAGAAGATCCCGATAAACAGTGGCACTAGACTGAGCATGGACTTACTAGGAACTGTTATATCAGAAGTAATGATGCTCTTTCTGGCAGCCATAGGTGCATAACATACTCTTTCGTACCCCCCTGTTCCATACCATATACATACACTACCTTCCATTGCTTACCCCCTGTTCCATACCATGCATACACTACAATGTAATACCTTCCATGGAAATACCAATTCTAATGTTCTTATGGTCTCTCACTCCGGACCGTTTTTTTGGAGCAAGTACATAATTTGTCTCTATCTTTGGTGCCATAGTGTGCACATGGAATCTAAACATGACCTTGCTTCAACCATGAGTTAACCATGCATATGAAATCTAAACCCAATTGCCCATGTAGCCCAATGCGGAGCTGATGAAAATGCAACTCTAATTGGTCTCTTCTAAGAGCATTGGTGAAGACAACCCCCACAATTCTTTGTTGAGGAGAAGATCAGCTGGACATCCCAATTCATGGTGGCGAACTCGTACACAAAGTGATGTTGAGTCTATGCGTCATGTGAACATGGGATCTTGGGTTCTTTGCTGTTGCCAAGCAACTTTGGTTGACGCATTGTGTAGCATTGTTGGCTGCTTCTACACTGCTCTTGTTACGTCCCGTTAGGCCTAGGATTAGGGCTAGGGGCGTGTGCTAACCCAGGATTAGGGTTAGGGTTAACCAGTGTTGCCAGGCGTTTCTGAAACAGCAGGTATGAAAGGGGTTTCATACGTCTTGAAACGTTTCATAAAAGGTAAGAAACGGGTACAAAAAGGTTTCATACAAAATAGAAAAAGCATGTATATTTTTAACTTGAAATATACAAAAGAAAAAACTGTTGACATAACTTATAAGAGACCACATTGAATTCATTTCAATAAAAACAAAATACATGTAAGATATGATGATATCACAAATCACGTGGGTGATGACTAAACAGAAATCAAAAGGATCACCACGTGGGTGATGAGTCATGACTCAAAATCCAAGATTAAAATAAATAACATCTGTCCATCCATCACAAAGCAAAGTACAACCATACTTTGCCCAAGTGGCCTTGAGAATAAATAACATATGTCCATCCATCACAAAGCAAAGTACAACCATACTTTGCCCAAGTGGCCTTGAGAGGCTCCATCTCCAACTCCACAACCAGTTTCTCCTTGTTGTGAAGCTCAGTAGTACGCAATGTTTCATAGGAGGGGCCATCCCACCCACACCCAATGCGGGAGACAGCTCTCATTGCCTTCTTCCATTGAGGAGTCCTGACAATGTGGAAGGATAATCCACATTGAATAAACAACTTCATCAACTCCCTCGTTGCCTCTTTCATGGCAACCTTCTGCATCCCTGCCTGCACATGTCCTTTCTTGAACACTGGAAGACTAGTTCTTTTGGCTCGAGGTGCGGAGCTAGACCCACTTGCAACATCACCACTGGTATCTTCCTCCCTGATAGTGCGAGTCCTCTTGGAGACACTTTGACGTGCTTCAGGCTCTCCCAGATTGGGGATATCCTCGAGGGGGGATACCTAACTGCATGGCCTTCCAAGCCTTTAGGCTATCATAGATTCCTTGTGGCACATGCTTACATGGCCCGATGCCAAAACCCTTTGTTTGTGACAAATGTGCCTTCAGCCTGGTGACAATGCCATGGTGCTTATCAGCACAAAAGTTGCATTTCCACTTTCCGGAGCGCGAGCCACCATATCTAGACTCGAAGGTGACATTGTTCCAAAGAGAATCACGTGTTCGAGACATCCTACAAGGCGGGGATAAATGCAGATTGTTGGCCCTACAAGTGCGACACATAACATAAAGTAATCTCATTTTATGATTCATGAATTTAACTGTCATCTTGGCCAACAATAGAGCAAGGGGAAGAGAAGGTAGGTAGCCTTAGGCCTCAATAGATATTAGAGCAAGGGGAGGAAGATATGCCATAAATATTGATGGAAGAGAACAAAACGTGCTGCTTTGTGAGTTGTGCAGAGAAAACCAACATAAAGCAAAACATGACATTACCCCTTTAGAAGGCCTCCACAAGGCCTAAGGACACCAAGGAGCATGCGAGCTGACACGGACGTTTGATTCGATGGCAAGCTGGCACACAAACGGCAAAAAAGTACAGGCGACCGCCACCACTGGGAAACACGTGGTGACATGCACACCATGCAACACATGCCATGTGTGGCATCGCTGCATGCCATGCGGCCACCCCACGCATGGCTACCACGTGTAGTGTGCAGTGCACATGGCACCAATTAGTTTGCGCCATGTGTGATTAACAGCCCACGTGGCCTTGTGGACTGTTTAGTCCATGTGGCCCTTCCGTGTAATGCCCGCACGACGCGGGCATTACACGTGACGGTCGCATGGCCTTTGTCGCTTGTGTGGCAAAGGCCACGTCATGTGTGGCCAGCCACGTGGCCATGTGGATCTGGCTGTGCAACGGCTTTTAAAGCCGTTGCACAACCAACTAGCGTTGAGGGCTCACAAAGAGCCCTTAACAGTCACCGTCTTGCCCTCTCTCTCTCTCTCTCTCTCTCTCTCTCTCAGCAAAACAGTCGCCCTCCCCTCTATCCCACAAACAGTCGCCCTCAAGTGGTAGTGGTCCTCACTTGCCCTCAAGCGGTAGTGGTCCTCACTTGCCCTCAACGTCGAAGAGTTCTCAATCATCCAAAATCTCTAGGTAAACTTGTTTTGATTAATATAAATAGCATAATAATTTTTAAAATTTTAGTGCATCACATGTAATTGGAATAGTAATTTAAAATAATTGCATCACATCTTAATGACAAAAGACTAATTTAAGAACTATTCTTAAATATGGATGCATATTCAAGACGAAATGCCTCCATGCACATATTTGCAATCAAAGGGGTTCACCGGATTACAAGATGAGATCACTCTCTCACAAGATGTGGACATATCACAAGTGGCCACATCAAGCGAGGTAACAAATAGCTAACAATTGCAGTTGATTATGGAAGCTGGTTCTTCAACGCCCCCAACAATCATGTGGCAGCACTAGTGCCACCATTGTAGAAGAAGAGGAGTCTGTGAAAGAGAGTTTCGGCCAAGTGGTTGATCGACACATCTCTACAAATTGGGTGGAGAACCACTTGGTCGACAACCAAAACCACCTTCCTAGAGTGCCACTTTGTCGCCTCCTTACCCAACAATCAGCACAAATGAGGATTCTATCGAGGGGTTAATTGAAAGTATCGAGGAGAGCAAATATCAATCGACAATGGCAACATTCATTGTCTGAGAGGGATTCCCAGGCAAAGCACCCATTTCATTCGACCGTCAAAGTGCAGCCAGCCACACGACCTATCATTGTCAGGTGAATTTAACACGATATTAGAGGAGACCGAAGGATGGCAACACATGGTTAGGAAGATGTTTATTGTTTGGGATGGAAACTATCGACTTAAAGCTTAGCAAGAATGGGTGAATACCAATCGAGTCAAAAAAGACAGGATTCTCGAGGTGAATTGCAAAGTGGTCCAGAGGTGAAGTTCTTGTTGGTGTTGTGCATGATCAACAAGTGCATTATACAATGTTTTTTTTGTTTATGAAATGAACAAACATTGTGTATGTCATCATTTGCCTTATTTAAAATGCATGCAAATTTTTTAGGATCACTACCATTCATGTGCCGAACACAACGGCACATGATATATTTATGATGCAGCATGTGGATCTTGCCGATCCACAATCATTGTTGTCAAAGTTTAGTAACGATGATCGTGCAATGGGCCCAGAAAGCGCTTACTCATTGAGGACCCAACAGATCAAAGTGGTTCCAATGGCACTCTTGTCCTCACAATTAGTTTTCAAGGTGTGTGCGCATTGCAGTATGTTTTGATTTCAAATTATGTTTCTTAATGTTTTGATTTCGAAGTATGTTTCTTAAAAAAATATAAACGCATTGTAGTCAAACTTGATGCCACATTCCAAGCCAAGATCAGTAGCTTGCCTGAGAGCGAGGGAGTAGAGAATACATGATGAATGTAGAAATGTTTAACAAGAACTATGGGAATACCCTAAAGGAGACAGAGGCACTTTTCACTAAAAGGGGACTTGAGCTGGCACAAATTTCCAACCCCGACTGTGTGAAAGAGTTCATTAAAAAAGTGATCTTGTACCAAAACTAGGGTGAAAAGGCTAGCAAATTCACTACTCCGAAGCTAGCAGAGATTTCTCGAGCACATGTTTTCAAAGGAAGAGTAAGATCTCCATCTCTCTTAATGCATTTCATTTTTTCTTTAAAGTAATTAGAAACCTAATGCTTGTTTACAATATGCAGGAAATGTAGGCTGCTTGACATATTGGCTAGTGGAGTTCACTATGAGGGATGCACAGATTCCTCCATCCAATAGAGCCTTCTTCATGTGGATCCATCGTCATGTGTAATGGTTCCAATTGACCGAGTATACGCTAAAACTATACGCAAAACTGGAGGTGGACTCACCTTGCAGTAGTAGCCGGCATGCACAAAAGAGCCACTGTAGACTCTGGAGTAGGTATCATGGATGCCCTAAAATCTTATAGGAAGTCTCATTTCAAGAAGGAATTTGTTAGGTTAAAAGGACAAATATGTGCCACCTTGGATCCTTGATTAGCAAAACCACACCTACCGTATACAGCATGGTGGAGAAGTTGTCATGCCTCGTGTATGGTTTCTTAGACTTATTTAATGGTTGTGTATTAGGTGGTGGAGAAGTAGTGTACGTGATCGGCTCTACATTCCTGAGCACCCTTCAAACTCATGGTGGGTGTTGTCTGAGGTATAGGATATAAGATTATTCCCTGAAGAGTGGATCGATGAGCTTCGGGGCAAGGACACATGGATACTTTGCCCATAGTGGTTAGACTACCCAGAGGGGGAGTTTCCTCTAGAGGAGGCAAAGCAGTTTCAGAGTACGTTTCCTTGTGTACAATATTTAATTTGTACGAAGTATGAAGCCTATTTTTAGAGAATTTAAAGTTCTAATGTTGGTTGACAACTCAGGAATCATCATTTTTTCAATCAAAATCCAAATCAACTCATTAGTTCTCAACATGAATTTAAAAATCAATCAACCACATTCGAATTCATCATCTGGATAGCATTTATGCTTATAATTTCAAGTCTTAGATTTACTCGTATATACTACCAGTAATAAAGAGCTGCAGTTATACCCTCCGTATATACGGGTAGTCACAATCCTTGGAATTATAAGGTAAATACCATCATGTCTAGACCTCAAGCAAGTCAGGGATTCCATCCAATTGCGGTACTTCCATCTGAAGACCTAATTACTAATTTATGAATTTCAGTCTGAATAACAATTTGTATGAATTTTATCACACAGTTACAACCTTTTACTGCTTCTTCATAAATTTTTGATATTTTTGGCTTCTCGGTTGATCCACATTAGCCAATTCGCTCTAATACCAGCTGTGAGATCCCTGACCCCACCGCGCAACGAACTCAGGGGGGGTGCTAGCAGCGGAAGTAGCACTTCTTACGCAATGCAAGGTCCCACAGTCGAGGCCTTGCCCCCCACGGATATCCGGACAAGAGACTAATCTATCGGTTCTTCCAGAACCGAACCCGAAAAAACTTCCCTTGCTCGAAAAGCACGGGCAATTCCTCCAGGATAATTTTTCTCTAACGTAGTCAAAAGCCTTAACTAACTGAACTGATCTCATGAATACAGTTTCTATAACGAATTCTCGTCTTTCCACATTGTTCCATCATCAATCCACATTATTAAATTCCACAACCATTTTATAATTATCATTCAGTCACATCATTTTCATCTGATCACATCTTTGCTCTATTTAACCTCATCAGGTCTCATTCACTCGCATCTACCCATATCCACATCTCATCATATCACATTCATTCACATCTCATCCATTCAGACCACATCACATTCACTCACATCATATCTCATTCAGACCACATCACATTCACTCACATCACATCTCATTCAGACCACATTACATTCACTCACATCATATCCCATCTCACATTCATTCATATCCATTTTACCTTTCATCTCATTCATTCACATCCATCCCAATTCACATTCCATCACATCACATTCATTTATATCCATCACATTCACATTCAGTCATATCCATTCATTCATATCCATCACATTCACATTCATTCATATCCATCACGTTCACCTTCATTCATATCCATCACTTCTATCCACATCATATCTCATTCATACACATCTCATCTCATTCATACACATCCATCTCATTCATCCACATTCATTCTTTCTTCCCATACTCATTCACATCCATCCTTCACATACACACTCACATCCATTCTTCACTTACACATTCACATCCATTATCATCAACATCCCATATCATTCATTTACGTTCTGATTCACATGATATCACATCTCATCCATCCATTCACATTTATCTGATTCACATCACATCTCATCACATCTATTCACCTCACATCTCATCACCTCTATTCACATCATCGATCCATCCATTCATTGACATCTATCTAATTCACATCACATCTCATCACATCTATTCACCTCACATTCTCATCACCTCTACTCACATCACATCCATCCATTCATTCATTCCCGTCTATCTGATTCCCATCACATCTATTCACCCCATATTCTAATCACTTCTATTCACCCCATATTCTCATCACTTCTATTCACATCACATCCATCCATCCATTCATTCCCATCTATCTGATTCACATCACATAACATCTATTCACCTCATATTCGCATCACTTCTATTCACATCACATCCATCCCATCTATCTGATTCACATCACATCTCATCACATCTATTCACCTCATATTCTCATCACTTCTATTCACATCACATCCATCCATCCATTCATTCCCATCTATTCACCTCATATTCTCATCACTTCTATTCACATCACATCCATCCATCCATCCATTCATTCCCATCTATCTGATTCACATCACATCACTTCTGTTCATAGAAAATAAACATAGAATTTAAGAGAATTCTAATTTTTGGTATAAAGATTCTTTACGCATCTATTTATACATAATTCAAATTTAAGGAAAATAACACTTTTGGAATAAAAATAAATCCTTTATGCATCCTTCTATGCATAAATTCAATTTTAATGAGAAAAATTTACCATAACCTCCTTTGTATGGCTGACAATTTCTCAATTTTAACATTCTATTTATTACTTGAAATAATCCAATTTGAATTCTAATATCTCTAATCTACTCCATTTTCCAAAAATCAAGAGAGTAAGCAATGAAAAGAGTTTAATCAATCTTTTAATTAAACTTTCTAGGATTAAGAAGGGCTGAATTGTAAAGAAGAGAAGGGGGTGGCCTTTCCATGAAGGCATAGCATCAGATTTTAATCCAAACATTTACAAAGCATAAAATTTAAGAAAACCATAGATTTAAAATTCAAAATAAGTAAGATCTAAGCTTACATGGAGTTTGTAAGCTTTCCTTTGGCTTGAGGGATTGAGGGTTCTACTCTTGTTTGCAGCGAGTGGCCATCAAATTTACTTGGAGAGGATTAGGCCAAAAACAATTGAATTATAAAGAAATTCAATGTTAAATGGCTCAGGATAGAAGCAGAGTAACAGTGCATAAACACCATTAAGCTTTTAAAAAGGGGGAGGCTTCTATTTATAGGAAAAAGTGAGCCTCTAACCAAGCAAACTGATTCTAGATTTTTCCAGATCAGTTTGGTCAATTTTTGACCATTTTTGGGTCAGTTTAGCTTACTTTTTGAATCTAGTTGAAACAGGAGAGAGGAGAGATAAAAATATCTCATTATTTATGAGTTTAAAACTCCCCCACACATGTGAAATAGGCGCCTCCTTCATGAGGGGAATTCCCCACACCGAGGTGTCAAAAATGTATCATTTCCTCTAAATATCTCTTCTTTTTTAACTAATAAACCTTGTCCTTAGTCAACTCTTCATCTTATGTGAGTATTTACTCATTTTTGGGGGACTTTCTTTTATTCTTCAATTTATCTCCTCCCTATAATTGGATTAATCTTATTGGTTCAATTGGATTAATCTTATTGGTTCATAGGAACCTTAACCCTCAGGCTAAGGTCCTTTTTACCTATTTTTAATTAATTCCAATTGCACATTGGAAAGTTCTTTTTGAATTTCTATTTTAGGGGAAACCATTTTAGACACTAGGAAGATTTTTTATCCAAAAATATCTCAATTTTGGATTACCTCCCTCTAGACATTTTCTCTCTCTCTCTATGCCAAAATAGGGTAAAATTGGATATTTCTTTTATTTCAGAGAGGGGAATAATTATAAGATTAGAAGGGGAGGTTCTTCCACCTGCACACTTCAAAAGCCGGAGGGAGGAATCTTACATCCTACCCCACTTAAAAAACGTGAGATGTCCTCATCTCGCAAAATTAGAGAATAACTCTTTTTCGTAAGATCCAACTGATTCTAGGGTTCCTTATAGCTTGGTGAACCCAACAGAATCCTAGGATAAAGATCCCTTATATAGAACTCATCAAATAGATAACAATTCACCTAGATCATGACATTCAAATCCTTATCACAATAATGGTCCATTAGACAGAACTTTCTATCTGAACAGTCCTCCATGAGAATGTTTAATTATAGAGATTTTTAATTTGACATCCCTTAACTTGATCCACTGGGTCAAGTGTTAGTAGCAGCAATCTGCCAGCACAATCCACTAATCTCATAGTGATTTGCTGAAGTCATTAATGTCATTCTAGTTATGAACATCATCTCAGGGACTCGTCCCATTCATCCTAATTGTGATTTTGCTCAGCTTATTACATTTCAACCAAAACTCAGGAATCATCATTTTTTCAATATAATCCAAATCAACTCATCAATTCTGAATCAGAATTTAAAAATCATATCAACCACATTCGAATTCATCATCTGGATAGCATTTATGCTTATAAATTCAAGTCTTAGATTTACTCGTATATACTGCCAGTAAAGAGCTGCAGTTATACCCTCCGTATATACGGGTAGTCATCACGATCCTTGGAACTATAAGGTAAATACCATCATGTCTAGGTCTCAAAGCAAGTCAGGGATTCCATCCAATTGCGGTACTTCCATCTAAAGACCCACTTACTAATTTATGAATTTCAGTCTGAATAACAATTTGTATGAATTTAATTAGACAAATACAACCTTTTACTGCTTCTTCATAAATTTTTGATATTTTTGGCTTCTCGGTTGATCCATATTAGCCAATTCGCTCTGATAATACCAGTTGTGAGATCCCTGACCCCATCGCGCAACGAATTCAGGGGTGCTAGCAGCATAAGTAGCACTTCTTGCGCGGGGCAGGGTTCCACACTCGGGGCCTCGCCCACGGATATCCAGACAAGAGATTAATCTATTGGTTTTCGAACCCAAAAAAACTTCCCTTGCCCAGAAAGCACAGGCAATTTCTCCAGGATAATTTTTCTCTAACGTAGTCAAAAGCCTTAACTAACTGAACTGATCTGACCGAACTCATAAGTCCCATAGTCAGATCTGGGAAAAGATTACACTTAGATCATAGAGACCAATGCTTTTTTCCTCATTGAGAGGCACAGCCGTTGATTCTTTTCCATAGAACAAATTTTGTCCGGGATTTACTTCATCTATCGTACCATAACAGAATTAAGTCTCAATTTAGGGATCCATCAGTCAAGCGCCTAACCCCATCTAGAGTCCTGTGGGTTAGCCAACCGCCCAACCACTAGAGTGATGGGATCCAATTAAGAATTTGGTTAGGTTTTGTCCCCAGTACCACCACGGAAAAGAGTTCCTAGGCCCCCTAGCCAGATATTCATGCAAACTTAAAACTAGTCACACCACTTACACACCCAATATGAAATTGCCTTTTTCACAGAATCAGCTATCTTTAAAAACAATCATTTAATAAAACCATTGTGTCACTGATCATAATCCTTAAAATATCCGGTTGAATTCTTATTTTCAATCATTCCTTCATCGGTGTACCTATGGCATCATTGGCAACCAGAATGCTCACCACCTGTCCTCAGGGGCCTTTTCAATAGTTCCTAGCTCATAGAAACCGGCAAGATATTCACATATCGAAATGGAATCTCCATTGAAGATCAGCAAGATCAACCAAAACGGATCTATATAAAAGAGCCATGGACTCATCCGTTGAGGACCAGCAAGATCAATCAACCAAATCCATGGCCGAGTTCAGAAAACAACTCTTACTCCTTGTTCCAATATCTTCCACAATGCACGTGTGGGTATCGTCGGCCCAAAGCCTGAGCATCGTATGGTCAGCACCCTCTAGGATCCTTCGCAGGTGACCTAGAGCTTCACTCATAGGCCGCTTCCTTGGTCCCTCGTCCACCATACCGATGTTGCTATAGGCAGTGATGTGTGTGAACACACTTAAGACGACCAAGGCACTTTTTCCTTCTTTAGGAGGTCTTTTCCCCCGGCTTGTATATACGCCTATTATTCTAGGGCTAACTTATCTTTGTACATTGACACAATCTAATACATTGTGTGTTGTGTGCATTTTTGCTTCTTCTTCTCCAAGCTTTGTGTGCTTTCCTGCAACCCTGATTTCAACAATTGGTATCAGAGCAGGCATCGGCTCCCAAGGCTATGCCGCTAGCACCCTCCAACTCACGTTCTACAATTTAGGTGAGCTTTCACGAGCGCTTGCAGGTCCCTATACTCTGTAGATAAACCCGTAAGACATTGAGTTCTCAAAAATTACATCTGAGGTCGTTTCGGGCTCCGTTTTTGCATTACAAGTTTTGTACATGTGTTTTCGTCATTTTGTGCAGAAATTTTGACAGTGTAGTTTTCTACAAAATATACATATGTATGTTGTTGCGGACCATGCTACATAGCATGAGTTGTTTTCTGTTTAGTCTTTGCTTCATTACAGGTAGCTTTTGCATCAGTTTCAGTCAGTGGCCATGGCTGATAACAGCAATGACGTATTTCGCATGTTGTCCCGCTGATGACAAATTGGATGGAGACAGCAACTACCCACTTTGGGCATACATGATGCAGCATGTTTTGGTTGCAAAAGGAGTGTGGAACATTGTGCAGGGTATGGATGTACGTCCAGGTTCTATGGATGTAGGATCTGTTGAGGATGTTTGCAGGTTCTACAGCTCTACTGTAGCAACAATAGGTCTGAGAAGGCGCTTGATAAAGGCAAGAAAAAGATCAAGTGCAACTATTGTACGGCAACTGATCATGTCATTAAGAATTGCCCTAAGCTAAAGGCTAAAGAGGCAAAGAAGAAAGAGTCAAATGCAGCCACAATAGCGGATGCTTCTACAAATGCACATTCTCCAAATGTTGTGCAGGATACAGAATGGGTGTTTAGCGTGTATTGCCAGTATGACCCATCTATACATGATGCATGTTTGGCAGTTTTTGTTGACTCTGATGTATGGTATTTTGACAGTGGTGCTACAAAGCACATTACCTTGCGTCGTGATATGTTCACTTGTCTCTTGAGGCTGTCTCTAATGGGAATACTGTCACGTGTGCCAATAATGCTGCTTACCCAGTGAAGGGCATTGGTAAAATTATGCTTACTACTACAAATGGCAGTGCTTTCACACTTTCAGATGCTTTGTATGTGCCAGGGATAAAGAAGAATCTATTATCTATCTCTGCGCTTGCTCGACTTGGACTTGTAGTCAAATTTGTGGATGACAGATGTAATGTTCATGATTTGACTTCTGGTGATACGATTATTGCATCTGGCACCTTGTTTCGTGGGCTGTATAGGCTCAATTCTTATGACAAGTGTGTGGAAGATTCAGCAAATGCAGTTTCTGATGAAAAGGCAGTTTCAGATGCAAAACTATGGCATGCTCGTTTTGGTCATCTGAACTTTGCTAGTTTGCTGCGTTTGTGCAGAAATTTGATATAGTTGCTTCATTGCCCCCTCTTGAGGCACCATTGAAACATGTTTGTGAAGGCTATATTTTGGGCAAAATGCAGCGTTCTGCTTTTCCAAAGGATGGTTCTGTGCGGGCCACTCGTAAATTGCAACTTTTACATAGTGATGTATCCACGGCCTATGCAAACTCTGTCATTTGGTAAACACTTGTACTTTGTGACTTTCATTGATGATTACTCAAGGCATGCATGGGTATATCCACTGAAGGCAAAGTCCGAAGTGTTTTTGTGCTTCAAACAATTTTTGCTTATGGCTGAAAATGTATCCAATTGTACTGTGGGCACCCTCCGTTCTGATCGAGGGGGGGAGTACATGTCTAAAGAGTTTGATGCATTTCTGGCTAGTCGTGGGATAAAACACCAATGTACAGTGCCGTATACCCCTCAGTAAAATGGTGTTGCTGAGAGGAAAAACAGGTCACTTATAGAGATGGCACGATGTATGGTCAAGAGCCAAGCTTTGCCACATGCGTTTTGGCTTGAGGCTTTCATGTGTGCTGCATATGTACTCAATAGGTGTCCCACTAAGGCCTTGTAGTCTGTTACTCCATACGAAGCTTGGCATGGCAGGAAGCCTTCTATTGGTCACTTGTGTGTCTTTGGTTGCTTGGCCTATGCTTTAGTGCCTGTGCAACAACGTAGAAAATTAGATGATAAGGCTGTCAAATGCATTTTTGTTGGTTACAATGCTGAGAGCAAGGGTTAAAGATTGTATCATCCACAGTCAAAGCATATCTTGATTAGTCGAGATGTTTTTGTGGAAGATGCTGTGCAGCCTTTGTTATCATGTACCAAAGAGACAGGTGTGAGCTCACGGGATGTATTTGATATGTTGTTGCCTCTGTTTATAGGTGGGAATTCAAATGTAAATCCTAATGAGACAAATATTCAACCTATGCAGATTTCAAACGACATCATAGATCAGCCTATTTCTGATGCAGATTTACAGGATGTAATTTATGAGGATAGGGCTAAAAATGAGCAGGCTAGAGGTATGCCTAAATGGCTGGTGCAAACCTTGCGTGATAGTAAAATTGATGCACCTATGTCTAGTCGTACTTGTTCAGGTCTTCAGCATGCCTCATGCATCAAATTGTTATGCTTTGGCTGTGTCTAGTATGTGTGAAGAGGAAGAACCTCTTTCATTTGATGAGGCACAAAAATCAGAAAATTGGTTGGCTACAATGCAAAGTGAATATGATGCTATAATGAAGAATGGTACATGGTCTTTGTGTGATTTACCTATTGGTAAAAAGGTCATTGGATGTAAGTGGGTTTTTAAGTTGAAACGAAAGCCAAATGGCAGTGTTGATCACTACTATAAGACTAGACTTGTTGCAAAGGGTTATGCTCAAGAAAAGGGCATTGATTTTGATGAGACCTTTGCTCCCACTTGTCGTATGACTACCATTCGTAGCATTTGTGCATTGGCAGCTCATAATGGTTGGAATGTACATCAGTTGGACATAAAGACTGTGTTCTTGAATGGATATTTACATGAGGAGGTGTATGTATCGTAGCCTCGTGGTTTTGTTCAAAGAGGGCAGGAAAACAAAGTGTGCAGGTTGAAAAAGGCTTCTCCACGAGCTTGGTATGAAAAGATACATGCATATTTGATTGCACATGGTTTTCAGAATAGTCCAACAGAAAGCACTTTGTATATTAAACGTGTCGATGATGTACATCTAATCATTGCTCTCTATGTCGATGACATGCTACTCACAGGACCAAATGAGAGTCATATTGCTGATTTTAAGGCTGGTTTGAATGCCTCTTTTGAGATATCAGATTTGGGGCATTTGCATCATTATTTGGGGATACAATTTAAGTAGTGTGATGGAGGTATTGCTTTGTATCAGACAAAATATATTGAGACATTATTACGGAGATTTGGCCTTGAAGACTGCAAGCCTATTGCTACTCCAATGGAGATAGGTTTGAAGTTGAGTCTTCATGATGCTAGAGATCACTTTGATGTCACACTCTATCAGCAGACAGCTGTTGGTTGCCTCATTTATTACAGGTCATAAATACAATTTCTATAAAGAATTCTCGTCTTTCCATATTGTTCCATCATCAATCCACATTATTAAATTCCACAACCATTTCATAATTATTCCTATACTCATCAAGTCACATCATTTTCATCTGTTCACATCTTTCCTCTATTTAACCTCATTAGGTCTCATTCACTCGCATCTACCCATATCCATTTTCATCATATCACATTCATTCACATCTCATCCATTCAGACCACATCACATTCACTCACATCATATCTCATTCAGACCACATCACATTCACTCACATCACATCTAATTTAGACCACATCACATCTCATTCAAACCACATCACATTCACTCACATCACATCTCATTTATTTTACCTCTCATCTCATTCATTCACATCCATCCCGATTCACATTCCATCACATCACATTCATTCATATCCATCACATTCACATTCATTCATTCATATCCATTCATTCACATTCATTCATATCCATCACATTCACATTCATTCATATCCATCACGTTCACCTTCATTCATATCCATCACTTCTATCCACATCATATCTCATTCATACACATCTCATCTCATTCATCCACATCCATTCTTTCCCATACTCATTCACATCCATCCTTCACATACACACTCACATCCATTCTTCACTTACATATTCACATACATTCACTCACATCCCATACCATTCATTTATGTTTTGATTCACATGACATCACATCTCATCCGTTCATTCACATTTATCTGATTCACATCACATCTCATCACATCTATTCACCTCACATCTCATCACCTCTATTCACATCATCCATCCATCCAGAAATTGACATCTATCTAATTCACATCACATCTCATCACATCTATTCACCTCACATTCTCATCACCTCTATTCACATCACATACATCCATCCATTCATTCCCATCTGTCTGATTCCCATCACATCTATTCACCCCATATTCTTATCACTTCTATTCACATCACATCCATCCATGCATTCATTCCCATCTATCTGATTCACATCACATCTCATCATATCTATTCACCTCATATTCTCATCACTTCTATTCACATCACATCCATCCATCCATTCATTCCCATCTATCTGATTCACATCACATCACTTCTATTCATAGAATTTAAACATAGAATTTAAGAGAATTCTAATTTTTGATAAAGGATTCTTTACACATCTATTTATGCATAATTCAATTTTAAGGAGAATAACACTTTTGGAATAAAAATAAATCCTTTATGCATCCTTCTATGCATAAATTCAATTTTAATGAGAATAACACTTTTGGAATAAAAATAAATCCTTTATGCATCCTTCTATGCATAAATTGAATTTTAATGAGAATAACAATTTTGGAATAAAAATAAATCCTCTATGCATAAATTCAATTTTAATGAGAATCACTTTTGGAATAAAAATAAATCCTTTATGCATCCTTCTATGCATAAATTCAATTTTAATGAGAATAACACTTTTGGAATGAAAATAAATCTTTTATAATGCACAAACAAAGGGGATTACTCTTTTAGAATAACCTAATGATAAACTTTAGTGCTACAAAATTCAAGAAAATTTTGCCATAACCTCCTTTGTATGGCTAACCATTACCATTTCTGAATTTTAACAATCAATTTATGACTTGAAATAATCCAATTTGAATTCTAATATCTTTAATCTACTCCATTTCGTAAAAATCAAGAGAGTAAACAATGAAAAGAGTTTAATCAATCTTTCAATTAAACTTTCTAGGATTAAGAAGGGCTGAATTGTAAAGAAGAGAAGGGGGTGGCCTTTCCATGAAGGCATAGTATCAGATTTAAATCCAAACATTTACAAAGCATAAAATTTAAGAAAACCATAGATTTAAAATTCACAATAAGTAAGAATTAAGCGTACATGGAGTTTGTAAGCTTTCCTTTGGCTTGAGGGATTGAGGGTTCTACTCTTGTTTGCAGCAAGAGTGGCCATCAAATTTACTTGGAGAGGATTAGGCCAAAAACAATTGAATTATCAAGAAATTCAATGTTAAATGGCTCTTAGGAAATAAGCAGAGTAACAGTGCGTAAACACCATTAAATGGCTCTTAGGACAGAAGCAGAGTAACAGTGCGTAAACACCATTAAGCTCTTACAAAGGGGGAGGCTTTTATTTATAGGAAAAAGTGAGCCTCTAAACAAGCAAACTGATTCTAGAATTTTCCAAATCAGTTTGGTCAATTTTTGACCATTTTTGGGTCAGTTTAGCTAACTTTTTGAATCTAGTTGAAACAGGAGAGAGGAGAGATGAAAATATGTCATTATGAGTTTAAAACTCCTCCACACATGTGAAATGGTTTCCTCCTTCTTGAGGTGAATTTCCCACACTGAGGTTCAAAAATGCATCATTTCCTCTAAATATCTCTTCTTTTTTAACTAATAAACCTTGTCCTTAGTCAGCTCTTCATCTTATGTGAGTATTTACTCATTTTTAGGGAATTTTCTTTTATTCTTCAATTTATCTCCTCCCTACATTTGGATTAACCTTATTGGTCCATAGGAACCTTAATCCAAAATTTTCAGAAAATCTGGACCCTCAAGTTAAGGTCCTTTTTACCTATTTTTAATTAATTCCAATTGCACATTGGAAAGTTCTTTTCAAATTTCTGTTTCAAGGGAAACCATTTTAGACACTAGGAGGATTTTTATATCCAAAAATATCTCAATTTTGGATTACCCCTCTTTAGACATTTTCTCTCTCTAGGCCAAAACAAGGTAAAAATGGATATTTCTTTTTATTTTAGAGAGGGGAATAATTATAAGATCAGAAGGGGAGGTTCTTCCACTTGCACACCTCAAAAGCCGGAGGGAGGAATCTTACATCCTACCCCACTTAAAAAACACGAGATGTCCTCATCTCACAAAATTAGAGAACAACTCTTTTCCTTAAGATCCAATTGATTCTGGGGTTCTTTATAGTTTCGTGAACCCAACAGAATCCTAGGATAAAGATCCCTTATATAGAACTCATCAACAGATAACAATTCATCGAGATCATAACATTCAAATCCTTATCAAACAATAATGGTCCATTAGACCGAACTTTCTATATCTGAACAGTCCTCTATGAGAATTTTCAATTATACAGATTTTTAATTTGACATCCCTTAACTTGATCCACTGGGTCGTGTTAACAGCAGCAATCTGCCCAGCACAATCCACTAATCTCATAGTGATTTGTTGAAGTCATTAACGTCATTCCAGTTATGAACATCATCTCAGGGACTCGTCCCATTCATCCTAATTGTGATTTTGCTCAGCTTATTACATTTCAACCAAAACTCACGAATCATCATTTTTTCAATCAGAATCCAAATCAACTCATCAATTCTCAACCCAGAATTTAAAAATCATATCAACCACATTCGAATTCATCATTTGGATAGCATTTATGCTTATAATTTCAAGTGAGGACCAGCAAGGTCAATCAACCAGATCCATGCCTGAATTCAAAAAACAACTACTCCTTGTTCCAATATCTTCCACGACGCACGTGTGGGTATCATTGGCAACCCAGAGCTCGAGCACGGTATGGTTAGCACCCTCTAGGATCCTTTGCTTTGCACAGGTGACCTAGCGCTTCCTTGGTCCCTCATCCACCGTACCGGAAGCTCACCATTTTAATCGAACTGATGCTGGTCAAGGACCTTGCTACGCGAGACGTCCTCCATTGACTCTCCGTCAGCTGTTGCAGCTTTATGAGATTAGGTCTCCCATGACCTCATACACATCACAAGATGGTCAAAATGCTTCTCCAGCATTCTTGACATAAAAAATGTCATTTAAAAACAGGTCATAAATACAATTTCTATAACAAATTCTTGTCTTTCCACATTGTTCCATCATCAATCCACATTATTAAATTCCACAAACCATTTCATAATTATTCTTATTCTCATCCAGTCACATCATTTTCATCTGATCACATCTTTCCTCTATTTAACCTCATCAGGTCTCATTCACTCGCATCATCTACCCATATCCACATCTCATCATATCACATTCATTCACATCTCATCCATTCAAACCATATCACATTCACTCACATCATATCTCATTCAGACCACATCACATTCACTCATATCACATCTCATTCATCAGACCACATCACATTCACTCACATCACTTCACTCACATTCACTCACATCACATCTAATTCATTTTACCTCTCATCTCATTCATTCACATCCATCCCGATTCACATTCCATCACATCACATTCATTCCTATCCATCACATTCACATTCATTCGTATCCATCACGTTCACCTTCATTCATATCCATCACTTCTATCCACATCATATCTCATTCATACACATCTCATCTTATTCATCCACATCCATTCTTTCCCATACTCATTCACATCCATCCTTCACATACACACTCACATCCATTCTTCACTTACACATTCACATCCATTATCATCACTCACATACATTCACTCACATCCCATATCATTCATTTATATTCTAATTCACATGATATCACATCTCATCCATTCATCCACAATTAATTTATGCATAGAAGGATGCATAAAGGATTTATTTTTATTCCAAAAGTGTTATGACTAGAAGTGATGAGAATATGGGGTGAATAGATGTGATGGGAATCAGATAGATTGGAATGCATGGATGGATGGATGTGATGTGAATAGAGGTGATGAGAATGTGAGGTGAATAGATGTGATAAGATGTGATGTGAATTAGATAGATGTGAATGAATGGATGGATGGATGATGTGAATAGAGGTGATGAGATGTGAGGTGAATAGATGTGATGCGATGTTATGTGAATCAGATAACATTGGAAAGTTCTTTTTGAATTTCAGTTTCAAGGGAAACCATTTTAGACACTAGGAGGATTTTTATATCCAAAAATATCTCAATTTTAGATTACCTCCCTCTAGATATTTTCTCTCTCTAGGCCAAAACAGGATAAAACTGGATATTTCTTTTATTTCAGAGGGGGGAATAATTATAAGATTAGAAGGGGAGGTTCTTCCACATGCACACCTCAAAAGTCGGAGGGAGGAATCTTACATCCTACCCCACTTAAAAAACGTGAGATGTCCTCATCTCGAAAAATTAGAGAACAACTCTTTTCCTTAAGATCCAATTGATTCTGGGGTTCCTTATAGTTTGGTGAACCCAACAGAATCCTGGGATAAAGATCCCTTATATAGAACTCATCAATAGGTAACAATTCACCCAGATCATAACATTCAAATCCTTATCACAATAATGGTCCATTAGACCGAACTTTCTATCTGAACAGTCCTCCATGAGAATTTTCAATTATACAGATTTTCAATTTGACATCCCTTAACTTGATCCACTGGGTCAAGTGTTAACAATAGCAATCTGCCAGCATAATCCACTAATCTCATAGTGATTTGCTGAAGTCATTAACGTCATTCTAGTTATGAACATCATCTCAGGGACTCGTCCCATTCATCCTAATTGTGATTTTTCTCAGCTTAGTATATTTCAACTAAAACTCAGGAATCATCATTTTTTCAATCAGAATCCAAATCAACTCATCAGTTCTCATCCAGAATGTAAAAATCATATCAACCACATTCGAATTCATCATCTAGATAGCATTTATGCTTATAATTTCAAGTCTTAGATTTACTCGTATATACTGCCAGTAAAGAGCTGCAGTTATACCCTCGGTATATACAGGTAGTCTCACGATCCTTGGAATTATAAAGTAAATACCATCATGTCTACGCCTCAAGCAAGTCAGGGATTCCATCCAATTGCGGTACTTCTATCTGAAGACCCAATCACTAATTTATGAATTTCAGTCTGAATAACAATTTGTATATATTTTATCACACAATTACAACCTTTTACTGCTTCTTC
Source organism: Cibotium barometz (assembly GCF_041138505.1). Lineage (NCBI taxonomy): Eukaryota > Viridiplantae > Streptophyta > Polypodiopsida > Cyatheales > Cibotiaceae > Cibotium > Cibotium barometz. Next base: position 24,727,345 of record NC_141093.1, read on the forward strand.
ATAAATTTTTGATATTTTTGGCTTCTCCGTTGATCCACATTAGCCAATTCGCTCTGATATCAGTTGTGAGATCCCTGACCCCACCGTGCAACGAATTCAAGGGTGCTGGCAGAGCGGAAGTAGCACTTCTTGCATGGGACAGGGTCCCACACTCGGGGCCTCGCCCACGAAAATCCGAACAAGAGACTAATCTATTGGTTCTTCCAGAACCGAACCTGGAAAGACTTCCCTTTCCCGGAAAGTTTCCAGAAAGCACGGGCGATTCCTCCAGGATAATTTTTCTCTAATGTAGTCAAAAGCCTTAACTAACTGAACTGATCTGACCGAACCCGTAAGTCCCATAGTCAGATCAGGGAAAGGATTGCACTTGGATCATAGAGACCAATGCTTTTTTCCTCATTGAGAGGCACAACCGTTGATTCTTTTCCATAGAACAATTTTTGTCCGGGATTTACTTCATCTATCGTACCATAACAAAATTGAGTCTCAATATAGGGATCCATCAGTCCAGCCTAACCCCATCCAGTCTCGTGGGTTAGCCAACCGCCCAACCACTAGAGTGATGGGATCCAATTAAGAATTTGGTTAGGTTTTGTCCCCCGGGTACCACGAAAAAGAGTTCCCAGGCCCCCTAGCCGGATATTCATGCAAACTTAAAACTAGTCACACCACTTACACACCCAATATGAAATTGCCTTTTTCATAGAATCAGCTTATCTTTAAAAAAATCATTTAATGAAACCATTGTGTCATTGATCATAATCCTCAAAATCTCCGGTTGAATAATTATTTCCAATCATTCCTTCATCAGTGTACCTATGGCATCATTGGCAACCAGAACACTCACCACCTGTCCACTCAGGGGACTTTTCGATAGTTCCTAGCTCATAGAAATCGGTAATATATTCACATATCAAAATGGAATCTCCGTTGAAGATCAGCAAGATCAACCAACGAATCCATATAAAAGAGCCATGGACTCAATCGTTGAGGACCAGCAAGGTTAATCAACCAGATCCATGCCCAAATTCACAAAACAACTCTTACTCCTTATTCCAATATCTTCCACGACTCACGTGTGGGTATCGTCGGCGACCCAAAGCCCGAGCACCATATGGTCATCACCCTCTAGGATCCTTCGTAGGTGGCCTAACGCTTCACTCATAGGCCGCTTCCTTGGTCCCTTATCCACCGTACCGGAAGCTCACCATTTTAATCGAACCGAGGCTTATCAAAACCTCAACTGACCTTGCTACGCGAGACGTCTTCCATTGACTATCCATCAATTGTTGCAACTTTATCAGATTAGGTCTCCACGACCTCATTCACAAGACGGTCAAAATGCTTCTCCAGCATTCTTGACATATAACAATCATTTAAAAATAGGTCATGAATACAATAACGAATTCTGGTCTTTCCACATTGTTCCATCATCAATCCACATTATTAAATCCCACAACCATTTTATAATTATTCCTATTCTCATCCAGTCACATCATTTTCATCTGATCACATCTTTCCTCTATTTAACCTCGTCTTTTAACCTCTATTCCTATTCTCATCCAGTCACATCATTTTCATCTGATCACATCTTTCCTCTATTTAACCTCATCAGGTCTCATTCACTCGCTTCTACCCATATCCACATCTCATCATATCACATTCATTCACATCTCATCCATTCATACCACATCACATCTCATTCAGACCACATCACATCTCATTCAGACCACATCACATTCACTCACATCACATCTAATTCAGACCACATCACATTCACTCACATCACATCTCATTCATTTTACCTCTCATCTCATTCATTCACATCCATCCCAATTCACATTCCATCACATCACATTCATTCATATCCATCACGTTCACCTTCATTCATATCCATCACATTCACATTCATTCATATCAATCACATTCACCTTCATTCATATCCATCACTTCTATCCACATCATATCTCATTCATACACATCTCATCTTATTCATCCACATCCATTCTTTCCCATACTCATTCACATCCATCCTTCACATACACACTCACAGCCATTCTTCACTTACACATTCACATCCATTATCATCACATACATTCACTCACATCCCATATCATTCATTTACGTTCTGATTCACATGATATCACATCTCATCCATCCATTCACATTTATCTGATTCACATCACATCTCATCACATCTATTCACCTCACATCTCATCACCTCTATTCACATTATCCATCCATCCATTCAATCACATCTATCTAATTCACATCACATCTCATCACATCTATTCACCTCACATTCTCATCAGCTCTATTCACATCACATCCATCCATCCATTCATTCCCATCTATCTGATTCCCATCACATCTATTCACCCCATATTCTCATCACTTCTATTCACCCCATATTCTCATCACTTCTATTCACATCACATCCATCCATCCATTCATTCCCATCTATTTGATTCACATCACATCGCATCTATTCACCTCATATTCTCATCACTTCTATTCACATCACATCCATCCCATCTATCTGATTCACATCACATCTCATCACATATATTCACCTCATATTCTCATCACTTCTATTCACATCACATCCTTCCATCCATTCATTCCCATCTATCTGATTCACATCACATCACTTCTATTCATAGAAAATAAACATAGAATTTAAGAGAATTCTAATTTTTGATATAAAGATTCTTTACGCATCTATTTATGTATAATTCAATTTTAAGGAAAATAATACTTTTGGAATAAAAATAAATCCTTTATGCATCCTTCTATGCATAAATTCAATTTTAATGAGAATAACACTTTTGGAATAAAAATAAATCCTTTATGCATCCTTCTATGCATAAATTCAATTTTAATGAGAATAACACTTTTAGAATAAAAATAAATCCTTTATGCATCCTTCTATTCATAAATTCAATTTTAATGAGAATAACACTTTTGGAATGAAAATAAATCTTTTATAATGCACAAACAAAGGGGATTACTCTATTAGAATAACCTAATGATAAACTTTAGTTCTATAAAATTTAAGAAAATTTTGCCATAACCTCCTTTGTATGGCTGACCATTTCTCAATTTTAACATTCAATTTATGACTTGAAATAATCCAATTAGAATTCTAATAACTCTAATCTACTCCATTTTCTAAAAATCAAGAGAGTAAACAATGAAAAGAGTTTAATCAATCTTTTAATTAAACTTTCTAGGATTAAGAAGGGCTGAATTGTAAAGAAGAGAGGGGGGTGGCCTTTCCATCAATCTTTTAATTAAACTTTCTAGGATTAAGAAGGGCTGCATTGTAAAGAAGAGAAGGGGGTGGCCTTTCCATCAAGGCATAGCATCAGATTTTAATCCAAACATTTACAAAGCATAAAATTTAAGAAAATCATAGATTTAATATTCACAATAAGTGAGAATTAAGCTTACATGGAGTTTGTAAGCTTTTCTTTGGCTTGAGGGATTGAGGGTTCTACTATTGTTTGTAGCAATAGTGGCCATCAAATTTACTTGGAGAGGACTAGGCCAAAAACAATTGAATTATCAAGAATATCAATGTTAAATGGCTCAAGAGAGAAGCAGAGTAACAGTGCATAAACACCATTAAGCTTTTACAAAGGGAGAGGCTTCTATTTATAGGAAGCCTCTAACCAAGCAAACTGATTCTAGATGATTTTGATGCAAGCAACATGCCATATTAGTAGAGTATTCTCAAAAAGACCCTACAACAGTAAGGATAAATCGAAGTCTTAAACATGATCAGTTTGGTCAATTTTTAACCATTTTTGGATCAGTTTCGCTTACTTTTTGGATCTAGTTGAAATAGAAGAGAGGAGAGATGAAAATATCTCATTATTTATGAGTTTAAAACTCCTCCACACGTGAAATAGGCACCTCATTCATGAGGGGAATTCCCCACACTGAGGTGTCAAAAATGCATCATATCCTCTAAATATCTCTTCTTTTTTAACTAATAAACCTTGTCCTTAGTCAACTCTTCATCTTATGTGAGTATTTACTCATTTTTGGGAGATTTTCTTTTATTCTTCAATTTATCTCCTCCCTACATTTGGATTAATATTATTGGTCCATAGGAATCTTAATCCAAAATTTTTAAAAAATCTGGACCCTCAAGCTAAGGTCCTTTTTACCTATTTTTATGATTAGGCTTGGTTCACAACAAGGCATAGAAATTTGAGGTGCAAGTTGCAACATAGTGGTTGTATGATGCTCAAGAACAAAGGTGGAAAACAAGGTATCATAAGAACTCCATAGAAAATGTAAGGTGCTATGGACTAGAATTTGTAGTTAGTGCGTGATATATTTTTACGTGGTTAAAGTTAACGACACGTATGCTAACCGGGGTCTTGGTATACATGCCACATCGTCTGCCCTGTTGTTGCGTGAGGTTTCCTCTGTGAAGTGGTGCTTGCTTGACTAATTTTAATTGCACATTGGAAAGTTCTTTTTGAATTTTTGTTTCAGGGGAAACCATTTCAGACACTAGGAGGATTTTTATATCCAGATATATCCCATTTTGGATTACCTCCCTCTAGACATTTTCTCTCTGTAGGCTAAAACAGGGTAAAACTGGATATTTCTTTTATTTCAGAGAGTGGAATAATTATAAGATCAGAAGGGAAGGTTCTTCCACCTGCACACCTCAAAAGCGGGAGGGAGGAATCTTACATCTTACCCCACATAAAAAATGTGAGATGTCCTCATCTCGTAAAAATTAGAGAACAACTCTTTTCCTTAAGATCCAACTTATTCTGGGGTTCCTTATAGTTTGGTGAACCCAATAGAATCCTGGGATAAAGATCCCTTATATAGAACTCATCAACAGATAACAATTCACCCACATTCAAATCCTTATCACAATAATGGTCCATCAGACCAAACTTTCTATCTGAACAGTCCTCCATGAGAATTTTCAATTATACAGATTTTTAATTTGACATCCCTTAACTTGATCCACTGGGTCAAGTGTTAACAGCAACAATCTACTAGCACAATCCACTAATCTCATAGTGATTTGCTGAAGTCATTAACGTCATTCTAGTTATGAACATCATTTGAGGGACTCGTCCCATTCATTCTAATTGTAATTTTGCTCAGCTTATTACATTTCAACCAAAACTCAGGAATCATCATTTTTTCAATCAGAATCCAAATCAACTTAGTCAGTTCTCAACCAGAATTTAAAAATCATATCAACCACATTCGAATTCATCATCTGGATAACATTTATGCTTATAATTTCAAGTCTTAGATTTACTTGTATATACTGCGAGTAAAGAGCTGCATTTATACCCTCAGTATATACGGGTAGTCACACGATCCTTGGAATTATCAGGTAAATACCATCATGTCTAGGCCTCAAGCAAGTCATGAATTCTATCCAATTGCGGTACTTCCATGTGAAGACCCAATTACTAATTATGAATTTCAGTTTGAATAACAATTTGTATGAATTTTATCATGCACAATTACAACCTTTTACTGTTTCTTCAAATTTTTGATATTTTTGGCTTCTCAGTTGATCTACATTAGCCAATTCGCTCTGATACCAGTTGTGAGATCCCTGACCCCACCGCGCAAAGAATTCAGGGGTGCTAGCAGCATAAGTAGCACTTCTTGCATAGGGCAGGGTCCCACACTCAGGGCCTTGCCCCCACGGATATCCGGACAAGAGACTAATCTATCGGTTCTTCCAGAACCGAACCCGAAAAAACTTTCCTTGCTCGGAAAGCATAGGCGATTCCTCCAAGATAATTTTTCTCTAACGTAGTTAAAAGCCTTAACTAACTGAACTGATCTGACCGAACCCGTAAGTCCCATAGTCAGATCAGGAAAATGATTGCACTTAGATCATAGAGACCAACACTTTTTTCCTCATTGAGAGGCACAACCGTTGATTCTTTTCCATAGAACAATTTTTGTCCGAGATTTACTTCATCTATTGTACCATAACAGAATTGAGTCTCAATTTAGGGATCCATCAGTCCAGTCCCCTCGGTTAGCCAACCGCCCAACCACTAGAGTGATGGGATCCAATTAAGAATTTGGTTAGCTTTTGCCCCGGGTACCACGGAAAAGAGTTCCCAGGCCCCCTAGCCGGATATTCATGCAAACTTAAAACTAGTCACACCACTTACATACCCAATATGAAATTGCCTTTTTCACAGAACCGGCTATCTTTAAAAACAATCATTTAATGAAACCATTGTCACTGATCATAATCCTCAGAATCTCCGGTTGAATCCTTATTTCCAATCATTCCTTCATCGGTGTACCTATGGCATCATTGGCAATCAAAATGGAATCTCCGTTGAAAATCAGCAAGATCAACCAACAGATCCATATAAAAGAGCCATGGACTCGTCCGTTAAGGTCCAGCATGTTGAGATATCGAACTTATCTAGTGAGGCGGTGGACACTGATGACCCGCCTGGGGAATAGGTCCCACACTTACACCACTGGCATGGTTGGTGAGATCATGGGTGATATGCGGCCAAAGGGATGACAGGCTATGTAACAGCCATTCTAGAGACTGGCATAGTTATAGGCGATAGCTCATTTAGTTGGGTTCACACTATAGAGAACGCTAGTATGTATTTGGTCGAGTACCTTTCATGTGTACTCTTATCTTTGTATATGGTGTGTTGAGTGTTGTGTGAAGAAGAAGAAGATTTTCAGCCTCTCACCTTGTGTGTTCTCTTTTGGGGTTTTGTGAGTGTGTGCGTGCTTGCAAGAGCTCAAGCTCTCTTCTCCCCTACATCTTTTCATGGTATCAGAGCCTGGTTCATGCTAAGGGCTAAGCTACAAGTAAGAGAAGTAGAGGAAGCGGCACGAGGGTAAGAGCTTCATCTACTCTTCCCTATTTGTGTTGGCGACTACACCCTTGTCGCGGGAGCTCTACGGGAGGCACCGGCAAACGATCTCTAATTAAGGAGCTTTCTTCGCGGGAGTAAAGCTATAGGGTAACTATATCGTCCTATCGGGTATAATTTTTCAGGCCAAAAACACGTTTCGGGCGCGTTACGACCTCTGTTTTTCAGAAAGCAGGCGATTTCGAGCACTGTGGGTAAGTCATCGATTCTCTGCAGAACTCTGTTTTAAGAACTACAGGAAGACAGATTGGTTGTGCAGACATTGTGTGTGCTACAAGGAGGTCAACAGTTGCCATTGGGTGTATGTATGCACATTGAGGTCACTAGTTGTGACATTTGAGTGTAGTATAGTACCGCTGCAGAAAATACAACAGTTTGTGCAGGACAAATCAAAGTGCTATTTTTGGTAAATTTGTGTACCGCTGCAGAAAATACAACAGCTTGTGCAGGACAAACTAAAGTGCTATTTTTGGTAAATTTGTGTGTCTGCCAAGATGTCAAATGATGGCATAAACTAGATTGTTGCTGAGAAGCTTGATAAGAACAACTTCCATGCTTGGAGGTTCAGGTTGACAAATTTCTTGATGGGAAAGGGTTATCGGGACTACATAGAAGGTGAGCATGAAGAGGCACCGGAGATACCGGAGATCAATTTGACTGCTACTGCAGATGTGAAAGAGTTCAAGGATTGGAACCAAGGAGCCAAAAAAGTTATGTATTAGCTCTCTATCAGTATACAAGACACCATGATTGGGCATATACAGGATGCCAAGTCCCCCAAGGAGGCGTGGGACACCTTGGTAAAACTCTATAAAACAAATACTAAGGCGCGAAAGATACAGTTGAAGAATGTACTTCATACTGTGGAGAAAAAGAGTATGTCTGTGAATGACTATGCATTAAAGATCAAGAGGGTATTGTGGAATCCCTTGTATCTATTGGCGTTTCAGTAGATGATGATGATAAGGTGAAAGTTTGTCTACGTGGTCTTGGGCCACAATACAAGGCGTTCAAGACGTCTATTCAGACTCGGGAAAACATTCCCAATTTCACAGATTTGGTGTCTATGTTGATTATAGAAGAGAAGAGCTTGGGTGAAGACTAACAGTCTTCACAAAACAAAAACAATTCAGAGCAACAGGCCTTCTACACAAGTTCAAGAAGAGGACGAGGTAGAGGAGGCCGTGGACGTGGTCAAGCAGGTGGCCGAACAGGTAATCAAAATTATGGCCAGCAGAGCAGCAACAACAACAGTCCCAGAATTCACAACAACAACAACACGCAGGTGGAAGAGGCCAATTCAGAGGCAGGGAGAGTCAAAGAGGTCCTGGAAATTGGCAAATGCAGTATAATGATACACGTGGTAAGCTTGGACATGTGCAGACAGATTGTTATAAGAAGCAGGCTGACATGCAAAATGGAAAATTGCACCAAAACAACTATGCATCCTCGAGCAGAAACAATGAGGATAATGAAAGGTTGTTTGTTATGCAGCATGTCGTTAATGCCATGTCTGAAAATGTTGAAGCAACACATAAAGATGATGTATGGTATGTTGATTTAAATGCTTCAAACCACATGACAAGTCATGGGGAGTGGTTTAAGGAGATGAAAAACCTTGAAAGACCAGGTTTTGTGGAAACAGGGGATGACCCTGCTCATCCAATTGCCCATGCTGGAGATGTGCCATTGTCTATGCAGGATGGCAAAGTGAAGTACCTTGTAGATGTACTTCATGTTCCGAACATAACAAAGAATCTGGTTTTAGTTGGCCAGATGATTGAGCAGGGTTTGTAGGTTCGGTTTAACCGTGATGGTTGTTATGTTGAAGACTTTAAAGACAAGTGCAAGTTGACACCTTGTGGTTCTTTAAATGCGAGCAAAGTTCATAAACACACTTCAAACTACCTAGGCAATGGCTTCACCGACATACTCCAGGGAAGGCAATGTTGGAGGTTTGCGGCTTTGACCACAAGTGGGGATCATACTTATGATCCATGGAGTCCATTCCTGAGCGTGTTCCCATGGTCCGTGTGGGAACTCAAATGCAATATCACCATTTTATTGTCTAGGAATATCTACGACCTTGATAACCTCTTTGACATTTAACAAAATCTTTGTTAATGTGTTTCCCTTCTTCATGCTAAAAAGGTATTCTAAAATGCTCTTACCATGTCCTCTTGCAACACTGGATGAGCCTAATGCATCGATATCCTTGTTATCTTGAAAGGAGCTACATAAATCTATCACATTCTTCTGAGTTGGTGGGTGGGCTGTCTAAGATGGCTATTGGCTGTGGGTTTGAGTTCAATGAAGAATCAACTATTGCCGACTGATAGAGAGTCCTCAAGTATGTAGAAATTCTCCTCCTCTCATGATTAGAGGTTTCCTCGAGAGGGATGTGTAACTCTTCGGTCCCAATACTTACTATGACTTGCAATCCATAAAATGAGTGGGAAGCTACTTGCTCATGTAAAAACTTTGCACCCACCACAACCCCTCCATTGTTGAAACTCGGTTCTTTCTTAGAAGATGGGAATGTGATTGTACAACTCATTGTAAAGAGGAGCTTACATGTTTTGAATTTTTTGTTTAAATTTTTAATTTTTAAAAAATCTAAAAATCTAAATATATATTATATTTTTTTCAAAAATTAACATCTGTACATCTCTCTCCCTCATCTCTCTCCTTCATCATGGTTTACAAGATGAACATCAAAAACCATAACCATCATTAAGCTATAAAAATTTGAAAAATACATTAAAGAAGTTGGCACTATGAAGTAGTGTCAACATTATTACTACATCAAAGAAGTTGGCATTACAAGGACTGCCAACATTATTACTGCATCAAAGAAGTTGGCATTATCAAGGAGTGCCAACATTATTACTACATCAAAGAAGTTGGCATTATGAAGTAATGCCAACATTATTACAAACCTCAATACTTAGGAAACACACTCATTAGGCTCTATGATGCGCAACCATTGATTGGGTTGTTTTCCTAATTAATTGCTCATTCTTATTGTTGATGACACTGTATGTCCTCTAGTAAGCAATTGCACTTGATATTCTGAGCTCAAACATATCTATCGTTGCCAGGTCATCCTTCTTTACTTTGATTATTTGCTTTAATCGCAATAATAAACTCCCTGAAATCTCTCTAGCTTGGTACAAGTTTGGATTGTCTGAGTCATTCTTGTACATCTCATCAAGCGCCATGTATCCTTGCAAGATGATACACTCCATGGTAAGCTCCTCTAATGATGGCGTGGTCATAACGCATAAAAAAACATAGAAGTGGGCGTCTGCACATTGATGGAGAATAAAGAGAAATTTGGCCTTGATTACTTGCAGTAATAAGAGAGGTGGCACTTAGAGAGGGTGATAGGAAGTGGGTGTCTGCACGCTGATGGAGAATTAAAAAAATTTTGACCTGAATTACTTGCAGTGATACAAGAGGGGACACTTTGAGAGGGCGATAAGAGAGAGGACACTTGGGAGAGGGTTTGCTTAGGAAGAGGTGGAGGGGGTGCTTGGGAGGGGGCACTTGAGTGGAGGTGGAGGGGGCGCTTGGGCCCTCCTCCAGCGTAGTGTGTGGCACTTGAGTGGAGGTGGAGGGGGTGCTTGGGAGGGGGCACTTGAGTGGAGGTGGAGGGGGCGCTTGAGTGGAGGTGGAGGGGGGGTGCTTGGGAGGGGGCACTTGAGTGGAGGGGGCACTTGAGTGGAGGGGGTGCTTGGGAGGGGGCACTTGAGTGGAGGTGGAGGGGGTGCTTGGGAGGGGGCACTTGAGTGGAGGTGGAGGGGGCGCTTGGGCCCTCCTCCAGCGTAGCGTGTGGCATGTAGCACAAGCCCCACAGGCCACCTACAAGCCAAAAGGCTATGGCGAGTGGTTGGTGACATGCGCACCATGCAACACATGCCATGTGTGGCGTGGCTGCGTGCCACGCAGCCACCCCACGCATGGCTACCACGTGTAGTGCGCAGTGCACATGGCACCAATTAGTTTGCGCCATGTGTGATTCAGAGCCATGTGGACTGTGTGGTCCACATGGCATGGCCACGTGTAATGCCTGAGGTTGGGTAATACACATGGCCATGCCACGTGATCTCGTGGCTAACCACATAGACTTAACAGCCCACGTGGCCTCGTGGACTGTTTAGTCCATGTGGCCCTTCTCGTGTAATGCTTGCTGTGCAGGCGAGCATTACACGTGACAGTCGCATGGCCTTTGTCGCTTGTGTGGCAAAGGCCACGTCATGTGTGGCCAGCCACGTGGCCACGTGGATCTGGCTGTGCAAGCAACAGCTTTTAAAGCCGTTGCACAACCAACCAGCATTGAGGGCTCACAAAGAGCCCTTAACAGTCACCGTCTTGCCCTCCCTCCCTCTCTCTCTCTCTCTCTCTCTCTCTCTCTCTCTCTGTGGAGTTTAAGGATCCAAATACTTATGCAGAGCCACTGAGGATGGCCACAGAGAAATGGAGGGAAGAAGATGAGGAACAAGAGTTGGCAAGAAAGGAGAGGGAAGCAGGCATGCATGTTAGGCATGACCATATGTCAGGTGGGCATGTGGTGGAGCCTTCCCCTATGGACATTCATGTGGAAAGGGAGATCCATGTGGAGGTTCCAAGGGTTGTAGAGCCAAATAGAGGGCAAGATGGGCTTCATCAAGAGATTTAGATGTTGACTGAGTAGATTGAAAACTTGAATCTTGGCTTGTAGGTTATTCAAAACCAAGTTAAAAGCCCACAAAGGTGAGAGACAACAAAAAAATAGGATAGAGCAGGTTCAGTGCTATAATTGTGGAGAGAGGGGTCATATATAGCAGCTCAATGACTTCAACCAAGAAGAGAACCAAGAGGTATATATCCTATTATTCAAAGACCAGAGGGTAATAAGGATGGTGGCAATAAGGGTGGAATTAATGGAAATCAAGTGCCTGGACAAGGACAAGTCTAATCTCAAGGTCCATTGGGTAATGTGAATAGCAATCATGGAAGAGGAAGGTGAGGCTGATGTGTTGGCCAATAAGAGGACAAGGATGCAAAGATCAGAATCCGAGGATCCAGGTAAGGAAACAAGAGCCACGAAGAAGCAAGAGAAGGGGAAGGCAACCATGGAACAAGATAAATCTAGCAAGCAAGAAAAAGCCAGGGCTAGAAGAAGGAAAATTGGCATGGATGACTTCCAATTGGGAGAGGAACAGCCCCCTTATAGTCTCCTGGCTATTGATGTCAAACATAAGAAGGCGGATATCACTTATGGTCAGTTTTTGCAGTAGCAGCCAGCTGAATTCTAGCATAAGGAGGTAGTGGCACAAGCTTGCAAGTGTTAGGAGAGTCAGATTTAAAATACCTGAGGCTAATGTAGTTTAGTTAAGTAAGTTTTCTGATGTATTACCTATTGTGGATGTATGGGTTCATAGTAGGAAGGTGAGTAAGGTTTACATTGATGGGGGATCCTAGGTATGTGTCATAATTGAAGAAGCTATGTATGATCTTGGGTTGGAGGTGACAAGGAAGTCTATTTTCAGTGTGAAGATGGCCAATAGTTTAAAGGTGATGTGTCTTAGTGTAGTCAAAGATATGGAGCTGAATGTTCTTGGAAAAAAAGTAGTGATTGATATGCATGTGATGCCAGCAGGGGTTGGGGCATATCTCATCATTTTGGGAAGACCCTGGCTAATTGCTCTATGAAGTCAAAACAGGACTGGTACAGGGGTTGTATTGACTTGTTTGTTGACAAGCCTAAAGATAAGATGATAAGGTGTGATTTAAAGACATGCAAGATTTTGGAGCTTGAAGAGAAGTTGGAAAAGGATATAGAGGCTGATTCAACCTCTTTTGATAGCTACAATGCTTATTCTATAGGATCCTCAATTTCATGGCAGCCATCAACTAGGCAACCCCCTTCCTAGAATAGAGATGCTGAGAGCTCATGATTCACCTCCCAAAACCACTGCTAAAAACTACTCGATCCCTATCCTTGGAATCATCTCTTTTATTAGCTAGATGCCCTTCACATGTGCCCGGCCAGTTTTATTAGTGCTTGACCACTTAAGACTATTGCCAATCATATATTGGCTCCCCTAAACCCCGCCCGTGCCTTGTCCGGACGGTTGAGCTCTCTAGGCTCCCAGTAATACTGTTGTCGTGAGATTACTCCCCCCTTAAGAGGAGTTTTTGTCCTTGAAAATGAAATTTGGGAACCTCTTTCTGAGTGTGCTTACCTTTTCCCAAGTAGAACCTTCTTCCACTCTTTCCACTTGACTAAACACTCCTGTCATACAGAGTGTCGAGTTCTTTTCTCTTGGAAATCCAAGACTTTTTCTAGTTCGCATGGTAGGGATGGGGGTTCAATAAGTTCTACTAGGATCTCTTGATTGACGAGATTATCGCCATCACCCCCAATTTCTTTTTCAATCTACTAACGTGAAAAACTGGATGAACTTTAGAGCTTTCTGGTAAAGCTAACTTATAAGCAACACTACCTACTTTTTTAAGTATTGTCAAGGACCCACAATACCTTGGATATAGCTTCAGAATTCTCCCCGTTTTCAAAGATTCGGAGTGTTCGGGAACCTTTAAAAACACTTTATTACCTTCCTCAAAGATGATTTGTCTACGATCTTTATCCAAGACTTTTTCTGGTTCGTGTAGTAAGGATGGAGGTTCAATAAGTTCTACTAGGATCTCTTGACTAACGATATTATCGCCATCACCCAATTTCTTTTTCAGTCTACTGACGTGAAAAATTGGATGAACTTTAGAGATTTCTGGTAAAGCTAACTTATAAGCAACACTACCTACTTTTTAAGTATTGTCAATGGACCACAATACCTTGGAGATAGCTTCGGAATTCTCCCTGTTTTCAAAGATTCGGAGTGTTCGAGAACCTTTAAAAACACTTTATCACCTTCCTCAAAGATGATTTGTCCTACGATCTTTATCTGTATAATGTTTAGTACGGCTATATGCTCTCTTAACATTATCTTTCACGATTTTTATCATCTCATGGAGATCTTGAAGAAAATCTTTAACCTTTTGTATTTTTTCTTTCTCGAGTAGTCCAACAGCCACCACTGGAGCTTGCGGGGTTGAAAACCATACATCAACATAAATGGACTAAATCTCGTTGTTGAATGTTTGGCACTATTATAAGCAAATCCCAATATGGGTAAATATTCTTCCCAATTGATTTGATTTTTGCTTACATATGCATGTAGCATATCTTCCAAGACTTGGTTGACTCTCTCAATTTGACCATCACTTTGAGGATGATTAGCCATACTCATACTTAGCATGGTGTCCAATCTCTTGAACATAGCACGCTAGAAATGACTATTAAACTTTGTATCTCTATCACTAACTATATCGGCAACAAGTAAGCCATATAGTTGATAGATATTTTCAATGAATAGCCTTGCTAACTCAGTCGTAGAGTCAGTGTCGTTTTTTTCCAACGCATTTTTATCAACCTATCTCTACGACCACCCAAACCAAATCATGGCCTCTGTTCGTTCTAGCTAATCCAACTATAAAGTCCATTGAGATACTCTCCCACTTACCATTTGGGATCTCTAGTGGACTTAGTAAATCACCTACCTTTAGGCGTTCTGCTTTATTAACTTGAGACTTTTGGCATTTTGAGACATAGTCACATGGATGTCCTTACTTAAGCCAGCAGACCAATAAAATTGCCTCTTAACTAGTGCATATGTCTTCCGTATTCCAAGATGACCAGTACTCGGACTATTATGACATTCATATAGAATGCGGCTCCCAATGTCTAAGTCCGAAGGTATACATACTCTACCTTTATAAAGTAGGTAACCATTATCGATTGAAAAGTACTTCCAACGATTTCTTTCATCACTTGTAAGTGACATGTCTCCTTGAGACATCTCTCGAGACTTACCACTAGTGGAATCTTGTTAACGAGGCTATCTTAATTTATAGTCAAGGGATCCCTCTTTTCTATGACACTCCACACGTGGGCATAATGCGGATCATCAACGCACTTCCCCTTAAATGACTCCAAAAAATCACTCTTAATTTCAGTAAAACTCAACTCATTAACCATGGGCATGCCACTCAATGAATCAACTACCACATTGTAACGTCCTTTTCTATATCTCAGTTGAAAGTCAAACTCCTGGAGCAACTCTGCCCATCGAGCTTTACGTCCTTTCAACTCTCTTTGACTAGATAGCCATTTGATACTCTCATGATCAAAGACTATCTCAAATCTAGCACCATATAAATAAGGCCTCCACTTCTTTAAGGCATGAAATATAGCATATAACTCCCTTTCATAAGCTGAATAATTTTGTTGAGCTTTGTCCAACTTTTTACTTTCAAATGCAATAGGCAAGAGAACCATGCCTACTGCATCATTACTAGCATCCGTCTCTACCACAAAGGGTTGATTCAGATCGACAACTTGGAGAACAGGAGCTGTAGCTATAGCTACCTTAAGTTTTTCAAACCTTCTTTGTTGGGACTCTCCCCAAACAAAGGTCTTTCCCTTTCCTTTAAGCTTATTCATCATCAAAACAGCTATCTTAGCATAATCTCTATAGAATCCAGACAAACCAAGGAAAATTTACAATTCTTCTAAGTTTGTGGGATGTGGCCATTTCAATATAGCTTCAACTTTCGTTGGATCCATATGAATGCCATCTTCTGAGATTATGTGGCCTAATTATTGGATTTCTTTTACAAAGAATTCATATTTACTTTCTTTGGCAAGTGAATGCTTCCTGAGTAACTCAAATACTTGCCGTAAGTGTTCAAGATGTTCTTTCTTAGTGCAATTATCGATCAAGATATCATCTAGGAAAACCATGATAACTTTTCCTAAATAAGGTTTCAAGACACTATCCATGAGTGTCATGAATGTGGCCAAAGCATTAGTCAAACCGAAGGGCATGACTAAAAACTTATAGTGACCAAACTTAGTTCAAAAGCAGTCTTTTTGGACATCCGCTTCCTAAATTCTCACTTGATGATATCCGGATCATAAATCAATTTTCATAAATTACTTTGCCCCTTGGAGTTGATCAAACAACTCATCTATTTGTGGCAAAGGTTACTTATTCTTAATCTTGATTGTGTTCAAATCACGGTAATCTACGCAGTCGCATAGACCCATCTTTTTTCTTCACCCCCCAATAGAATTGGTGAAGCCCAAGGCAAAGTGCTTGGTCGAATGTATCCACTTATTCCTTTCGCTGTCGTTCTACTTCTTGTGCTTCCTTAAAACTAAGCCAATAAGGAGGCTTACTTACTAGCTTTGAGCCAGGTATTACTTTGATTGAATGCTCAACATTGCGGACAGGAGGTAATCCTTCCGGTAAGTCATTTGGAAACACATCTTTAAATTGTTGTAACAATTGCTTTAAGGATTCATTAACCTTTTTATTGTTAGCATGCTTTGATTGAAAAGAAGTTGTGTAAACACTATGCTCACTCAAACCACTTATATTTTCACATGCAAAAAAAGAAATGACATCATCAAGAATCAAGTAGCACAAAAAGATGTTTTCACATGCAAAAAAAGAAATGACATCATCAAGAATCAAGTAGCACAAAAAGATGTTTTCTACTTCATTAGCTTGTGCAAGCCGCGATTGAGTTCCATAGACCATATAAGAGGTAAGGAGGGTACATCATGTTCACCTTGCAAACCCACTTTCTTACCATCTACTTCAAACTCAAAAGAATTATGCACATAGCTTCTAGACAAAGATGGACCAATGTTATATAACCACTCACGACCTAGAATAACATCCGCTCAAGTAATTGGATCAGATCTTTTTGGAGCTAGAGGTGGACATGTGTGGGGTACATATAGGTGAGGTTAAAGGGGCTGATATGGCTGAAGGATACAGGGGCTGATTCAGCCTCTTTTGACAGCTACGATGCTTATTCTATACACGATCCTCAAATGAAGTTAATGATGACATAGAATTGGATCAGATCTTGTTGGAGCTTAAGGTGGACATGTGTGGGGTACATATAGGTGAGGTTAAAGGGGCTGATATGGCTAAACAAGATTGTGTGCAAGATATAGAGCCCAATGTACCAAAAGCTGAATTGATGGAGATGCTTGCTAGTAACCTATCTAGTAAGAAAAAAGAGAAGTATGGGGCTTTATTTAACAGGTATCCAAAGCTATTTGCTAAGGATTACAATCAAATGAGAGGAAATTCAAGTGTGGTTCATGTGAGATAAAGCTAAAAGAAGGTGCAAAACTAGTGGCTCAGAAGCTAAGAAGGTTAGGTGTTATTTAGAGACATGTTTTGGAGATGGAAGTCACCAAATTGTTACAAGTTGGTTTTATATATTTGATTGATGATGCAGAGTGGGTTTCTCCTATAGTCATTGTACCTAAGAAGGGGATAAAGCTAAAAGAAGGTGCAAAACCAGTGGCTCAAAAGCTAAGAAGGTTAGGTGTTATTTAGAGACACGTTTTGGAGATGGAAGTCACCAAATTGTTACAAGTTGGTTTTATATATTCAATTGATGATGCAGAGTGGGTTTCTCCTATAGTCATTGTACCTAAGGAGGGTAATAAATGGAGGGTTTGTGAGGATTACAAACCTCTAAATGCAGCCACAAAGAGGCATCATTATCCTCTCCCATTCCAGGAGACCAAGTTGCAGGGCATGAGAGGTATTCAGTCTGTGATGGATTTAGTGGCTATTTTCAAATTAGAATAGCCATAGAAGACTAGAAGAATACCAGTTTTATCACTCCTTGGGTTATGCCCTTTGGCCTTCTTAATGCATATGCTAGTTTTTAGAGCTAGGTGGATAGGGTTCTTGGCCCATATCTTGGTTCCTTTGTTAGAATTTTTATGGATGATTTTTGTGTCTATAGTGATAGATGGATACATGTGGAGAGGCTGGACATAGTGTTTAAAAGTCTTGATGAAGATGGAGCTCAACTTAATCTAGCTAAATGCAAACTAGCAAGGGCCAAGGTAGTACTCTTGGGTCATGAAGTAAGTGAGAATGGCATACAAAAGTGCAAATGGATAGCCCAAAAACAACCAGGAAGCTTATAAGTTTTGTCCAAGAGCTCAAATACTTGTCTAGGTCTTTTTGTATGCTTACAGAGCATGTTTACCCTTTACAGAAAACTAGTCAGCAGGATCCTTTTATGTGGAGTCAAATGGAGGCTTTTGAGAACATTAAGGATATGCTTTCTACTCTTCCTATCATGACGCCCCCAAATTGGAGCCAGGTATTCTATTTGAGCCTCAGTGTTGGAAAGCATGCAGTAGGGGCAATGCTTATGCAAAAAGGCATAAAGCAGTCATACAGGAGGCGTGTCTACTCATTAGCAGGACAATGGGAGAAATTGAGAGGTCATGGCATGAAGTTGAATTGTTGATTTGGAATCTTGTTTATGCTACTAAAAGGCTGAAATCCTATTTGATTTATAGATTTTTGTGGTGCTTACCTCTTGTGGTTTGTTGCCTCATGTCATGAGATACATAGGTGATAATCCAAAGGTGCAAAGGTGGATTATGGCTCTTCAAGAGTTTGATATGAGTTTCATCAAAGAGGATAATGTGAGAGCTCACATGGCTGATATGCTCACTTACAGAGAATTTCAAGTAAGGCCCAAATCTATCAAGGATGTTGAGAAGCAGGTTGTACCTAGACACAAGGGCATGTGCATGTGTACACATACATGCATGCATCCACACACATAGGCACATAGATGCACTCACACACTCTCTCGCGTACGTGCACACAGAGACACATACATTTGCATATACATAGGCATACATACATACAAGCACACATCAGGTGCACGTGCACAAGTGACTGTCGACACACACAATCATATGCGTGCACACACAAAGGGTAACGTGAGTCACCTTTGGTAAGGCTTTAATAGTAGATGAGGGTGTACTCACACAGACATGTGTGCGCATACACTATTGATGCATAAAGGCACACACACTCACACGCACATGCGTACACACAAAGTTGGCATGCACACACTCGACACACATATGCATGCATATATATACATACAAGGACACACAAGGTGCACGTGCACATGTGACTGTCAGGACACACAATCATACGAGTGCACACACAAAGTTGATACACACAGTCTCAGCGTGAGACTGCGTGCACACACGCAGTCTCAGCGTGAGACTAACGTGAGTCACCTTCGATAAGGCTTTAATAGATGAGGCTGTACTCACACAGACATGTGTGCGCATACACTATTGACGCATAAAGGCACACACACTCACATGCACGTGCGTACACACAGAGTTGGCATGCACACATATGCATGCATATATACATATACACTTCCACTAGTGTGTACACACATAAACACACACAATCGACACACACACTTGTATGCATGTCCATGCACACACATATGCACGTGATGTATATACACATAAAGGCATACACACATATACACATAAAGGCATACACACATACACACATATATATACACATAAAGGCATACACACATATACACACATATACACATATGCACGTGATGTATATACACATACTCTTGCATGTTTGCATGTACACACTTACACACACGCACAACACACATATACATACACATGCACATACACGTACATGCACACTCGAATATACACACATACACATACATGCACACACACATGCACATATAAGTGCACGTGCATGCGCACACATGTACACACCTACACACAAATGCACGTACATACATACGTGCATCCATACACACAAACACATAGATGCACACCCACACTTTCTTGTGCATGTGTACACAGAGACATACACGTGCATACATGTAAGCATACGCACACACACTGTCATGCGTGTACACAAAAGCAACACACACCCAATCACACACATGCACCTGCGTGTACACCCCCCCCCATATGTGCGCATTCACACACAAGTGCACATGATGCACATACACACACTTGCATGCTTACACACAACACATACACAGACACATGCAAATACGCATGCATGCACACACACACACATACATGTGCACGTATACATGCACATATGCACACGTGCATATACGTACACACATGCATACATGCACATGTATATACATGCATGTGCACCCACACACATGCAGTTATGTGCATACACATAAATGCACACACACATACACACACACTTGCATGCTTACACACATATACACACACACTTGCATGCTTACATACATATGCACACACATATACACACACACTTGCATGCTTACACACACACATACACACACATACTTACACGCATACACACAACACACATAGATATACACATACACGTGCATGCACACACACACACACCTTTATGTATGTATGCACACACATGCATACACAAGTGTTCATGCATACATACACACGTACACATGTACACATGCACGTAAATACACATGTGCATCCACACACACAAGCACATAGATGCACACCCACACTCTCTTACACACATGGACATAGAGATATACATGTGCATACACATCGAGCTATGTGCACACACACACGGGACGACATACACAATCGCACGCATGTGTACACAAAGGTTGACCCACATAGTCAACACACACAATTTGAGTGTAAGGGTAGCATGAGTCGTCTTTATTAAAGCTTTACCACTTGATGATGCACTCACACAAACATGTGCGCACACATTATTGACACAAAGGCACACACACTCACAAAGTTGGCGGCACACAGTTGACACACACATGTACACGCATACACACATACATATCCACGTGTATACACACATATAAACACACACACGTACATTGTCTGAGTGCCAAGGGTGTATACCTAAAGTAGCGCAAGAGAGTGTGTGTGTGTGTGAGAGAGAGGGTGCATGTGTACAGGTGCA
Organism: Cibotium barometz; assembly: GCF_041138505.1. Lineage (NCBI taxonomy): Eukaryota > Viridiplantae > Streptophyta > Polypodiopsida > Cyatheales > Cibotiaceae > Cibotium > Cibotium barometz. The sequence goes on from NC_141093.1 coordinate 24,748,148, forward strand.
TACATGTGGTGTGTGTGTGTGTGAGAGAGAGAGAGAGAGAGAGAGAGAGAGAGAGATGGACCCACATGTACACACATTTATAGTAGTGTTCATTCCAACAAAACATATGCACATCTCACACTATGAGTATATTCACGCATATAGTCACTCATATTCCTAAAGTAGCGCAAGAGAGTGTGTGTGTGAGAGAGGGTGCATGTGTACAGGTGCATACATGTGGTGTGTGTGTGTGTGTGTGTGAGAGAGAGAGAGAGAGAGAGAGAGAGAGAGATGGACCCACATGTACACACACATTTATAGTAGTGTTCATTCCAACAAAACATATGCACATCTCACACTATGAGTATATTCACGCATATAGTCACTCATATTCCAATATAAGCTCACAAGTTGGTACATAAGGCAATTGAAATAGGTGATTACTGAGTTTTGTTTCTACGCAATGACTTGCATGCTCTCTCCTGCCACATGCTCTATTTTCTGAAAGCGGCACGATTGCTCAACAATACGGGAAACTAATCCCATATCTACCAGGTCTGAGAGCTCTTCCCTAACCACGGGTCACATGGCAGCAGTCTAATACCAATAGGGCAAGCCCCGGGGGGAAATACAAAGTGGAACCGAAATGTGGTAATTACGCCATGCCTGAGAATGGATCAGCGCAGAATAATGGGCCTGTGGGCGAGGTCCCAGAGTACGCCAACCAGCGTAAGCTTCATGCTCTCCGCGGACTCTCACACCCATACATGTCCACAGACTTATTTTCCTTTCCTTTCCTTTTTTTTTCTTTTCATTTTTTGATGGTTTCTCTGTACGCGCAGACTGCCCTGGAACTGAAGCCGAGACTGCGGGCAAAGCTGCCGCCTGCGCAGGATGCCCTAACCAACAGATTTGTGCAACGGCCCCCAAAGCTCCTGACCCTGGTATGCTTTCAAACTTTCTTCTTTTTGAGATGGTTATCATGGTCTGCTTCAAGGTAAACATGGAATTCATTAGGGTAAGTCATGTGGCTAACTCACACGGGAAGGGGTAAGGATAAAACACATGGAATTTGTAAGGGTATGTCAAATGGACTTCCTGAGGATAAACATACGTTAAGGGTAAATGACATGAATTAGATTAAGCTGCATGTGATTTGTAAGGGTAAATCACATGGAATTCATGACAGTAAGTCATACAACAAGGGTAATCACATGAAAATATCACATGGAATCTATGATGTGCTTTAAGGGCTAATCATATGGTATTCAGATGCATTAATTACATGATGTGCTTGAAATATCATTCACATAAACTGGAATTAGATGGAATACATGATGTGTTTGAAAGGTTAATCACATGGCTTTCATGATGTGCTTGAAGGGTAAGTGAGATGCCATTACATAGTAAGACCCAATCACATTGCTCTTTATGCAACCTGCATGGGATTTCAAGTACTGCCAAAATATTAATATTCAATGTTTCATTGAGAAATCTGGTATTTTATGTGCTGTCTGTAGATCTGGAACAAATTGCAGAGCGCATGCAGAGTGTGAAGCACAAAATCTTGGTGTTGTCTGGCAAAGGTGGAGTTGGGAAGAGTACATTCGCATCACAACTATCATTTTAGCAGGAAAGGATAAGCAGGTCGGTCTTCTTGACATTGACATCTGTGGGCCGAGCATCCCCAAAATGCTGGGACTGGAGGGTCGAGAGATTCATCAGAGCAACCTTGGCTGGTCACCGGTGTATGTGGAAGATAATTTGGGTGTCATGTCTATTGGTTTTATGTTACCGGACCCAGATGAGGCAGTTGTATGGAGAGGGCCGCGGAAGAATGGGTTAATAAAGCAGTTCTTGAAGGATGTCTATTGGGGTGATCTTGATTATCTGGTGGTGGATGCTCCACCCGGAACTTCAGATGAGCACATCTCCATTGTGCAGTATCTCAAGGCAACCAATGTGGCTGGTGCCATAATCGTGACCACACCACAAGAGGTATCAATCATTGATGTGAGAAAGGAGATAAATTTTTGCAAAAAGGTTGGAATCCCAGTTCTTGGTGTGGTTGAGAATATGAGTGGGTTGCTCCAGCCATTAGCTAATATGAAGTTTAAGAATATAAAGGATGATGGTGAAGAGGAAGATGTCACCGAAGCTGTTATGGAAGAGCTCCGGCAGCGCTCTCCTCAGCTGCAATCAGTCTATGCGTTTTCGGAAGTTTTCTACGTCCTGGGTGGAGGGGCTGAAAAGATGGCCAAGGATATGAAGGTTCCTTTTCTTGGGAGGGTGCCTTTGGACCCAGAGCTAAGCCGAGCAGCTGAAGAAGGACGTTCTTGTTTTGCGGATGCACGGTGCAGTTCAAGTGCTCCGTTTCTTAACAGGATAATCGATATGGTTCTGGGTATTGTTGAAGCAAAGACCATGTAAACTATCCAATTTTGTGACAGGGTTTATCTGACCTTATGATGCTATAACCCTATGCATTTCCAAGCAATGGGTGCTGGTAGACAAGTTACTGTACTAGAGGACACTTCATGGTGTCACACTGTCTTCTGCTTGAGGCACTGGGTGGCCTTATATTGTTAACTAAGAAATGCAGGAAGGTCATGAAGACAAACTTGTGATGCTTAAGAGTTTTTATTATGTGCAGATATGTACACATATATCAGAGTTATGATTATAGTGTTGTGCTCTTTTCAAGTTTTTTATTGGCTTGTTCTGGAGTAGAAGTATTTAGGGTCGTCTTCTGGCCTGGACTTTTTATCAAGCTTGATCTTCTCTATTAAGGTTATCCTTTGCAGGAAATGTTCAACACATGAGTTATGGAAGTTGGAAAGTTTTTGGGACTTGCAAATGTCAGCTCGGGAGAGTGCATCTCAATGACCAGCCTGGCTGATAGGTTACAGGCTGGCTGACTGCATAAAGTGATTGTAGGCCAGCTCTTCTTCTCTTACTTCTAGGCACTCTTTGAGTATATTTTTGTACTTGACTATGCCATGGTAATGCCTCTTGACATTGATGAATAGAGTAGGTTCTTCGGGTGTGTATACAGTTTGTTATGTGTAGTATAGCTAGGGCCTGGGTCAGTTCTTTTAAAGCTCATCTTTAGGTAGATCAACTCGCCTCACAATTATTCTCATATATTCAACCTGTGAGAAATTCAGCATTTGATATGGATACAGCTCCTCAGAGTTGAGATACGGTGTGTGCCAACAAACACTGGTTTTGGTTATGAGCATGTGGGCTTCGTATTGTAAGTTGGCACATTAAGTTCCATAGGCCCTAGTGCTTCTAGCATATGTGCCAGTAAAGTTGTGGTTATTGTTTTTTTTTTTTTTTTTGCGGGGAGCCTCACCCCTTGAGGCGTCCCACAGGATGGCGGATGCCACGTCCACCATTGGGCTATCGTCCCCGTCCCCTTAAGTTGTGGTTATTGTTATCGTGTACACTTTTTCAACTATAAGTCACCATTCAAGAATGATGTTTTAATGTCTTAGTTCATGCATTTTCCATTCATGATGGGCCAAGAAAGCAATAACAAATCCGATAGTGGTCATACAAGAAGTGGAAGAAAAAGTTTCATCACAATCAGTCCCTTTTTACTAGTCATAACTTTTTGCAACAAGTCTAGCCTTAAATTGATTTGATCCATCTGTGTTTCTTATGACTTTGAAAGCTCACTTAGTACCAATAGTTTTTTGGTAGATCCACTAATTGAGGCCACACACTCCTTAGGGACTCTATACCCTCATTGGATCAACATTGTACACGAGTGCTCGCTAGGCTTCACCATACTTGTAGTAACCCCAACCTTGCTAATCTCAAGTTCCTTACATAACACTAATTTCAACCCAATCACTTCTCAATCCCTTTTACCCTTTAGTGAACAAACTCTTTCCATGTTGAATAATCTAGAAAGAGGGTTGTACATGGGTTGAAAGATATCCTAAGCCAAGGAGCTGCTCATAACTCAAGGGATGTCTTTAAACGTGTTTATGAAAAATATCCAAATACATGAATAAATTTGATGGTTCCATGGACCCATACGAGTTCATGCAACCGTTTGAATGGCATTGTATTTTGATGCTTTTAGAGCTATTGACCACCTGTCTCTTAGGTTCAAGCTTTCACATTATTTTTGACGGACAAAGCCAATCGTCGATGGTTTACAACATTGCGGCCTAAAGTCAAGGTTTAAAACTTCAAAGGTAGTTTTCATCTATGGGTTCTCGAGGTAGGGTCACTCTAGTGGTGTGCATCACATGAATTTCACTCAATTGAGCAGAAAAATAATGAAACCATATGAGATTTTATCCTTTGGAGAAAAACTTTGGATTCACACTGTGAACCATGGGAAAATTTGAATATGACGCTCAATTGAAATGATGTTTTATGATGGGGTTAAAGAAAAATGACTTTCATAATTTGATCCTTATATCAAATCTTGAGACCTTTGACCAATGTTGAAAAGAGGCTATCTTTAATAACAACATGTTGGTCGATAACCTAGAAGTGGAAAATTCCTCAACCAAACAAGGGGTTATTTTCAGAGATCACCACTCAACAGTTTTACACTGCTTTGATGGAAAGAGAAATTTAGGATGAAAAAGGAGCTAAACATCAACAAAATTTGAAACCTCTTTCACTTGGGGGTGTAGCCAAAGCTTTATATTGCAATCATTGCAAACATGGCCATGAAACCACACTTTGTCCTAAAGTTTGTGTAATCGAACTAAATTAATCACAAACCAACCTTGTTTGATTGTTGTATCATCTCAGTACTGTACAAATAAACCAACACGAGACATAAAACCCTCACACTCTATAAGTCTAAGAACTCACATTAGAAAATATAGAGCCCTTGGCCCTACGAATGAGACCAAACAAGGGGAAAAAGTTGTCCCCTTGAAATGTAAGATTTGTGTGTTAGACTATGTGTTAGAAGAAAATCTTATCCTGGGAAGGGATTTGGCTACCTTGGTGCAAGCTATACCAAACTTTGTTAGTCAAACATGTGCCATGAAGATTTCTAACAAAGAAGTGGTGGTGCCATTTTGTGACAAGGATGAAATAACACTTAACACTCTTTATAACCTTGTTCGAAAGAGACGATTAGTCTCTACATCAAAAACCACTCTTGATGAACCATCTTCTCTGACGAAGATGCTTTACCAATGAACTCTCTTAATCAGCCATATCTCCAAAGAAGAAACCAGTCCCAAATCTACATATTCAAAGTCCTTAAACTACATATCTCCAAGGTGATCATTCCATTTCACCAAGGCTCGGAATAAGTGCCACATCTTTTGAAGGAAGAACTGTCCATGATATAACCATTGTGTCTCAACAAGAACCTCTCTTCTACAAGTGTCACCAGGGAAGCAACAACATCTCAAGGTCCACAAAACCTCGTCTATAATAGCCACTCCTAGAAACATTTCCCATACCAATGGTCAAACCTATGTCTAACAAAGAACCCAAGGATAAAAATTCTACTTCAAGGAAAAATCCTTGATCGACAAAGGAAAAGCTATCATCGTGACCTTGTCACAATGATAACCCCTCTTGCTAAAGTCCCTAAGTCTCTAATAATAAAAGAGATCGAATTCACAATTGGATTTGGTAAAATTCAAGAGATAGCCTCAATATCGATAGCCACTTCTCTGTTGAAGACTCCAGCCTTATCATCAATGCTGCCATAATCCATAACTAAAGCCTCACCAACTCATATCAAAATAGGTACAACTTCTTGCTTTCTTTTTGCTCTATTTTATGTGTTAACATAGAGCCTAGGAAATCTCATTCTAAGACCATTGAGATATTTTCAAAAGCATCAAAGGGTGGGTGGAAAAGCAAGTGCTTTAAAGATTCTATAAGGGTAGAAATCATGTTTGGCTATCTAGTCAAACTAAGCTACATTCACAAAAACAAATTCAATGGCTTGACAAGAAGAAGAAAATAAAGCGACCTCAAACATGGCATTCAAAGAAATTACACAAGAAAATTTCAGTAAAGAAAGTGTGGATTCTAACGATAATACTACAAACCCTAGGCGATAACACTGTAAGCCCTAGGCTATCATGAAGGTTTAGATCCCAGAAAGACAAACCATGCTCCCAAGCCTTGCATATCTTGTGAGGAATCTTCATCTTGCTTCTTCTTCCCCTTCTTGGAAGTTAAAAGTTTCCCCTAAACTGCACTCTGATCTTCGAGCAGCTTCCACCAACCCATCAAATCCATTGATCATGAGATCAATGGCTGCTACTACAAGATTCAATTTATTCCAAAAACCATGGACAAACCATTCTCCCACTAATGTCTTGTTGGCCTATCTGTAAGAGCCACACAACTCTATAAGGTATGGAATTTAGCCGCATAATCCTTTATCATCATCATCAGTAAGCTTTTTTGCTCTTGTGGCGACATAATTTTTTCAGCACTAGTCAGAGGATATCTTATCCTTCTGGAATTAGTGTGCACAAATAGGGCCATACTGCACATGCCAATCGGTCGCCTGCCCATCAAAAGTATCACTAAATGCATTACGCTCTTGAAGTGTCAAAATTATAAGCTGATGCAATTTTCTAGTTAGATATTCTCAAAATTTGCTACATGCATATTTGGATCCTCCTTCTTACCATGAAACTTTGGGTACTTAAGGAATATATGGTAAGCCATGACCAATAAGCTGTAGATTTAATGACGTGCCTACCTTAAGAAGAGTAAGATTTATTTTTGGTCACGTTGATGACATGTTGGTATAATTATGTGTCATTTGAGATCACAGATTTGGTCTCGCTACATTATTATTTGGGCATACAGTTTATGCAACGTGATGATGGTATATACAAAGACTGCTTACACAATTTGGTCTTGAAGAGTATAAGCCAATTGCTATACCAATAGAGACAGGTGCTAGGTGTACATGTGAACCATTTGATGTATCACTTTATGAGAGCGAGAAGTTGGGTGCCTCATCTATTTATGTAATATGAGGCCAAACATTTAGTTTGGAGTCTCCAAATTAAGAGTAGGTTTATGCAAAGTCCTAGAAATAATTATTAGAAGGACGCCAAACTGATAAGTCCCGTGGACTATTCTAGCTAAGAGGGTGTGTTAGATATCTGGTAGTACTTCATCATGAGGTCATGCACTTATGTCATAGACACTTTTGTCCCACTAGGTTTTTCCCCATGGACATCCAAGTGTGAACAAGCACCTTTGTTAAGGCTAAGAGATAACTTCGAGGGAGCAACTCATCTCTACTTACCTCAACATGTCATGGGAATATTTCTGATGGCCGCGCTCGTAACCCTTGAGGTCTACAAGTTCAACACCACCATGGGTAGCTGACTTGCATACTCCAGCGAGCATTGTCACACCGTCCTATTGCACTACGAGCACTTCTTCCTCCTCTCACCTCAAATCACTCACACATACTCACTAGCATCATGCATTAGAGAGAGATTTATCAAGAGGGATGGCTGAATTGCACAATGGGAGAGTATCCTTGTGTTATGAGAGAAATTGTCTTATATATATGGCCATAAGTGTTCATACACTTAAATTATGTCTAGACTGGTTCCCAAAGCTTCTATTTAGCCTATTTCTTGTACATTACTTTATCTCATACTATATTGATGCATTACAACACTAGGCAGATCATCCTAGCTCACTATCACATGCTCTTGGAGTAGAAAATTTTGTTAATTATCCATCGAACCCGACCATAAATAAGTTTGAGATTTGGACACCGTTGCCATTGCCATCAGACCTTTATGGGCACCCGCCCATAAATAAGTTTGAGATTTGGACACTGTTGCTTTATGGCTCATTTATTCATGAGTTTGGTGTGTCCATCCTTGACATTTGATGTAGATTACTCAAACTTATTTATGGGCACCCACCCATAAATAAGTTTTAGATTTGGACACTGTTGCTTTATGGCTCATTTATTCATGAGTTTGGTGTGTCCATCCTTGACATTTGATGTAGATTACTCATGCTTTAGCATATAATTGGGTGTGGCAACCTTGTTAACCATAAAATGGGTTAACATTTCTCCCTTCTTGATGTCAATTGCGTTCTCGTAAGATTGGATTAAAGATGTTGTCTAGAGTTGGGTGTATGCTTGGTGTTGATAAGGAAATTTTGCATGTTGTTGATCCTCCAAAGGGATGAAGAAGCTAGTTAGTAAATGAAAATGTAATAGTGAATGGAATATTAATTAGGGTGGTGTCTATTTCTTTTTTTTTAAATGTTATATTTTGTTTTGGCAATCACATGTAAGGTTATAATATTTATTGCAGTTATGGCTGTTAACAATGGCAGAAGAGGGGTAGAGGTCTGGAGGAGCATTGACAAGCAAGCCCTATGGGCACATCTTTTTGGTTTAATGTGTCTCTTTGCATATTGTTAGAGGATCTTGTAGTGACTTGACCTACTTTTTATCCCATGTGCTTTTTTATCCATTAACAATGAAGTACAAAAGGGGTGAGTCTTTAAACTCTTGTTGGAGCTGTTATAGTCGAAAGGGGTGAGTCTTATTGAAGCTATTATAGTCGGAACATTTGGAGAGGATTGAAAGGATCTAGGCACCATTCTTTACTGTTTGTTAAGCTTTAAATGGTGTGAATTTGGAATCACAACCATGATTTTGAAATCACGACAAGTTGATTTCTTGATTTTACCATGGTTTAAGCCTTTGCCAATCATGTAGAGCATGTATGCACCTTAAATGTCTTTTTTTAATACATTTTTAGTGGTGTGATTTTGTAGGTTGAAGAATCACAACCGTGATATTTGAAAAATCAAAGTGTGAAAACTTGTTCATTGTTCACTTTTAGCCTTTGGAAATGTACACGCTTGCATTTGAGAGTAAAATTGTACCTCTTCCTTGAAGCTAATTACATTTTGGTAGCATCTTTATGTTGATCTCATTTATTGTAGGCATCCTAAAAGCTTCGTAGGCTGTTGGGCACTCTTATTACTTGTGTGTGGAGGTTCTTATGGAATTTTGCATTTTCAAGCAATGTTTCTTATGGTTCCTTGGCATACGTTGTACGTCACGCAAGCAATAGGTTCCTATGTCTACCTCCAATTTTTGGGAGAGTAGGTTCTTGTATTTGCCACTAAGCTTCTACAACCTCAGTTTACTAGTTCAAAGAGTGGGCTCATGTAGACGATCTATGGGGACATCTCCAATTGCATCCTTTCATTGGATGAAGTGATGGGCAAGTCATCCTGGAGTACACAAGTGGAGTCCTCCATGGGGTGGGTTTGTGGTTGATTTAGTCGCCAAACCACAAACCCATCACTTCATCCAATGGAGTCCTCCATTGGATGAAGTGATGGGCAAGTCATCCTGGAGTACACAAGTGGAGTCCTCCATGGGGTGGGTTTGTGGTTGATTTAGTCGTCGCCAAACCATAGAAGTCTTTGGGTAACTAAAATTGATGATGAAGATTGATTATGTATGACAAATTTAGGTACCCATATGAGGTTATTACCCTCATAATATCCTTGAGCTTGAAGGATATTTGTGGGTAACCACCTTTGATGAATTCTTTGGTTTTGAGCATTGTAACTTTGATTGATAGGTTTTCCTTTTTGGTGCAAACTTTTTCCTGGGGTGCACACCTTTTCTTCACGAGCAGGAAGAAGAAAAGCCAAAAGCTAAATACCGATGATGAAGAACGACTGGTGGTAGCATGGGCTAAGCTTCAAGTGAAAGTGCAAGAGGAGATGCATCTAGATTGTGACTGGTCCCATTATAAAACATCATTTCAATTGAGTATTATTCAAATTTTCCCATGGTTCACACTGTGAATGCAAAGTTTTTATCCAAAGGATAAAATCTCATATGGTTTCATCAGTTTTTCGCTCAATTGAGTAAAGCTCATGTGATGTGCACACCACTGACCCTGGCTCGAGAACTCTTAGATGATAGTTAACTTCAAAGTTATAAAATTGACTTTGATCTCAAGTTACAGTGCGGTAAGCCATCAAGATTGGTGTTACTCACATTAAGCATAATGAGAAATCTTAAACTCAAAGCTTAAACTGTGGATGGACAATTGTTAGCTCTAAAAACATCATAAAACGATGTTCAAACACTTGCTTGAACTCATATGGGTCCAATGCAAATATGAAAATGTAAATATGAAAATGCTTGTACTCATATGAAACTCCTCATGTGTAAAACATTGGTCCAATGTAAATATGAAAATGTAAATATGAAGTCCCTAAGGAGTGTGAGGCCTCAATGTCTTGTTAGAAATATAAGCCCAACTTGTCCCTTAGCCATAAAACAAATGTGCATAGGATGAAGTGTTATCCTAAGCTCAAATCAAAGTCCATCCACATGTTAAGGGGCATCCCTACATCAAAGGAGTCATGGAGCATATTTAGGAGAAGCATCTAGCTCATCTACATCATCAATGATGTCATCCAGGACTCGATCCAAAGGCTATATAAAGCCCATGTAGCACTCACATTGTGAATAAAGCAATGCACTTATTTTTCATATTATGAATGGCTCAAATCTCTTCCCACCTTGATTTCCTTCATGGTATCAGAGCCAATTATGTTGCCAAGGCCCTCATTAAGTTAATTTATTAGTTACTTAGCATATTAATTAAGTTATTAATCACCCACCATTAGTGGAGCCAAAATAGGCTTTTTCCAAAATAGTACTACCTACCTGCATTGAAGGGCTTCCACTGCCTTCTACTACAGGCAAAATTGTGGTGCATTTTCTTCACAAGATATCTCCCTTTACTCACGACGTAGGTCGCCATCGCTTCAATTTATCAGATTCGTTGTTGCTATACGACCTAGCATTTCTGTTTCCCCCAAATCGTCATCGTTTCTGAGAAGGCGGCTACTGTAGAGCCTTGTTCTCTCTCCATAAAAGGAATTGCATCAATTCCTCTAAGCCACACATGTGCCCCAATGTGCTCTAGCTTCCCCTAAAAGGGATTGCCAAATGGTGTAGCCAATCTCCAATGCAAAGCTTATTTGCAGAAGGGGGTTCTACTGTAGATTTTCTACATAAGCATTTTAATGCTTGGTGGTAATGATCTTGCTTAATCCTTTTTTAATGATCATAATAATGTTATCTCATGCACAAAAGGTCTTTGATTAAGCATTATCACATCTCTATCCACATAGATTTTTTTTGTGTATGTGGTTATGAAGCTTGAATGCCACCTCTTGTAAAGGCATTATAGACACTGCCCCGAGTATATCTTCTTATGGGGTAAGACCTCCCTATCTATGGCATCCACATAAATAATGGCTTCTAATTCTAAGTGTCTTGATAAGTTCAATGGCATAGGGTTTCACACCTGGCAAACAAAGGTCAAGGGGCATTAAAGAACTTATGGAGCTTAGTCAACCCACAAGTAGAAGGAGAGGGAGAAGGAGTTGTCACTAGAGCTACCACTATTGCTTTGCAAGAAAAGGATGAACAAGCTTTAGGGATAATAATCACAGCATTAGATGATAATTTTATACATTATATAGATGATGCTGACACTGCGGCTCAAGCTTGCGAAACACTTGAGAAAATTTTTTGTGCTAAAGCAAAGCATTCTAAGATTAGTTTTAAAATGCAACTCTATGGTCTCACAATAGAACTAAATGAAGGAGTGGCTTCACTCATCAATAGGTTAAAGAGTCTTATGACTCAACTTGTGTATGTCCAATCTCCTATACCTAATGAAGATGATGTTGCCATCTTATTGAAGACTATGCCTTCAAAATTTGATCAACTTGTCACTGTGCTTAAAGAGAATGATCCTATTCCTTCTTTGGAAAGTGTGATAAAATCTTTACAGGAAGAAGAAAAAAAACAAATCAAAGACTTCCAAGAAGGTGCCTATGCGATCTCCACCATCAACAACAAGAAATGTGCAACCTGTTGGGAGGACTAATCACCAAACAAAGGATTTATTCACCAATAACCCTTGTGTGCACTATGGAAAGACAAATCATCCATCACAAAGATGCTATCTCAAGGACAAGAAGAAAGAGAAGGTCAACACTCTTGAAGAAAATCACTTTGTAAAAGTCTCCGGTATTGTTGGACCTGGAGATGATGATGATTCCTATGCTTTGTAATAAGGTTGTCATTGTCCACTCTTGTATGGTCAAAAAAAGCCTTAGTTGTTTTCTTCCCTTGTTGTTTGTAAAGAGTGGTCAAACCTTGTTATTATATGGTTGAGACTCTAATGTATCAAGGGGGGATGTTAGGCTCAAAACTTTTACTAGAGTGTCAAGTTTGTCTTAAGGGGGATGTTAGAAATATAAGCCCAACTTGTCCCTTAGCCATAAAATAAATGTGCATAGGATGAAGTGTTATCCTAAGCTCAAATCAAAGTATGTAGCATCACTCCACATGTCCATCCACATGTCAAGGGGCATCCCTACATCAAAGGAGTCATGGATCATATTTAGGAGAAGCATCTAGCTCATCTACATCATCAGTGATGTCATCCAAGATTGGATCCAAAGGCTATATAAAGCCCATGTAACACTCACGTTGTGAATAAAGCAATGCAGTTATTTTTCATATTATGAATGGCTCAAATCTCTTCCCACCTTGATTTCTTTCATGTCTGGCATAAGTCTCAATGGCTGCCTAAGGCTAGCTTCAAGGTCTAAATCAAACATCCACATGTGTAGGGGTAAGCTTTGACCTCCTAGACTACCCATTCTTTCCTCTTTTGATCTTATTCTTATAAGCCTCTTAGCTAAGGAGCTCCCTTTTCTCTCAAGTTTCTAGCATATGGGATCCCTCTCAAAGTCACATATAACTTTGAGATACCTTTAGGTGACAAATTTTAAACTTAAACTTGCATTAATATTTCAGAAGAAACGCAATAACAAGGTTTTCATTATTTTGTGTAAGTAATTTAGAAGTGTAGCACTCGTCGAGGCAGTCAGTTTGGACACGTGCACAAATTGGACTTCTGGGTGCAAAAAAGGGCCTCTAGAAGCTTACAGACATGTTGGGATTCTTGAGCCAAAGTGCAAGCCCCTAGCTTCTCAAAAGCTTCTCCCTACTCCCTTTTTCTATTTTAGGCTCCATCTACCTTCTTTTGACCTTGTTAACCGTGATTTTTCAGGTTTGAGTTTTCATGACCATGATTTTGTAGGTTTGCTCGTACATCGTGATTCTAGTCGTACGTAATGGTTTTTATCGTGACTACATAATCATGTCGATTTTTACCCCGTGACTGTAGAATCACGTTGCCCGTACACCTTGATTCTGGTCATACACCATGATGTATCCGTACACCATGATTTGTTCTCACACCGTGATTTTGTAGGTTTGAGTTTTCACGACCATGATTCTGTAGGTTTGCTCATACACATTGTGATTTTGGTCATACTCCATAATTTTTACCGTGACTACATAATCACGTCAAATTTTACCCGTTACTGTAGAATCACGTCACCCATACACCTTGATTCTAGTTATACATCATGATTTATCTGTACACCATGATTTATCTATATGTTGTGATTGTAGAATCACATCGATCAAGATAAGATAAGGTGTTACTATTTTTAATTTCATAATCCCAAAAATCAAGGGTGTGGGAATCTCAAGAAGATAATCAATGGTCGTGATTTTACAGGTTTTATCCAAAAAATGTGATTTTCCAGAAACTTTTCGGGAAGTTTTGGATGTTTTTGCTTAAACAAATTGTTCAGTATGGGTCTTCTAAGCACGAAGATTTGTTATGATTTTTATCTTGACTTCACTAATCAAAAAACTAGTGTATTAGTAAAAATTAGCAAAAATCAAGAGTTTTGTTTTATTTTTTTTGTAAATTAAGCTCCCTAGTGTGAATGCTTATGCTAATGTAATCAACCGTAACAAATAAGTTAACATGCAAAAATGAAGCATCTAGGCTCTATGTTAAAACAAAAAAGAGAGCAAAAAGAAAGGAAAGACCACACCATTTCCACACATATCTCCATCAAATCTCACTCTCGTTCATGACACTCCACTATTGAAGAGTGGTAGCAATGGGTAAACCATAGATTAGAGGAAAATGAATGATAAGGCTAAGGGATTTCTCCCTAGCAGGCGGTGCCAAAAATGTTAAGACTAAGAGATAGCTTCGAGGGAACTACTCACCTCTACTCACCTGACCATGTCATGGGGATCTTTTTGATGGGCTGAGCTTGTAACCCTTGAGGTCTCCAAGCTCAACACCACCATGGGTAACTTACCTGTCACATTGTCATATTGCACTATGGGCACTACTTTCTTCTCTCACCTCAAATCACTCACGCATTCACTAACGTTTAAAGAGAAGATTAGAGAGAGGTTTAGCAAGAGGGAAAGCTCAATTACACGATGAGAGAGTGTACCTACATTATAAGAGAAATTACCTTATATATGTAGCCATAAGTGTTCACACACAAACTGTGGTCAGGAAAGTGCTCAAAGCTTCTATTTGGCCTATTGCGTGTACATTGCTTCATCTCATATAATACATTGATGCATTACAACACTAGGGAGTATATCCTAGCTTATTACCACATTCTCTTGGAGTGGGAAATGCCATTAATTATTATCGATCAAACCTTCAAGTTTGAGATTTGGACATAATTGCTTCATGGGTTATTTGTACACGAGTTTGGTGTGTCCATCCTTGACATTTAATGTAGATTACTCATACTTTGGTATGCAATTGGGTGTGGTAACTTTGTTAACCATAAAATGGGTTAATACTTGGTTACATGGCATGCCACATCATGGCTTATTTGTACACGAGTTTGGTGTGTCCACACTTGACATTTAATGTAGATTACTCATACTTTGGCATGCAATTGGGTGTGGTAACCTTGTTAACCATAAAATGGGTTAATACTTGGTTACATGGCATGCCACATCATGGAATGCCATGTCATGCACCCTTTCACATCATCCTTATTAACCTTGGTGACATGGCATGCCACACCAACCTTGTTAACACTTGGTGACATGGCATACCACATCATGGAATGCCATGTCATGCATCCTTCTACATCATCCCTCCACATGTTAATCCATGTCGACATGGGGAGTAGCCACATCAGCTATAGTAGTGCCATGTGATAGGGTTAGTGCCACGTGGCATGCACGCCTGCCAACGTGGCACCTCCTCCCCCCCTTCTCATTAATTTTTTTCAATATGAAAATTTTATTTTTTATTTTTTATTTTTTTAAATTATTTAATATATATATTTTTCTGTTAAAGATAACATCATGCATGAGAAATATACATTAAAATTTTTAAAGAATAAAATATCTAATATATAAATATTAAAATAATTACATGTATGTATATATATGTGTGTGTGTGTGTGTGTGTGTGTATGTATGTATGTATATACATACATATATATGTGTGTGTATGTATGTATATATGTGTGTGTG
Organism: Cibotium barometz; assembly: GCF_041138505.1. Lineage (NCBI taxonomy): Eukaryota > Viridiplantae > Streptophyta > Polypodiopsida > Cyatheales > Cibotiaceae > Cibotium > Cibotium barometz. The sequence goes on from NC_141093.1 coordinate 24,763,569, forward strand.
TGTGTGTGTATGTATGTATGTATATACATGTATACATACATATGGAGCCACACACGTCGGGGGAGAGATTACACCCAGTCTATTGTTCTTGTCTGTGTGGTACTCTCTATCATAACCTTTGATGATGTTGCTATTTTATGTATTTAATTTTTCTTTGTTTAATGATAATAAGTCATGTTAATTGATTTTTAATTCAATTTCAAGTCTCTCTTTTAATAATTGATGTATATTTGTGAGGATTTAATTATTTCTTTAAGATGTACAAAAGGATCCCCATAACAATGGTATCATATATATATATATATATATATATATATATATATATATATATATATATATATATATACATGTATGTATGTATTTTAAAGGATTGTTATTTTTAAAATTATAAAAATAGCAAAAAATCAAGTTTATATTATTTTAATTTATTTTTTAAATTTAATATTTTATAAAAATATTATTCTGTGTAAGAAACACCTTTGAATTAAATTTGAAAAAATACCTTATGGAAGAAAGTATAGTTATATCTTAGAAAAGATAAAGATTTATCTTTTACAGATTATTTTTAAATATGATAAATATATAGATTTCTCAACTAGCCTTTGGCCCAAGATCCTCCCATAGTTACCAAATTTCACCGCCCCCGTATAGGCGGCGCTTATTTGTCCACCCATAGTAGGCGCTTATTTATCCACCCGTAGGCACTTATTTATCCACCCACCGGCCAACCGCCGCAGGCGATGCCGCCGAGGAAGCACCAAGGGGGGTTTTGAACCCAGGACCTCTTGGTCCTAGGCAAACACCTTCACCACTTGAGCTAACACCTCATTGGCAATAAATATATAAATTTATAAATATTTATTTTAATAATAGAATTGTTTTTATCTATATGTTTATGTTAATTATATAATCAATCATGTACTATTTAAATAGGAAATCTAATGAAATGTGAAGTGGATAAGCTAATTTTACTATTTAAGTACACATCGCTAGTATAATAGTGCAACGGGCCAAGATCTAGCATTTCAAAATGCCTCTATAAATCAGCTCTATAAAAGCTGAAATATGATCATCATCAAGGCCTATGAGCAGCATGTCATCAACATATAGCATGATCATTAAAAATTCATCTTTAGTTATGTTAATGTAGAGGGTACTGTCAGTAGGAATGTTGCAAAAACCTTATGCAACCAATTATGCATGTATCTTCTCATACCATGCTTTGGGAGCTTACTTAAGACAATACAAAGCTTTTTTCAATATGCATACTTTTCATTCTTGAACTTTCTGAATAAAAGTATGAGGCTGAGATACATAAACCTCCTCATGTAAATCTTCATTCAAAAAAATTGTTTTGATGTCCAATTGATGTACATTCTAACCTTTATGTGTTGATGATGCAATGATACTCCTCATGGTAATCATACAACATATCATCCATTCACATCCCATCTCATTCATTCACATTCTGATTCACATGACATCACATCTCATTCTGATTCAGATGACATCACATCTCATTCATTCTTATCCCGATTCACATCACGTTACATCTCATCCATTCACTCACATCGACATCACATCCTTTCAAATATACATCCTCATTCATTCTTCCACATTCACATCCACATTCGTACTTCCACATACACATCTATATCCACTCTTCCACGTACACATTCACATCCACATCCATTCTTCACATACACATCCGCATTTATACATCCACATACACATCCACATCTATACATCCACATACACATCCACATCTATACTTCCACATACACATCCACATCTATACATCCACATCCATTCTTCCACATACACATCCACATTCATTCTTCCACATACACATCTACATTCATTCTTCCACATACTCATCCACATCCATACATCCATATCCACATCCACATCCACATCCATATCTCATCATAGTCGATGCCTTTTTCCTGTGCATAACCCTTTACAAACAAGCCTTTCTTTGTATTATTCGACACTATCGTCAGCTTTACATTTAAGCTTGTAAACCCATTTCGTGCCAATGGTCTTCTTACCAAAGTGTCAAATATGTCTTGCAAACATACATTTTGCTAATTTTTACACGAAATCAAGGGTCGAATTGCATCTTTCATAAATACAACATCTCTGCTCACAAGGATCCACTTGGTAGCAGGATAATAGAGACAGTAACCTTTAGTTTTTGAGCTATACTCCACAAAAATACATTTAATAGCATTATTGTTAAGCTTGCTGTGAATTTGCTCAAGCACAAGTACATAAGCAAGACAACCAAAAATGTGTAAGTGAGCCACAGAGAACTTTCTACCATTCTAAGCTTCAAAAGGTGTAATTGTATACAAAGCCTTTGTAGGACACGTTCAAAACATATCTTACACATATGACTACTTCTAGCTAGAAACTATGAGGGAACTCCTGACTTTTGACCATACAACGCGTCATCTCCATGAGAGACCTATTTTTGTGTTCAGCTACACCATTTTACTGAGGTGTATAAGGCATAATACATTGTTGTTTTATCACATGATCAGCCATGTATACATGAAACTCCTTAGACATATACTCCCCCCCCCCCCCCCCCCCGGATCAATAAGCAAGGTACCAATCTTACACGTAGAAACATTTTCAACCATAGCAACAAAGTGCATAAAGCACATAAAAACCTTTGATTTCTATTTCAATGGATATACCTATGTATGTCTGGAACAATGATCAATGAATGTGACAAAACAGAGGAAGTCTCCAATAGATGGTGTCCTCATAGGACCACATACATCACTGTGTATAAGCTGTAATTTTTGGACAGCTCAAGTTGAACCATGTTTGGGAAATGATACTCACTGCATTTTTCCAAGAATATAACCCTTACAAACATGTTTAATAGGGGCTTCAAGATGTGGTAGCTCTCAGACACCATGTCATGCTTATGTAAACGTAACAAACTGCTAAAGTTTAAGTGACCAAAGCATGCATGCCACATCTTAGTATCACCCATTGCCTTTGTGGCATAAACTGCATATCTTTTTCTTTCATATGTATCTAGCGTGTTAAAGGCCCATGAGACAAAGTACCAGAGGTAACAATTGTATTACGATCATGAACAATACATATGTCATCCACAAATTGAACCGCTAAGCCAACCCTAGTAATGGCAGAGATAGATAACAAGTTCTTCTTGATCCTTGCTACATATAATACATCTAAGAGCATGATTGTTACACCATTTGCAGCAGTGAGACCAATTTTACCAACTTCTTTTATATGATATGACCCCCAACAATTGCCCAATGAATAGAGAATTGTGTAGACATTTTTACAAAGGCTCTGGGGAGAGATTCCCATAGCACTATCTTCATCAACTTGGCATTGGACTTAAGAGGTAGTTCACCTTGTAGACTTGGCACTCTACCAATTAGGATGCATGCTTGTGCAGGCTATGTGACCCATGTCCATAAGCCTTTGCCACATTATTTACACATGCCCATGGCCTCTACATTACATAAGGACCTTGAGAGATTTATAGCTGAGGAGGATTGGGATTTGAGAAATCTTCCACGAGACTTCCACGAGCCTATTATTATGAAGTGGACTGGCAAGGAGATGCAACGAGCCCTTCAGAAGGTTGATAATGAGGGAGATGGTGCTAGCACTTGTTTGGCACCAATGACCTATAGTGATCATGTATGCAATGTGGAGGAGTAGATACAGGCCCAATGGTTAAGGCATGTATGGCCAACTTCACTTTGTGGAGACGACATGACCACTTATAATGCATAAGAGAGGTAGAGGTTACTAGAGCTATAGTCCATGTTTAGGTTGGTCAGGTTCCTCCTCCACCTCCAATTATGGAGCAACAAGTCCTTTTGGTAGTAATGCCTAGTCTTGCTCTTCCCCATGCCATTATACCCAAACATCGTCCATTGGTGTGATGAAACTTTGCACGCATGTTGGGGGGGAGGGGGCCACATGCATGTAAAGTTTTATCACTATGAGATAATGTTTGATTGGTCAAGTAGCACCTAGTATGCATTTTAATGTATCCGAGTGCTCGAGAGGCCTTGAAAAATCTCACTTTTTCCCATGCCATCATACACAAACATCCTTCGTTGTTGGTGACAAAACTTTACAAGCATGTGGGGTGGACCCCCACATGCTTGCAAAGTTTGGTCTCACTATCGGGCGATGTTTGATTAGTCCAGTAGCACCTAGCATGCATTTTTCAACTCTCTTAGTGCTTGAAAGGCATTGAAAAATCTTGTTCTTCACCATGCCATCATACCCGAACATTGTTAATTGGTGATGAAACTTGCAAGCATGTTGGGGGGTCCCTCCCCAAATGCTTGCAAAGTTTGGTCACGAATCAGATGATATTTGATATATCAAGTAGCACTCAATGCACATTTTTCAAGTCTCCTAGTGCTTGAGAGGCCTTTTCGAAGAAGCTCCAAATCACTAGGATACTTAACTGCACATGCCACCTATAAACTCATAAAGATAAGTCTTGGGTATTGTTTTCTTTAAGATGTTCTAGTGAATTTAGGTTATTTACGAATCCTTGAGAACTATAAGAATCACTTGCCACCAATAGAAGTGTTGTGCTAACTTCAACTGTGCATGACAACCATTTGACCAAATCTATCACTATGGCCACATGACCCTGTGATCTTGTAAAACATCATCATGGGTACAGAAATAGTGTTGCATAAATGTGCATCATGTGAGCAATCATCTGATGTAAAAATGATACTCCCGAACAATGACATGGGTCTCACGGGTGCTTGCTACTCCATCTACATGTTCCTCTGCATGCCGATAGCTAATGTGGACCATAATAACAACCTAGTGAGGTTAGGCGGAGAGGTGGGTCACAAAAATCAATTATGTAATGTAGCTCAAATACGAAACAAATAATATGAAATATAACCATTACCTGCTCTTAGTAATACTCAAATTGCATCTCTTGAAAAAATGTGTAGTTCTCTACAAAATCGACCACAAAGACAACCACCACAGAATAGGGAACTCTGCTAGGCATGCTCAAAACTCGCGACCCTATCACTTTGCACAATGAGTGTGCATATGTAGGAGTAGATTTTGGTCCCTAATAAATGTCACTCTGAAGTGACAACATATTGTATGTTTGTCCACAAGATACAACTTCCTAGATTGGCCTAATAAATGTCATTGTTGTGAAGTGACAACATGGTGTATGTTTATCCATGAGCTGCAACTTCCTAGACTAGCCACACCACTTTGGAGCTGATGTTCCACACTTATAGTACCACCATGTCACTATGTATTGGTCATCACTTGCATCAAGATCTACCATCTATAGCCATGTAAGATGTGCAATTTCTCAATTTATTAACCAGCACCACATACATTCATGCATCAATCCACTAACAGTTTGCTTATCATATGATCCTTCTCCCTTTGGGTCACTTTCAAACATACTGGGTTGTGCCTAATGATCTGGTGTAATGATTTGCAGGGTCTCATAAAGCAGAGGGTGAAGACTAAGCAAGCTAGATATGGTCAAGCAAGCAAGTTACATCTTTGTGGCCTTTATTGAGATTCATTGGGGTACTAGACCAACAGTGAAAATTTGGTTTATGAAAGGGGAGGTGAAGGGAGAGGTTCTAGAAAAATAGGCTCCTAGGGGCTGCTCAACTGAAGCTTTGGTTGAGGCTTGCATTTTTCTTGGGTAACAGTTTTCTTGGGATGAATCTTCTTTTGTTTTTCAGGATGATAGATGGATTTGGTGTGTAGCCTACTTAATGGTGGTTGACTTATCTGTTGGTTGAAGGTTGACTGTGGGACTAGAAAGATTGTTATGTAAAGTTTTTTCTTTCTTTTTATAATATATATATTATTGATCCTTTATTTTTATAATATATATATATTATTGGTCCAAAAAAAGATGTGCAATTACTCTCCACACAAGGCATCATATAGTAATGGGCATTCTCCATGCGTGCACACACAAAAGAGTGGATGAAATCACGAGGACTGCAAGGCAACTCTCTATGCCCACTAAGAGAACGGATCACATAATAAAATAGTTGGATCTTAACATGGTAGTGACAACAACATATGCAATAGCCATATTTGGTAGTGATGTGTGTGAACACACTAGGACGAGGTAGGTACTTTTTTTCTCTTTAGGAGGTTTTTTCTCCCGTGCTAGTATACACCCATCTTGGGGTATACTTATTATCTTTGTACAACACACATTCCTTATCTATCTATCATCTCATTGTGTGCTCCCTTGAGCTTCTCCACTGTGTGTGTGTGTGTGCGTGTGTGCATTCATTGGTCCCTACTATCTTGAATGCATTGTCAGACTCGTATCAAAGTTTTGCTTCTACCATCAGAGACTCATAATGAAAGGCAATCCAAATACCTTAAAGTTTAAGGATTTAGTTTCTATGCTCTTAAGGATTTGGTTTCTATGCTCTTGCAAGAATAGTAATCCAGGCAAAACAAATATGTCATGCATGTAAATCAGGATTTTTGCTACCAGTTAATAAAGAGGCAAAGGTAAATCCTTTCCTCAAGGTAGTTATAAGCCAAAATCAGAGTCATCAGGCAAACTTGCTAAACAAGGGAGGCTACAAGCCAAAGAAAAAGGAAAAATGTAACTATTTTAGGAAACATGGTCTCTACATTAATAAGTGTAGGAAGTGGCTGGAGAAAGGTATAAAAAGAAAGACTCAAGTATGGTTGTAGGGATGATGCATCAACATTTAATGCAAAAACAAGAAACCTATAAACTATGCACATGATGATTGGGCTTTCATTGTGCAATGCAGTTTTGACCATTTGCATATTATAGATGTACATGTCTGGTATTTTGACAGTGGTAATAGTAAGCATATTACTTCTCATCGCAGTTTGTTCTCATCACTTAAATCTGCTTCCCATAGGGAAACACTGTTACATGTGCAAGCAACTCCTAGTAGACAAGCTCCACCCCTCCATCCATGATAAGCTTACATAATGATAGTGTATCCCAATGTGCTTCATAACTCTAATTATTGCATAGCAAACTGTTGCTCTCTTTTAAAGAAACACCCATGAATCAAAGCATGCTCAGCCCCTATAGAAGAAAGTGCCATTGTAGGCTACTTCTTATTGATCCAGGATGTAATTCGAGACCCAATAAGAAAACAACAACCAGAAATAGATTTCTTGCTATCACAATCTCTTGCCCAATTTGAGTCACAAAATCTTGTCAAGGGATTGCCTGATTTATAAGTGATGCCATACCCAATGGAATCTTTGATGTATTTCAACACCCGTATCCTTGCTTCCACTAGTTTTTAGGGCTAGTTTGAGAACAACACCAACTACAAAGCTAATGTTAGACCATGTATTGCACAGAAAGATCAAACTCCCCACCAACTTCATGGAATCCTTCATATCCACACAAGTGGAGAAGCATTTTCCACCACATATAACTTTGCATCAACCTCCATGGGTGTAATGACTAGCTTGCACTCAGCCATGCCAAATGCCTTTAGAATTTCTCCTACATACTTTTGTTGAGAAATGAAGATTCCATATGACTCTTCCCAAACCTCAATCCCCAAATAGAGCTGCATAAGCCAAGGTCTATCATGTCAAACTCTAAACTCAACATCTCCTATGTCTACCAGATCTTCTCTTCATAGTTCCCCATCATAATGAGGTCATCCACATATAGGAAAATAATCATGTATCTACCCTACTCAAAGAAAATATCCAAATGTGTATTTGATGGGAATTTAGAAAGACCAATACTTACAAAGAAAAGCATCTATCCAGTAGTACCATGCCCGAGGGGCTTGTTTTATCCCATATAATGCCTTTCAGAGTCTGAACACTTTGTTTTCTAAACAAGGTATCTCAAACCCGGGTGGTTGCACCACAGAAACTTCCTCCTTAAGATGGCCATTCAAAAATGTTAACTTCATATCCATTTGCAATAGTGGCCACTTCCCATGAGCGATCAAGGCAAGTACTGTATGAATAGTGGTTAATCTAGCTATGGGGGGAGGCAAACATCTCTTGAAAGTCAAACCATTTGATCTATGCAAAACCATTGGCCATCGTGAGCTTTAACTTGGCCATTTCCCATGAGGCTTGCCTTGGCAAGTACTGTACGAATAGTGGTCAATCTAGCTGTGGGGGGGGTGACTGTCTCCTGAAAGTCAAACCTTTTGATCTATCCAAAACCCTTCACCACCATCAGCATTGCTTGTACTTATCCAATGTACAATCAAACTTGTACTTGACCTTTAGAACCCACTCGTCGGTGCTAATAACCTTCCATTTCATAGGGACAATCCACAAGATCCCACATGTGGTTTCTCAAAATTAAGTCAAACCATGGACCCCCTCCGGTTTGGATCTACTGCTTATGCTTCCTCCAAGCTAGCTGGCTCCTATACTTTTATTATTTCAGCCATCAAGGCCATATTGACAATGCGGGCCCTCTTCTGCTCATCTATTCTCTTGGATTTGCGAATAGTTGTTGGCTCTTTTGTTATTGCCGGCAGAGCTTTGCCATCTAAGAGCTCCTTCACCCATTTAGGATATGGCCCCTTATGAGGTGTTGCAAGATTCTCTTGGATTTGCGAATAGTTGTTGGCTCTTTTGTTATTGCCGGCAGAGCTTTGCCATCTAAGAGCTCCTTCACCCATTTAGGATATGGCCCCTTATGAGGTGTTGCAAGATTCTCTTCTTCATCATATGTTATGAATCCACCTCTTGTGGAGTTGGTATTATCACTATGATTATGTCTACTAGGCTACTTCTTCGTTGAAGATAGTGTGCCCTCTCCTCCACATGATGAGACTGTTCTCCTCGAACAGCACATCATGGTTGACAATTATCTTTTTTGCCTCCGTAACCCTTTGACTCCATATCGTATCCTAAAAAGATACACTTTCTGCTCTTAGAATCCCACTTGGTTTTGGATGAGTCTGGAACATACACAAAATAGTCACATATCCAAACGTCTTGAAATATGCAACTAAGGGTTTCTTACCTGAATAAATTTCTTGATGTGCGCACTGTTGTGTTAACTATCTTTGAGCATACTCCATGCCATCTCTACACCACGCCATCACTACCATGTGGCAATGCCATGTGTCACTTGCATTGTCCGACTCTGCCTGTCGGTTGCTATATGATGTCCGGATGTGCTTGGCATATAAAAGGTCCCCCACTTTGATTGAGTATGCCTAATCACCAAATACATAAGCACACTTACTTTTTGGGGCTTAGGGAGGTTTAGAAGCTAAGCTCACCCCCCCCCCCCCCGGGCCACTCCTTACACAAATGAGTGTCATTGTTTTGAATCGTGTTTCCCTTGCCATCCTTCTAACTATTAATTCTAGCCATAAATTAGATATTTGTCAATGTTTCTTTATCCAATTTCTAATTGAATGTGTCTCTAATGTTTCCATTGACACTTGAAAGAATCCTAGAGGTTCTCCAAAATTGAACTTTCTTTTTGTGTAAAGAAAAATCCCATTCAAGATTTAAGTCTTTCCCTGAGTTATAGGCACTAGAGAGCCGCACCTAAGTCTAGAGGCTCTTGCGCAACTCTAGACCTCACAATGTGACTCAAATTAGGTATCCTCCAAGGGGGAATGTTTGGGAGAACCTAATTGCTTAAGACGGGAGCGTGTGGCTTGGCATTTGTCATCATACCAACAATTAATAGGGCTTGGAACCACAAAGTAGTCTGCCCCGTGCAGATGAAAGAAGTGGAAGAAGATGTGTGAAGAATGGTGGTGAGCTGTGATGTGAGGGCTGGTAGGGGGCGGAACAATAGGATCCACATCCTAGAGGTGGCGGTAGATATAGTTAGAATAAATAGGGTCAAGCTCATGAATCAAAATGGACTTGGGTGTAATGTAAGATGGGGGGGTTGGTGGCAGTGGGTGGTCAGGTGGTGTGTAAGTAAGAGTAAAAGAGAGGTAGACATGGTCAGCTTCAAAAGGGGTGGGTGGTTGGGATACAGAAGTCAGGGGGAGAAGGTGTGCCAAAGCTGAAGATCCCATCAAGCAGTCCACGGTGTTGGTACCTCTTGAGTAAGGAAGGAGGCGAGGGCATGGGAGGAGGGCCATCAGGACATCCCGTTATAGATAACAAGACCATGTGCAGCTCCTAGCTCTAAGAAATGTCTCACCTCCTCATGGTCATGTGATGATCTTTGTAACATCGTGTCAGAGTGATGTCCAACTCTTGTAGTCAGATAGGGTCATTCAGATCAAATAGTGGGACCTAGCTACTCCTTGTCCTAGCATTGAAGTCCCTGAATAGGAGGACTTGCCCAACTATGAGAACTCCACAATATCCCCATATAAGGGTAAGTACAGTGATTGGCCATGCTGTGTGGTGTAATGGGAGTGGCTCGCTCTGTAAAATTACACATAACAGTGTGGATAAGTTTGCCCCCGACAAGCTGTAGCCACACCTAAAGATACGGTGCATCGTCGTCCTTTTTGATGTTCTTGAGCAGAGGTGGGGTCTAAAAAGGATAACTACCCCTCCCGTGTCTCCCACTCTATGTATGGTAAACCCCTCTGAGGGATCTGACGAGTCTTTGTATAGAAAATGACATCCCTTCCTATGACAGTCTCACTTAAACCTCCTGGATTCAACCACCATAAAGTGCCATTGCAGTTCCACAAGCTCAGGTGTTTGGTCTTATAGACCTCGCATCCTTATTTAGGATAACGCTTAGTGATAATGGCCCTTCTATCTATGTGGACAGCCCACTTGCCCTCTCCTATGAGTCATCTCATGAGCTGTCACCAATGCCTCACACCACTGTGCCACCTGTGCTAGGGTGAGATCATCCCCTATGTACACTTGTGTGCCTTTGAGGGCAGCTCGTTTGTCTAAGGAGGCATGTCTGTTTGGTGGCATCACGGAATCTAATGATTGAGGGGGCCGCTCTTACAATATTTGAACCACATGTGTATGAAGCTCGACGTTTGAATTTTAGTCTAAGAGGAAAAGGAGATGAAATATGGATGCAACTCTCTCTCTCTCTCTATAGAGATATAAACATTTATATATAATTTTCACTAGCATGCAAATGGCATATGTAAATCACGTAGCACAATTAGTTTGATCAACTTTCATTTCCTTCTATCGTACGCGCGAGATTCCTCATCGCCATGGAAGGCGATGACCCTCAGAACGAAGAGAAGCGGCGTGCTGCCATCACCACTCCGGACTCTTCCTACCTGCCTGATTTCGCCAACGAGGAAGTCCGAATCCTTAATGACCTTGTCATCCAAGCCGAAAAGGCGCTACGCGATGTCGAGGTTTGTCTCTGTGTGTGCGTGTGCGCTTTTGTGTGTGTGTGCGCGCGCGCGCGCGCTTGGATGCGGAGCTTTGTATCTGCATTTGCTTTTTCCTACGTTGTACTTGGAGCTTTCCATCTGCTTTTTGCTTTCTTACGTCTGCCCGTGGAAATGAAGAAAAAATGTTTGCCCTTGTCTGTGGCTCCTATGCTCCCAGAAGCTTAACACACACACACACACACACACACACACACATGCACATACCCATACTTCAACCTGAAAATTGACGCACGTGCCCATGCCCGTCAAGCACACGCATGCGCTGGAAGGTTTTCTTTTCTCCAATTTACAAGGTCATGTGTATACTAGGAATCTGTGGAAGAGCAAGAGGAAAGGACGACCATCATGGAACAACACATGCAGAGATTGGAACAGGAAATCTTCCAAACGCAGTGCCGATCTGATGCCAAGAGAAGGGAGATTGCGACAGAGGAACACCTCAAAAAGCTTGCTGAAATGGAAGTGGCCAGGCTGCAGGTAAAGCCCTCTTCAAAAACAAAAAGAATTTATTTATTTTTAGAATGTTCCTCGGAAAAAAAGGTTTATTTCTGAGTTCTTATGAAGGGATGGTGTTCTCTATGGCAGCGTGATCTGGTTAGGGTACAGAAAGAAACGGAGGAAACCATGAGCTCCATACATTCTCTTAATGCTTCCATGTTCAAGGCCAATGAGAAGATGGACAAATTTCAGCTCCTCATGCAATGGAACAAGGTTAGCACATTAATCTGATTAATTAGGGCTGAAATCAACTTCGGATCTTTGGGTATAATTCAGGTCAGTCTGATTGCATAGAAATGGCATCTTAACTTTGCTTTGATGTTCTTGCTTTGGAGATGCCATGTTCTCATTTTCATTGCCAGTGACAGAACAGGAAGAGCTCGATCAATGGGCCAAAGCTGCAGAGCAAAAGGATGAAGATAGTTTTGCTGTCCAGATGTACGCCAAAACTGATAATGCAAAGCTCAAGGAGTTATACTTAGAGGCAGAACGGGCCTCTGCCAATGTGTGCACCATGCAACAAACACTGGTGGCTGAGGTCACGGCTACCCAAAGTGCGCAAATAGAACTAGACAAAACTGCTGAAGTATTCAGGTATGCTGATAAATTTCTAAGAACTCGGCCCCACAGGACTCTCTTGGAACCTTCGTGCCCCATATTGGTTGAGATCATCCTACATCTTGGGATGATGTCTCCTTTTTGTTCCAGATTCCAGCCATGAGTTCGTATGGTCTATTCATACTTCATAGAAGTCTCCTTTCTGCCCAAATTTTCTTCTTCTTTTGTTCTTGCTCATCCATTTGTACTCCTTTCAACCCTAATTTGGCATTAAGACAATTAAAGGAGTACACAATTGCGGAGAGAAAAGAGCTCACTTGGAGAGAAATGTTCTTATTAAGGTAAAATCTTTTAGAAATGAAGGCAAACGGTTGATTCTCACAACAGTTTGCATTGACCTTGGAGTCGCAAACTGTTGTTCTGGATGTTTGTGGTTGGGGATTGATGTGGCTGCTAGGGTGGTGTTGGTCAATGAGTGACTTCGTGGTTCTGAGGATGGTGGTGGTTAATCAAGTACTTCTCTCCAGATCTTGGTAATTGCATCTTGCTTGTGCTTCTTACGCTTGTATAGGGAAACTTAGGAGACTGATGGGCAGCTAGGTATTGTCTGGACCAGACGCTAGAAATATATTTGTGTAAGATACTTTCATTTTCCCCAAGCACTTGGGGATCATTGATGAAAGGATAAGTGAGCAAAGCATTGTCTAGCAAAATGATAGTGCAAGGCTTCTTCTTCATGACCAGCCTTGAAGGCTGGCCAACCAATTTGTTCATAGTATCCACCTCTGGCAGGCAGATATCAGGGTGGCCTCTTCCATTTATGTGTCTATCTTTAAGACTTTGGCACAAGCTCTAGACAGGTTTGAGAGTCATTGAGCCACCTAGACAACCCATTATGTGTAATCATCCTATTTGAGATGAGCCCTAGCAGCTAGTGGATAAACATGGTAGTGATCAGCCTCTTTAATGGGCAGAATGAGAGAGAGTCTGTGGAGATCTTTGTGGGGTTGAAAAGAGTATCATGCAGTTGTGTCGGCTCGTGGATATATACGGTAGTGATTAGACTTTTTAATGGGCAGAATGAGAGAGAGTCTGTGGAGATCTTTGTGGGGTTGAAAAGAGTATCATACAGAGTGTCACAACTATTCTTGTGATTTTGGAGTGGTAGAATGTGCCTAGAGTAATCTCCAGCTATGAAAGGAAAAGATAAGTCTCTCCCAAGATGCCCTCCAAGTAGGTGAATGATGCCTTCATGTCCCCCCCTTCTTATCTGTGGGTTGCTCAACCATGTTGAAGTCACCTCCAACAATCCAATGATTTGCCTGAGGGATAGAGTCCATGATGGCATTCCAAAAATGAATTCTTTCTCTTCTGAGGTTAGGAGCATACACATTTAGTACACCAATTTTCAATCCATCCTACATAAGCATAATCCACCGTGCTTTGCAGGCTCTGGCAGGGATAATAACTCCATGACCAATTATATAAGGAATAATTGCAGCTGTCATTGAAGTACATACTCCACCATGCCTAGGGCTGCCAAGATTTGTACTACTATATGAATATACTAAAAATAGAGCATCTCTCTCTCTTCTCTTCATATCTTCTTTGCGTTTTGCATCAGGTTGTTCCTATATGAAAGGTGTCTAGGGCTTCATCAAGTTTAGTAGAAGGGGATGTCATATGGACATGCTCATCATCCTAGTGCTAATCCCTAATTTGCAGCATATAAAAGACAAGATTCTAGAGCTTCAACAACTATCTAAGGCATGGGAGGTATGGTTGGGGAGCAGGGCACCTGTTGGCCAGCAGATGAGCATCTGAGGGTTGGTGTCGGCAACAAGGGAAATTATTCATGTCCAAGGAGCTGGTTGACAGTAGGTTGGCCAGTTCACCTGTCCTTCAAGGGGCCTATAAAATGCATGGACATGCTCATCCCAGTGCTAATCCCTAATTTGCAGCATATAAAAGACAAGATTCTAGAGCTTCAACAGCTATCTAAGGCATGGGAGGTATGGTTGGGGAGCAGGACACCTGTCGGCCAGCAGATGAGCATCTGAGGGTTGGTGTCGGCAACAAGGGAAATTATTCATGTCCAAGGAGCTGGTCGACAGCAGGTTGGCCGGTTCACCTGTCCTTCAAAGGGCCTATAAAATGCAAAGGATGGCTCCTAGTTTGTTAGGTGACATCTTCAAGGTGTTAGGTCACAATAGGTCATAGATTCTCTCTTCTTTGCGTTTTGCATCAGGTTGTTCCTATGAAAGGTGTTTAGGGCTGAAAGAAGACACAGGGCTTCTGTGCATGTGACATTGGTATTAGAGCTTCAGGTTCAGCCATTGGCGTACAGTCGTACGATATGGTATGATACGATATCATATGGGAATTTACCATACCATATGAAATTTTGAAATACGATAGTAAAGTACAATTCTTTAAAAAAAGCACTTATAAATTTATAGATTATCAATTTGAAAGGATAGAGAGCTCAAAGGTTGTTACAAGTCAAAATTCCATTAAAAACAAGTTACAAACAAAAGTACAAAGCATAGTACTAAGGGTGGCCGTTGGCTAGACCGTAAGATCAGTGCAATGCACGCTAGGTGCAAGTACAAAAAAAGTGAGTAGAAAAAAATGGATAAGAGGGTGGAGGCTAGAATCTAAATCCAAGGACCTAGATGGGGAAGGCATCGTCGCATCACTATCAGAGCCCTTGTTGAGATCATCTGTAGGAGAAGAGGGCACCTCCGAGCCCTTGCCGAAGTTGCCATCGTTAAGGAGGTTGCCATCCTCGTCAAACTGGGGCTCTCTGACCTCATGTGAGAAGCCAAGGGGAGCATCCTCATCTCCAAGAGCGGCTGAAGAGCTACTGGAATTGCACCGCATGCAGGTCTGGACTGTCCGTGTCACATGCGGAAGCTTCTGTGGCCAGATCATTACTCAACGGAAACACAACACTCCCACTGGATGCTTGATGCACAAAAAACTGGATAAAAACGCAAGAGAGAAAGCAGTTACCTAACCTACTCAAAATCTTATTTATATACTTGTCTGTTACAATGCCATGAAGGAAGCTGAGCTTCCCTTGAAAAGGTAACTTGTACTTCTACCTAATGACCCAAGTCCCAAGTGGAAACTTGAATGAATAATTAAAAGATCTGGCCCTCTTTATATAGGCCCTTATAAATCTGGCCGACTGGACCAACTCTGGTCGACCGGACCAAATCTGGCCGACCAGCACATTCCTGGCGTTTTCCTCCTGTCGGGCTGCTGTTGGCTGTTAGCACATTCATCCCCAGATTCTGCTCTTTTATGGTGCCCATTTGGTCCCTTTTGCATGGCCCTTGCTTGTGGGCTGGCCACCCCTTTTTCTAGATTTTTTTGGGGATTTTTCCCAGCTTTTCTGGCATTTTCCAGTCGGCCTGTCCATAGCTCCAGTCAGCCTGTTTTGCAGCTCCAGTCGACCAGCTTACCCCTACTATAAATAGTGGGTGCTGGCTTCTCATTGTTCATTGAGTCTTGTACATATTTTGCTCCCTCACTTATGAGACTTGTAGTGTCTCTTGCTTGGGACTGTTTTGCTTCAGTATATTCAGCATAGTTTTCTCCATATCTCTCTCTCTCTTGCACTCTCTGTTCAGCACATTCTAGTGCCACTCTGCTTCCGCTCTGTGCACTCTTTCATGGTATCAGAGCTCCCGGTTGAGCAACCTCTTTGCTGCCCCAGATTCAGCACTGTTTTCAGCACCCTCTCCTCTGCGTTTTCTCTCAGATTTGCAGCCCTTTGCTGCTGCGTTTTCTGGACAGCACTTGCTGGTCTTTTCGCCTACAGATTGGCTTCATCAACACAGCCATCAGGTACTTGTTGACCGGCGTTTTCTTTTCCACGTGGAGATTGGACATAGGCGGCCTGTTTTTTCAGGACAGCAGCCTTCTGTGTGCTGCGTTTTCCTCTCCAGTGGGCTTTCCCCTTTGTAGAGGGGGTCTTTTCAGGCTTTGATGGCACCCTTGGTACCTGTGGAGGACACTTCTTCTTTAGAGTTCGTGCATTTTTTGAGATTGAGCCCAAGCTTTTGTGATGGCTGCACCGACTTCTCTACATATGTTTGCTGAGTTTGCCAAGTTGGATGGTTCCAACTACACTCTATGGAAGGTGAAGGTGAAATTGGCCTTGCGTGGCGTGGATCTTTGGGATTGGCTTGTTACACCGGCCAATGCCACCCCTCCCACCCTTGCAGGCACAGATTGATATTTGGCAGTCGAATGATCGACACGTTTTCTCCTTTCTAATGTTGAACTGTCAGGATTCTGTTCTCTCTCATGTGCGTACAACAGATGTTGCACATGAAGCTTGGAAGGCTTTTGCAGATCTCTATGAGATGGCGTTGGAAAAGCAACTTATGAACTTATCAGTTTCTGCCTTTCCATCTTTATCTGCTTTCATCTCGAAGATGAAAGATCTATGGGACGAGCTTGCTGTTTGTGGCAAGGACATCTCCACAGAGGACATGGCTATTCGGCTGCTCTCCAAACTTCCAGAGAGGTTTGATGCATACTTTCAGTCTCTTGTTTCTTCTTCTCGTCCTGTTCTAGTTACTTGGGAGGAAGTTCTCCCCTCCGTTATGCAGATTGATTCTCGCTTTGAGGAGCGGACCGGCACCTCTGGTGGCCCTGATGGAGCTTTGGCAACACGAGATAAAGGGAAGAATCAACAAAAGAAAGGAAAAGGGGGTTCTGACAAGAACTCCAAGGATTCCGACAAGGATAAAGACAACAAATCTTCAAAGAATAAGGACATTGAATGTCATTATTGTGGCAAGAAGGGTCACAAGTCACCCCAATGTCACAAGAAGAAGCGTGATGAAGCAGCAAAGAACTCTTTGTCAACGGCGGTGTTTCAACCCAAGAAGGATGATGGCATTCTTCTCTTAGCAGGTACTCGGTGTATACTTGCTCTTGTGACTTCTCAGTCACGGTCTTGGATTGTTGATAGCGGTGCTACTGCTCATATGACACCCCATCGAGATTGGTTCGAGGACTTCAGCACTATCCCTATCTTTCGTTCTGACGAGGACAAGAGGTACTTCTCTGACGTTCTATATATTCCAGATTTGGCTTTTAACCTTTTGTCATTGAGCGCTCTTATAGCTCAGGGTGCGGAGGTGATCTTTTCTCATTATGAGATTACCATTCGTGATAAGGCGACTGGTAGCATCTTGGCTCAGGGAATCCAAGATAGTGGTCTCTACAAGTTGACCGCTCTGCTTTCTTTTGGTGCTTCTTCTGCTCTTTGGCATGCTCGGTTTGGCCATTTGAGCTATCAGCTTCTGCAGCGAGCTTTGAAGGATGGGTTGGTTGAGGGATTACTGACCATCAAGGCTCCGTCTACTGCTTGTTCCTCTTGTTTAGAGGGGAAGCAACACCGCGCCGCCTTTTGGAAGGAGGTGACACACAGATCTTTGACATCACTTGCTCTCATGTAGGTAGATCCCCGAGAGATGGGCCAGCCACTCATCTACCTAGGTACCCGAGATATCAGTTTACACGTGAGACAGTCGGGGTTTATTGGGATGCAGAATCTGATGGCTTGTTCGCTTTAGACCCGCATAGCCCTCTGGACGAGATCACGAGAGGATTGGCAGGTGTTCTACTTGCATCCGCCTCATATGCGTTTCCCTACACTATGGTCCCTTCCATCCACCCCCGCAGCACTGCCCCACAGAACAGTTGGTATGATGATGAGTGTCGTGAGACACGAGCACAGCTACATTGTGAGATTGCCATTGGGTCACACACATAGACAGGCCAGGATGATCTTTCGGCGCCTTGTGCGGAGGAAGAAACGAGCCTATCTGGCTAAGCTAGAGGAGGAGATCTACCAACTCTTCCTGGGGAGGGACAACAAGAGGGCATGGAAGATGTTTCAGGAGAGACAGCCTGGTACTCCGATTACTGCACCTGAGGCATGGCATACTTATGCTAGAGAGCTATATGATGCACCAGGATAGCCCCCCACCCCCCCTCCACTGGGAGCTAGACCGGCTAGCAGCACCTGTTTTACTATGCGGATGGTGCTAGATGCGATAGACAGGTTAATGAATGGAAAGGCACAGGATCATGATGGGCTAGTTGGAGAGCACTTCTCATATGCACGAGACACTTTGGCTCCGCTCATCGTACATGTGTTTAATCGTGCCATTTGTGAGGGTTTCCCGACAAGCTGGACAGAGCATATCATTATAACACTCTTTAAGAGTGGGGACCCCATGGTACCAGGCAACTACAGGACGATCATGATTGGTCATTACTTGGCCAAATTATATGGCTCTATATTGGAGTCGGAGGTGAGCCGATGGGCAGAGAGGCATGGTCATCGAGCACATGGATAGGTTGGCTTCAGGAGAGGATTTACTACCTTGGATCACATACTGACACTTCGGGCACTTATTGAATTGGGCAGGGCACAGAAGAGAAGGATATATTGCTGCTTTGTGGACTTCCGCAAAGCCTTTGATACCGTACCACGTGCCAGGCTTATGCACAGATTGCATGAAATTGAGGTACCCGAGGATATCCAGTGGGGGATATATGCTTTGTATGTGACAGGTAGAGTCCAAGTTCCGGACTATCTGATAGGGTGACCAGCACGATAGGGGTGAAGCAGGGATGCCCGCTATCGCCCACCCTCTTTGGACTGTACATTGATGCGGTCTCTGATTATGTAGACAGATTGGGAGGCCTAGGGGCATGCTTGGCAGGGGTGTTGATACCCATCTTGTTATATGCTGATGATATTGTTATAATCTTAGACTCTTCGGAGGTATTACAGAGACACCTGGATGCATTACAGGCTTTGTGTGCGGATAGAGATCTGACAGTGAATCTTGGGAAAACCAAGGTTATGGTGTTTAATACCACATAGGCATGGGTGACGAGATCAGAGCCTCAGTTCACTTTCCGAGGGGAGCCGATAGAGTACGTCAGGTCATATGTCTACTTGGGAGTTACTTTCACAGGACCGCGTTTCTCCCTGAAGGAGGCAGCAGCAGCTAGATTAGCTCGAGGGCATGCAGCCTTGGGGGCACTTGAGAGGCAGTGTGCACACAGAGTTTCAGGAGCCACGCACCAAATTGTGGCTATTTGATATGCTTGTCACACCGACCCTCTTGTACGGAGCTCCAATTTGGAGACCCAGTATACATCACAGATCTCAGAGAGGGACAGATGAGGCATGGAGGCAAATGGAGAGACCTTTGATTATGATGACTGCCCGCATGATTCGGAGCAAATCATCAGTACCACATGAGATTGTTCGGGCTGAGCTGGGTGCCCCACCAGTAGTAACCGAGGCCCTATTCCAGGCAGTTACCTTTTTATAGCGGCTATGGGAGCTCCCTCAGCAGAGGTACTCCTGATTGGCATTGACCTCATCCATACAGTTGGCAGAGGATGGAGATACTCATTGTTGGTACTCTCAGATGAGATCATGGTTTGACCTACATGGTTTGCAGATAGAGGCACTACCACCCTTTCAGTATAGTCTGGATTGTCCATTTTTGGATCTCACCCGCTCAGAGCAAAACCGCGTGATCAGGATGGATATCATCAAAGTGGACACAGAGAGGACATGGACTAGCCCCCTTGAGCCCTTGGGCACGAAAATGGCTCATTACAAGAGCCATTTTCTACACCTCTCACCGGATGATTTTATCACCCGCCCGGCGTACATGGATGTACACCTATCACATGGGATACGTTGTGCCATTGGACAGATCCGGACCTCATCACACTAGCTACAGATTGAGACAGGGCGATATGTGCATCAGTTCGTGGATGACCGAATTTGTCAGCTATGCTACCAGGAGGTAGAGACAGAGGAACACTACATTTGCCGATGTACAATCTATTATGAGATCCGAGGGAGATATCATTGCCTCTTCCAAGAGGGTTTTGGGCCGTTACGTAGGGTCATGGAGTTTGAGGATCAGAGATGCCTGGGATTGTGTCTACTTACACAGAGAGACCCTCTTGGCAGACAGGAGGCTGAGCCATGATGTACCTAGACAGAGGACCCTGACAGATTTCTTTGGCACCAGCATTCGCAACCCAGCCCACACACCTCCTGATACCTCCTCCATTGGGCCATTAGAGTACCGACCACGCTCCTAGGGAGTCACCACTGATAGAGCAGTTATCTTATGTCATGCTCGTCGACCACGCCCACCAGGATCCCGACCACGGCATCCTCACCATCGCCAGATCAGAGCCATTATTGCTTGGCATCGGAGGCGCCTACCTTGCTTCTACGACCTCTCCTTTCCAGACAGCCCCATGGCGGAGATACTTGATCTAAGGAGAGGGCAACACTTCAACTGATCAGCATACATGGATCTACGTGATATACATTTTTCAGTATTTTCCAGTATTTTCTACTCAGTATCATCTCGGAGTCTTACAGTTCTGTTCTTATAACTGTAGGACAATCAGTTTATTGTACTTTTTAGTCTGATTTAGTTGTTCTCTTTGATGAGACACCACCTTCAGATGTACTCTTAGTTTTGGTCTCATAGGCCACTATGGCCTCTTAGAGACGTTAATATATCATTTAATTTCATTTCATTTTCATCTCTCTCTCTCTCTCATACCCAGGATGGGGGGGCAGGGGGCCAGTCTGGCAGGGGTTTGGATATCCATACTGCTATATGCCGATAACATTGTACTTATTGCAGACTCCCTTTAGGGTTTGCAACAGCATTTGGATGCTTTGCAGTCGTTTTGTGCAGAACTGGACCTCACAGTGAACCTTGGGAAGACTAAGATTATGGTCTTCAATACCACACAGGCCTGGGTGACTAGATCCGACCATTAGTTCACTTTTAGAGGTGAATCAACGGAGTACACGTAGCCGAAGTGGGCTGTAGCAGACATTGGTTTTTAAGACTGCTGTGAATCGCCTTCGAGCCCCCCCCCCCCCCCCCCCCCCCCCCCCCCCCCCCCCCCCCCCCCCTGCTTCTCGCCATCGCGCCCCCCTCTCCCCCCCGCCAGTCCGCCTGCATTGCGCCTTCTCTCCCCCGCCTTCTGCCTCTCGTCCTCCCCTGCCTTCACTCCCCCGCCTCCCTCCTCGCTTTCGCCTTCTTTCCCCCCGCCTTCTCTTCCTTCGCCACCTTCCACGCTGCCGTCCCCACCATTCCCCCCGCCGCTTGCTTCCTTCCCCCGTCATCTTTTCCTCCGCTTCTCTAACCCCCTTCGCCTCCTTCTTCCCCGCCTCTCTTCTCTCCCCCGCCTCCTCTCCCCCCTCCGCCTTCTCTCTCCTCCCTTCCGTCTCCCCCCTCCGCCTTCTCTCTCCTCCCTTCCTTCTCCCCCTCCTCTCGCCCCTCCGCCGTCTCTCTCCTCCCTTCCGCCTCTCTTCTCTCCCCGCCATAGCCCCCCCCCCCCCCCCCCCCCCCCCGCGCCCCGCTCCCGCTATCCTGTAGCCCTCCGCCTCTTTTTTCCTCGCAGGGCTGTGTCCCTCCCGTTGGTGACCCCGGTTTCTGGCCTTTTCCCTTTGGAGGACTCCATGGAAGCCGCTCCGACTAACCCTGCCGATTCCGGTCTCCGTCTGGAGTTCACAGCTGAAGATCTTCAGTTGTTTGTTTCCACAGTTTCCGCTCTTGAGGCCTCCTCCTTGGTCTGCAAGATAGTGGGTAGCCGTCCGATGCGGAGAGAGCTTTGCGACCTTCTGCAAGGCAGCCTTGTTGGCGTGCCCGCCAAGATCGTCAGCGTAGATTTTTTGGGACGTGGCTACTACCAGGTGGATTTCGAGTCCCCACAGGCAGCTCAGATGGTGCTGGCTCGGAGCCCCATTGCCCTCCGCTCATCCCGGGCGTTCCTGGCGCGATGGACTCATGGTTTCGACCCCGCTTCTGACCCGCTAGCAGGCGCGACAGGTTTCCCCGTCACTATCTGCTTTCCTGGACTCCGTAGGGAGTACTTGCCCCTCTTGTCATCCATTGGCAAGGCGTTCGGGCAGGTGGTGGAGACGCCTCAGACAGCGGCTTCAGTGATTGCTCGGGCAGCAGGACTCCCGGCCATTCGGGTTGTGGTTCCGTCACCGGAGTCCCTCCCGAAGACGATCCTTCTCCCTTGTCTTTCTGGAGGTCATATGATAGAGCGCGTGGAGTATTCGGGCTTCCTCGGCCAGTGTTACACATGTCGAGAGATGGGCCATCTCGCACGCGCCTGTCCCCGCAAGGGGACTCATCCTTCACGCTATGCCGCCTCTGGACCCCTGCAGGAGTCGCGAGGGGTGGCCATCCACTTCAGAGACCGGACATCCCTGGCTCGCCACAGCAGGCGCCATCATCTGACGAGCAGGCCCCGGCGGAGGATGCCGCGCAGTCCCAGGAGGCTGGCGGATGGCAGGAGGTTCGCCGGCGGAAACGCCCGGCCCGCAGGCAGCACAGGCTGGCGGACAGGCTGGCGTACAGGCACCTACCCGCACTTATGCTCCTGTCAGGGTTAGGCGGCCAGCAGGTCCCACCCCGATGGACGAGGATTCAGACTCAGTGCCCGTTGAGGCCGCTGGAGGAGCCTCCCACGTGGAGACCCCGCTCCCGCCCCCCCCCGCAGGGGGCCCCGCCCCCTCCTTGGAGCAGATTCCTGAGGATCCCGGGCCGCACTCTTCGCCCCCCGGCTCCCCTTCCCCCCACCCGGAGAGCACTCCTTCCACCCTCCCCTCTCCCCCCCCCAGCCCCCCCCCTCCCTCCTCCCCCGGCGGCCTCCCCTGACACCTATCCTCTGGCAGATGCCTCTCCATCCTCTCCTCGCTCTCCCCCCTCCTCGCCGCGAGCCCCCATCCCTCCCTCGGCCTCTCCAGGATACTTCGCCAGACCACCCACTGCCCCGGGGCAGCGCAGCTGGGTAGGCCAGAGCTCAGTCCAGCGGCTGTTCCACCGCCACTCCGGGCCGGTGGAGATGGCGATCCTTGCTTCGCCCGCCACAGAGTTAGCTTTCGGCAGTCACCCAGGGTCCTGCCCTCGGTGCGGCCATGCATAGGAGTCGCAGCGGCACTGCTTATGGGATTGCCCACAGGCACAGCAGGTCTGGCAGCGCGCTCTCAGGATGGTTTTTGCAGGCTCACCAGGCGAGATGCTGGTGACGTGGGGTGCGGTGGCTTGGGCCACGGACAGCGGCCCGGCCCTTGGATATGAGGACGTCCCTGGCAGTGCGACCATCCAGGTCTCTGACAGGGTGATGGTGGTGGTTCCGACGCCAGATTTCTCTTCGGCAGCCCCTCAGGAGGGGGTCGGGCACAGATGGGAGTTGATCAGCAGCATGACGGCTTGGCACATTTGGAGAGCCCGATGCAGGGAGGCCATTGACCGCCAGGCGACTCCACCGGCGGAGGTCATACAGGCCCTCTGGGTGGACATCATTCATACCTTGAGAGGACACTGGGGGAAACTCCAGGGCGACTCGGACCGCATGAGAGGGCGCCGCAAGGCTTTCCTCCGCACTTGGCAGCCTGGCCCTTTCCTCACCGCGAGGGGCGAGGATGTCACTTGGCACTACAGGCCTCCAGTTTGGCTTTTCTCACCTCCCACATGTACTATTAGGTAGCCCCCCCCAGAGAGCGGCCAGCCACGGGGGTGGAGCTCAAGAGTTCACTGTTTTTATCCCTCCTTGCGAGGTGAGCTTTGTAGCCTTATGGCGTTTTCTCATTAACTAATAGAAGGATCTTTTTTCCGGAAAAAAAAAAAAAAAAAAGAATCAACGGAGTACACCAGATCATATGTGTACCTAGGAGTCACATTCAGCGGACCATAGTTCTCTATGAGGCAGGCAACAGAGGCTAGATTGGCACGTGGATATGCAGCCCTAGGGGCACTAGAGAGACAATGTGCCTACATTTAGTTTTAGGAGCCGTGCACCAAACTCTGGTTGTTTGACACATTGGTCACACCTACACTCTTATATGGCTCACCCATATGGGTACCCAGCCACATGAGGAGGGAGCTGCTTGTCGTCCAGGTTGGACCAGAGAGAGATTTCTATGATGGATGGCAGGTACTAGAGAAACCACTGGTGACTATGATCGCAGGCATGATTCGGAGCAAACCATCGGTACCTCATGAGATTGTCAGAGCAGAGATAGGAGCGGCACCAGTGGTTACCGAAGCCATGTTCCAATCAGTGACATTTTTGCAGAGGATATGGGAGCTCTCCAGATAGAGATACCCACACCTAGCACTTATCTCTTTCAGATAGTTAGCTGTCACGTGCACACCAGTCAGGTGTGCAGTGACATGGCATCATTATGGCATCATTCTAGCATCATTAGCATCATCAGGATTTTATCAGGCATTTAGTCATGAGTTATTCAGGCATACATGAGGGTGTTTTATCACCAAAATCAGCATGACATCCTTTATGAGGCAGCTGACTACCATTTATGGTATTTTATGGTATTTATGAGCACTTTAAGTACTGGCCGACTGCAGTCCATCTGGCCGACCAGCCCTCTCACCCATATATTTATAGGCGCCTCTCCATTCAGCCAGGGCAAGCGCATCCTCATCTGGATCATCAGCATTTCAGCCCCTCATCTCCGCAGATAGATCAACGCATCTCATACAGAAGCATTCAGCAGCAGTTACAGTTAACGCATCATCATCATCAGCAGCAGGTACAGCTAACGCATCATCCTCAGCAGCATCATCAGCAAACGCATCATCATCAGCCCTCAGATCTGCAAACGCATCAGCGTTTCATCATCAGGTCAGCATTCAGCATCTGTTCCAAAGCCTCCCTTCAGCGTTTCCTTCCCAGGAGACAAGGGAAAGAGTGGACAGCAGTTCATCCCGCATATTCAGCATATAGGCAGCATATTCAGCAGTACAGATCCATTTGGATCTCATTGTAACCGCATTCATTCATCTAATATAGCTGCATTGCATTGACACATATTTGTCTATCTCTTGAACATCATTAAGTGCAGTTTAGTCAGACTAAGGTTGTGATTACTACGGTCTTAACCCCTCACATGTCACATTGGTATCAGAGCGTTATAGGGTAACCAGCCTTAGAGCATGTTCAGTTCATCAGTCATTCAGTTAGACATCATTTTTATTGCTTCCGCACAGTTAAACCCAGTTCTCAAAATTTTGCAAGCCACCCTTAGGGATTTTCCCTTAGGTCTGCATCAGTAATCCATCCATCTGCATTCTTGCACAGCATATAGGGTTGCACATGGCTTGCATAGTAGTCATCTTAGCAGTCAGTCTTGCATACATGTTGCCCATGAACTCTTGGGGAAAGAAGGACATCCATCATCAAAGGAGGACATAAGTTTGGACTTCAACTGGCAGCAGCAGGGGGTTTCTCTTCCACAGAAGACGGAAGTTTGCTCCAACATCGCCTCAGGAGGTTCAGAGCTTCAGGTACGACGGAGATGGTAGGTGAAAGGTTTCCAGAGGCAGGTCAGGGGTGACTCAGGTATTTGCCATTCAGTTCCCGCAGTACATAGAGTCTTGGCTCAAAGGATTTCACTCCTGCAGACGGCCTCAGTCCCAGCAGAAGACAGAAGGGGGCAGTGGTTCGGAGGAGAAGGATCACAGAGTAGTTGAAGGTTGCCAGGTATCCACCCAGCAACAGTTTAGCAGCGGGGAATGTCACGTGTACACCAGTCAGGTGTACAGTGACATGGCATCATTATGGCATCATTCTAGCATCATTAGCATCATCAAGATTTTATCAGGCATTTAGTCATGAGTTATTCAGGCATACATGAGGGTGTTTTATCACCAAAATCAGCACGACATCCTTTATGAGGCAGCCGACTACCATTTATGGTATTTTATGGTATTTATGAGCACTTTAAGTACTGGCCGACTGCAGTCCATTTGGCCGACCAGCCCTCTCACCCATATATTTATAGGCGCCTCTCCATTCAGCCAGGGCAAGCGCATCCTCATCCGGATCATCAGCGTTTCAGCCCCTCATCTCCGCAGATAGATCAACGCATCTCATACAGAAGCATTCAGCAGCAGTTACAGTTAACGCATCATCATCATCAGCAGCAGTTACAGTTAACGCATCATCCTCAGCAGCATCATCAGCAAACGCATCATCATCAGCCCTCAGATCTGCAAACGCATCAGCGTTTCATCATCAGGTCAGCATTCAGCATCTGTTCCAAAGCCTCCCTTCAGCGTTTCCTTCCCAGGAGACAAGGGAAAGAGTGGACAGCAGTTCATCCCGCATATTCAGCATATAGGCAGCATATTCAGCAGTACAGATCCATTTGGATCTCATTGTAACCGCATTCATTCATCTAATATAGCTGCATTGCATTGACACATATTTGTCTCTCTCTTGAACATCATTAAGTGCAGTTTAGTCAGACTAAGGTTGTGATTACTACGGTCTTAACCCCTCACATGTCACATTAGCAGCAGACGACGATACACGATGTTGGTACACCCAGATGTGTACTTGGCTGAGATTACATGGCATGACGATTGATGCACTCCCTCCATTTGATTACAGCCTGGACTGCCCCTTCTTGGACCTTAGTCGCTCTGAGCAGAATGGGGTGATTAGGATGGACATTGTGAGGCTAGATGCAGAAAGGACATGGTCCAACCCCCCCCACCACTAGGCACGAAGATGGCCCACTATCGGGACCATTTCTACATCTCTCCCAAGATGGCTTTGTGACACGGTCTACATACATGGACACCCATCTCTCACATGGCATTCGCAGTGCCATTGGACAGATCCACACTTCATCACATTAGCTGAGGGTAGAGACTGGCATATACGAGGGGATGAAGCCAGAAGACCGCATTTGTCAGCTGTCACCAGCAAGTGGAGTCAGAGGAGCACTACATATGCCGATGTATTGTGTGCTATGAGATACGAGGGAGATACTGGTGTCTCTTCCGAGATGGTTTTGGACCATTACGACATGTGATGGAGTTTGAGGATCAGAGGTGTTTGGGGCTTTTCTTATTGGAGCTCAGATGCTATTGAGAAGCTCTCCTATGAGCCAGGACAACACATCACGATCCACCCCGCTAGTGAGCCATGACGGATTTTTTTAGGGCCAGGACCACCCCGGCAAATACAACCAGGACCTCCACTACCCCCTTAGAGAGCCAGACGTCCCATAGACGTCCTTTAGGAGTCACCCTTGACAGAGCCATAGGACTTTGTTGAGCGAGACGCCCACGCTTACCAGGGACTCGTCCACGGCCGCTTCATCACCGGTGAATTAGAGCCATCATCACCTGCCATAGGAGACGATTGCCCCGCCACTTTAGTCTCTCTATCTTACAGCACCCCATGAGAGAGATACTGAGATGAGGAGATTACACTAGTCTTATGCTAGTTGTAGATATTATACACTTTTGTTGTACCTCAGTAGGAGTATTTTCCTTTCATAGCTGTTTAGGATTGTGTTAGGACTTTTTTAGTCCTTTTTGTCTTACTTTTGATGAGACACCATCAGCTGTGTACTATGATTTGGTCTCATAGGCCACTTTGGCCTTTTGCAGATGTTAATATATCTTTCTTTCTTTTTTTCTTTCTTCCTTTTTTTATCTGGACACCCAGAGGACATTGATAGTTGTACATTGATTTGTCTCATAGGTCGAGTTCGGCCTCTAGTAGATGTTAATACAGCTTTCTTTCTTTCTTTCTCTCTCTCTCTCAAAGGTGATGATTCACAGTTGTATCCAGACACATGCACACTTTTCTTTTCTTTCTTTTCTTTCTTTTCTTTCTTTTCTTCCGATGACCGGAAGAACAGAGTTGTATTATTTTTTGTCTCATAGGCCGACTTTGGCCTTTTGCAGACGTTAATATATCTTTCTTTCTTTCTTTCTTTCTCTCTTTCTCTCTCTCAACTTTCACCCTCTCTCATGGCATCTTCTTCACAAGCAGCCTTCGGCTCCGCATCTTGTAGTGGTGCTAGAAGAATCGACGGTTGGTCATGGTGGGAAGAGGTTAATGCCAACCGCCCTGGAAGTGGAGGAGGTTCACGCCCGTGGTCTTGCAGGCTTTTCCCCTATAGGCGGACGAGTGGGTCAGACAAAGTGAGAGCCCACCTTATGCATGAGTCCGGGCATGAGGTTCGATTTTGCACGGGAATCACATCGGAGAAGAGAAGGGAGCTTCTTGAGTGCATTGCCGGGCATGAGGCTTTGAGGGCTGCAAGGCTGGCACGTGTGGCTATGGATCGTGCAGCATTTGTGACACCGCCCGAGGGGTCTGTTTCAAGGTTAGGGGGTGTATCTACCACATCTACACCACGGCCACATGGTGTAGGTTCCTTTACGATGCCCACACCCGCGCAGCAACGACAGAGTACACTTGAGGGAAGTTGGGATCCTAAGAAGAAGGAAGAGGTTGATACAACTGTGGCTCGCTTCTTCTTCCATGACCATATTACTTTCCATACTGCTAGGTAAGCCTCGACTCTTCCCTCTTGACATGATTTCTAAGTTTCATTCTTGAAAGTTCACTTGTTTCTTTTTGTGATCAGATCCGAGTACTTCAAGGCTATGGTGAAGAGGATTGGGGAGTATGGTCCAAACTACACCCCCCAATCATCGGAGTCTTTGCGCACCACATTGCTCTACAAGGAGAAGCGCCTTGTCGAGCAAGCTGCAGAGAACACAAAACGGCTATGGGCAAAGAATGGAGTGTCACTCATTTGCAGATGGATGGAGTGACACGAAAGTGGTCCATCCATGGCCTCATTGCATATTCCCGTGGTGAGATGTACTTTATTGCTTCACATGATGCCTCAGGGACAGGGAAGAGTGCAGACGTGCTTGGAGTGGAGTGGGCAAGTGGCATTGAGCTCATGGGCCCGGAATGTGTGGTGGGTTTTGTTGTAGATGGCAAGGTTGCAAATAGGGCAGCTGGAGCTATTATTGAGGGCATGTATCCACACATGACTGTGTCATATTGTATGGCACATTGTTTGAACAAGCCAATCAAATGGTAACTTTTGTCTTGAACCATCAGTTCCTCCGCCATGAGTTCTCCAAGAAATCAAGGCTCTTACTTCTCAAATACTCAGACACCCGATTTGCCTTCAACTTATTGATGCTAGCCCGCTTCAGGGAGTGTAGTGGTGCATTGAGGTAGCTCTTCATCAGCGACGAGTTCACCACTTCTACATTGGCTTCGACAGCCATAGGTAGATTATGTAGGGAGCATGCAGAGAGCACTTCCTTTTGGGAGGATGTGAAACGCATTGATGCTATGGTGAGGCCTATCGTCCACTTGTTGAGGCTTGTAGATGCTATGTAGCCATGCATCGCGAAGGTGTATGAGGCGATGGATAGAATGATAGAGATGTTGCAAGAGTTAGAGCCCGATGAGGACAGATACAAGGAGATTCGTTCCTTATGTGTGACGACGTGGAACTCCTATGCCTCTCCCTTGCATGCACCTGCATATATAATGGACATTGAGTTTCAGGGTAATGGACAGGAGAGTGACAGAAAGGTCAGTGATGGCTGGAGACGCATCTTGGATCGTCTAGTGCCAGATGGAGGCATTAGGCGCAAAATTAGAGATCAGCTTGCTGCACACAGATCCTTTCTTGGTGCTTTTGGTTGTGCGGATGCACAGGAGGATAGGTTGAAGGTTGCGGCTGCTTTGTGGTGGAAAGACTATGGTTCAGATGAGCCTGAGCTGCAACACTTGGCTATCTGCATTCTCAGCCAAGCTGTAAGCTCCTCTTGTTTGGAGCAGCTTTGGAATTCTTATAGCAATATTGCATCAAAGAAGAGGAACTGCCTTGGTGTAGAAAAGGCCAATGATCTTGTCTTTGTAAGCGCAAACTTGTGAATGCTTTGCAAAGGTGCGACTGCAAAGGCAGATCCCTTTACCCAGTGTGAGATGGAGTAGGAGGAGGGAAATGAGCCATAGTCACCAGATTCGAGAAACGGGATCAGAAACGTTTTAGGAATGGAAATAGGGAAATGAGTTTTAGGGGTGGAAACGGCCGTTTCCTGTGACAAGAAATGAGAAACGGCCATGGAAATGGATAGGTCCTGAAATGGAGAAACGTGTTTCTAGGGGCTAACACGACCGTTTCTTGTGACTATGAAATGAGCAGGCGCGGCGACAGAATAGACCCCAGAGGACGATGCCACTACCTTTCAGACTGGTCATGTAGGCAACCATGATCATGACACTAGTACTTCTCACACTCCAGCCTCCGATTGAGCATTGCAGGCTCTAGGATTTATCATTTAGCTATGTTTCATTGTTTTGACTTTTGAGTCTTGACTCGGCACTTTATGTACATTGTAGACACTAGTCTTTTGTTATTTGATAGTGATCATCATTCCATGCTTATATATTGGTTTGTTAGTGTACTTATTAGCGCCTGTTCGGTGTTTGCGCCACGTATTGTACATTTACTAAATAACTCAAAACTTTAAACTTTAAAGTGATGCCTTGAAAGTTCAAAGTGTGAAAACATAAATGTTCTTTTATTTAGTGTGCTTTTTAGTCAATAAATTGCATATTGCATATGCCGTTCCCGTCTCCCTGTCCCCATTCCCTGCCTTTTGCCATTCCACGTTCCCATCCCCATCCCCCGTCCCATGTGACTATGGCCTGAGGGAGAGGCTAAGGCCTAGGGGGGAGAGAAAAAGAAAGAAAAGATATATTAACGTCTACGGAAGGCCGGATTGGCCTATGAGACAAATCTGTATACAGCAAGTCCATGTCGTGAGAGGAAGAAATGAAACGAAATGATATATTAACGTCTCTAAGAGGCCATAATGCCCTATGAGACCAAAACTGAGAGTACATTTGAAGTTGGTGTCTCATCAAAGAGAACAACTAAATGAAACTGAACAGTACAATAAATTGACTATCTTACAGTTATAAGAACTGTAAGTAAGACTCCTAGATGATACCGAGTAGAAAATACTAGAAAATGTATATCAAGTAGATCCACATGTATGCTGATCAGTTGAAATGTTGCCCTCTCCTCAGATCAAATATCTCTGCCATGGGGCTATCTAGAATGGAGAGGTCGTAGAAGCGAGGTAGGCGCCTCCGATGCCGAGCAATAATCTCTTTGATCTGGTGATGGTGAGGATGCCGTGGTCGGGATCTTGGTGTGGGTGTGGCTGACGAGCACGACATAAGACGACTGCTCTATCAATGGTGACTCCCTAGGAGCGTGGCTAGTGTCCTGATGGCCCGATGGAGGAGGTATCAAGAGGTGTGTGGGCTGGGCTGCTGGTGCTGAAGAAATGTGTTAGGATCCTCTGTCTAGGTACATCATGGCTCGGTCTCCTGTCTACCAAGAGGGTCTTTCCGTGTCTCCTGAACAATCCTAGGCACCTCTGATCCTCAAACTCCATGACCTTGCGTAACAGCCCAAAACCCTCTCGGAAGAGGGAGTGATATCTCCCTCGGATCTCATAATAGACTATACATTGGGAAATATAGTGCTCCTCTGTCTCTACCTCCTGGCAGCATAGCTGACAAATGCGGTCATCCGAGATCTCATGCACATATTGCCTTGTCTCAATCCACAGTTGGTGTGATGAGGTCCGGATTTGTCCAATGGCACAACGTATCCCATGTGATAGGTGTACATCCATGTACGCCGGGCGGGTGATAAAACCATCTGGTGAGAGGTGCAGAACACGGCTCTTGTAATGAGCCATTTTCGTGCCTAAGGGCTCAAGGGGACTAGTCCATGTCCTCTCTGTGTCCACTTTGATGATATCCATCCTAATCACACGGTTTTGCTCTAAGCGGGTGAGATCCAAAAATGGACTATCGAAGCTGTATTGAAAAGGTGGGAGTGCCTCTATCCGCAAACCATGTAGGTCAAACCATGATCTCATCTGAGCATACCAGCAATGAGTATCTCCATCCTCTGCCAACTGTATGGATGAGGTCAATGCCAATCGGGAGTACCTTTGCTGAGGGAGCTCCCATAGCTAATGTAAAAAGGTAACTGCCTGGAATAAGGCCTCGGTCACTACTGGTGCGGCACCCAACTCAGCCCGAACAATCTCATGTGGTACCAATGATTTTCTCCGAATCATGCGGGGAATCATCATAATCAGTGGTCTCTCCATATGCCTCCATCCCTCATCCGTCCCTCTCTGAGATTTGTGATGTATGCTGGGCCCCCAAATTGGAGAGAGAGAGAGAGAGAGAGAGAGAGAGAATGGCTATAGCCTATGGCTTGAGCTTATCTATGGCTTATGAATGGGGCTATAGCTTGAGGCTTGAGCTTGTGATGGAGAGAAGGTGGAGGGGAGCTTTATAAAGGGAGGTCAAAGACCCACCCAAGGCCAAGCAAGTCCCAAAACGGCCTTCAATGGGCAATAAAAAGAAAAGTCAAAACCAACAACAGTCGAAAATTGGGCAAATTTTCTTTTGTTTTTTTGGACGGTACGATACTGTACCATAGGAATCGTACCATGACTTAGTCATACGTGGCACGAGAGCAACTATGAGTTCAACAATGCTAAACACTGATGGTGTCGCAGATCAAGGTGCACAGTCCAAGGAGAGTAACTGTCATGGCCCTGTGAAAATGGAACAGTACAAGTGTGGGCATGGTGGTTGCAGAGTCAGAATATTTTATGATTCACATGGGGGGTGCCCGGATAGAGTTTAAGATGTGTGGACATCCCTAGGTGTGAAGGGGGGAACTAGAAACATTAAACTTTAATGTTTATTAAAGTTTGCCCCTAGGCCTTAGTGGCCCTAGGGAACTTATTAAAGTTTGGGGCCCTAGGGATTAATTTGGGAAGAGGGCCACTTTTGGAGTAAGTGCTTCTCTCTCCTCCCTCTCTCTCTAACTTTTTGGGAAAGGAGTCGTGGAGGAGCCTTGAAGCGCATGTAGACAAAACGTGGAGAGGTGGAAGAGCAAGTCGACTGCAGATTTGGAGGGCTGTTGCTGTTTTTCTGAGTGTAAATCAGCCGTACAGCACTGTACGGCCAGATTGTGCAAGTACACTCTCTCTCTCTCTCTTTGGTACAAGCTGTGAGACTTCTTCACTGCTGGACTGGCTGCGCACAGGCCCTACACAGGCTGTACAGTCAGATTTTCAGCAAGTACAGCACTGTACGGCTGCCGTACAGTGTACGGGCAGCCAGGTACAGCAAGTACAATTGCTGCAGGGGTGCAGACAGGTGCTGGACAGGCCTAGTTACTCAGATTCAGGCGACCAGAATCAGGACAGCAGACTGTTTGTGCAAGTACAACTCCTGGCATGTATCCCGAGGCGGTACAGACGGGTACAGTGCTGATTTTCAGATCTGTATTTTCAAGGACAGCATAAGAGTGAACATCAGGAGGAGGATACAGGCAAATACAAGCACATGTGTGAAGCAGGGTTGTGGAAACAAGTGCCTGCAAGTACAAATTGGTGCTGTTGCTTCCTCTAGTGCTGTTTCACGAGCTGAACTTGGTAAGCCTTGTTTCTGTTCATCTATCTCTCTTTCTACTGCTTGATGTCTGTTGCAGATATGAGTTATCTGGCCCCTTGTGAGAGAAGGGGTATGGCAGATTGACAAGAGTTGAGACAGAGTTTGGACAGCACATGTATGTTTGAGCTGAGATGATGTATCATGCACTTGAGTTATGCCAGATGTATGCCCATGGCTGGCCTGCTTAATGATCTTGGCTGATTAGAGGGAGACACAGTGTGTTATTGTGGAACACAGATCTGTGTTCATAGATCCTCTGTGCTGAGAAGGATTTGTGGGCCGTCAGATTGGACTTACAGGTGTAAACTCTTGGCTGATCTTTGTGTTGTACTCAGCCATTCATTTTATTATAATTGAATAAAGAAATACCGCAAGGGGCGCCAAGCTTTGGGGCCAACAGGTGTCGCTGTGTTTTCAGATTTGGGCACTCTAGCTCCAATCTGTGTTCTTTTCACATCTAGACTACAAGTGGACGGGTGACTGCTAGTCTACCGCACTCTGGTTTTCTATCAGAGGCCGGTTTCAGTAACACAAGACATGGAAGAAGTTCCGAGGAGGTTGGTTGGTAGTGTTCCACAAGACCCAATGGGAATGGTAGCCGTGTGAGTTGGATGCCACTTGGGGCATACCAAGAAAGGCTTTCAGGAAAATGGTTCCAAGGGATGATGATCATCCAAGGGGTGGAGTGAGGGTGTCAGACTCTAATACTCGGGAAAAGAATACCAAAGAAAGTGTTCAGGGACATGGCATGAAGGGCTAGGGCACAAAGTGGAATAGATGCACAGATCTTCATCTAATTAGGAGTGGAATTGGAGACAAGGCAAGGTTTTCAATTAAAAGGTTGTCAGGAAGGGAAGCAGGAAGGGAAGGATGACAGGTATGGGAGCCCATGTGGAGGTGAAGGGGGATGATGACAGTGATCCAAGATTGGAAGTTGGAATCTAGTCATCAAGTTTAGCAGAAGGGGATGTCATGTGCATGCACATGGACATGCTCATCCCAGTGCTAATCCCTGATTTGCAGCAGATAAAAGACAGGATTCTAGAGCTTCAACAGCTATCTAAGGCATAGAAGGCATAGTTGGGGACCAGGGCACCTGTTGGCTAGTAGATGAGCATCTGAGGCTGGTGTCGGCAACAAGGGGAATTATTCATGTCCAAGGAGTTTGCTAGTTTGTTATCTGACATCTTCAAGGTGTTAGGTCAGAGTAGGTCATTGATTAGGTGTTTGCTACCTTTCCATGGGCATGCTTAGGGGATGCTGAGACTTGTACCTTTTTTGTACTATACGAATATGCTGAAAATACAGCTTTCTCTCTCTCTCTCTTCTCTCCATCTCTTCTTTGCGTTTTGCATCAGGTTGTTCCTATGAAAGGTGTTTAGGGATGCAAGAAGACACAGAGCTTCCACGCATGTGACATGAGGTTTGGGGGGCAACGGGGCCTGGAGGGGTCATGGGCTGTCGCTTGGGGGGCGCGTTTGTGCTGTCTCCTTGACACTTGTATGGCCCTGGGCTTTGGGATAGTGTATGGCAATGTGGCCCTATTGTCGGCAGACAGTCTATCGGCAATCTCTATACACTCTTTGAATAAAGAGCCATTTGGTTTGGCAGCATCACATGATCATCTGTAAAACTAGGGTCATTGACGAGTATCATGACTCGTGGTACCTCATCAACACTGGCCGTGACAGTTGCTGCAGCCATGGAAGGTGTCTCTGGAAGGGCGGGGACTTCTAGAACTTGTCCAAAGGCTGACTTTACGGAAGCCAGAAACTTCCAGTAGATCTATGGAAGCCCGGGGGACCTGAGGAAGATCGGACAAAAGTTGTGGTCCTCTAGCACCGGTTCGAAGTTCAAGCAGTATCGGAAGAAGAATAGTTTCCTTGGGCCGAGAGGAAATGTGTTGCTCTCAAGAGTCTATGAGGTTGTTGCCTCTACCAAATTGAAATCCGCTTGAGAGAACCCCCTTCCAAGCAAGCGGGCATCGGTAAAATGTGAGGCAAGCTCTTTGGGAAGTGTCACCAGGATCCAATCTGTAGCTTGAGAGGGGGAAGGATGAGACCCGTGTGGTCTTGACTTCTTTATCAAAATCTGCCTGCGAAGTCCTAAACTTGTCAAGTATTGATTGGCTTGGGCAGAAGCCATAATACCAATCAAATATCAGTTGGCTGACTTGAACAGAGTAAAAAACTTTCGGTGTGCAAAGAAGCGGGAGAGGCAGGAGGTGAAAGAAGTTTTATTCAAAACCACTGCAAACAATTTCAATTAGGGTTTTGTCAAGCTGCTCATTGTGGATCCAACTCCTAGTTCTGTTCTGTTTGGAAGGTTTTGTAACCCTGTTTCATGTGTCTTTTTGACTGTAGTCTAGCCTGCACTCTTGGTTGTCTTCTCTTTCCCCCCCCCCCCCCCCCCCCCCCCCAAAAAAAGAAACTTCTATTAAGTATGAGAAAAACATACAACAATCATAGCTATAAGCCAGAAGAGAATAGAATCACCCCAATATGTAAGGGGATTTCAACCACTGAGGAGCATCATCATGCCATGTAAGACTTGTGGTACTAGAGGAAAAGAAGATGACATGGTCCCATTCCCGCATAAATATCACACGCTTCGCTTGCGCAGAACGAGAGGGTTGTATCACTGGAAAAATATCATAGCTCTCGCAACAATGAGGCCTGAGAGTAGGGATCCTATGCATCTGTCGAGTGAGGAGAAGCCTGGCATTCCGAACAGTGAAATTGAAAAAAGGGAAGGCTTTTCAAAGGATCGAAGGCATCAATCCACTCCCACTCTCTTGGATCCCACTGAAGATATCTGATAGGACTGCCACCATATAGCTACAAACACCAAGAGCCATGAGTCACTATCTGAGGAGAAGGGTCAATGAACCAGTGCTTCCCCGAGCGACCAACAATCCTCACTGGACTAAGCCTAGTATTTGGTATGATCTCCTCCATACTACATCTCCTCAATCTCTCACCAGGCATGATAGAATAAATGAGGAAATCTGTATCCTCCTGGCTTGGGAGAGCAATGACTTGCAGAAGTATTCCTATCCTCGAAAAAACTCACAGCCAACTCGGATGATAGTCTCTGTGAAAGGTCTGAGAAAGCCACTCATGCGGAATAGTTGCATCAATCTAATCAATACGAATGCGAGAGCCCCTAAGACGCTGAGTGGATGCAACTCTCTGATCCTCCGGAAGACTCTTAAAGGTCTTCCAAGCAAGAATTGTGTATGCGCATCTCTCCCATCTTGACCATTGCATATAACGAGATGCACCAAGTGGCTGACCAGCCTCATCCCTAATGAACTCGTTGTTAGAAGTCATCTCCTATCTATTTTTATACACCAGGGCCTTTGTTGTGGGTGTGCCTGCCCTTATGAGGTGTTTTCTCATTTTTCCCCACTCCGCATTTTTCCCCTATTTTTTTCCATTTTTCTGTGGCTTGGGAGGCAGCCCTGAGATGGCAGGAGGACCCAGTAGCTGGCCGACTGATGGTACTGGTCCACGACTCCATATCAGAGATGGCCGACTGCAGACAGCTGGCCGACTGGCTGTATTTGCTGGTCATGGAGGTTTAGGGCTAGTCGGCTGCCTTTAACACAGGCCGACTGGGTTTTTGGGGCCATATAAAATGGCCCCATGGCCCCCACTCCATTTTCTATCAACTCCGGGATCTTCTTGTGTATATAGAGCTGAGTTACACGCTTCTATCTCTTTCTCTCTCTCTCTCTCTCTCTCTCTCTTGTGCTGTGATTTTTTGCACTGCGTTTTGCTCGTGTTCCCAGATCTGGTCATCATCTCCGCTGCGTATTCTGACATGGTATCAGAGCCTAGGCTCTAGATAGTTCTTGGGATTTGTGTGAGCAAGAGGGGGACTGTTGTGTTGCTGATTGGTGGACTGTTCGGGACTGTTCGGGAAGAGGAGAAGCAAGAGGACGGCGGGCTGATTTGTTGGACAGCCACTTGCAGGTGTTAGTTCTTCTTTGTTCCCACCCACGCACCCTTTTCAGAGTACATCCCCACAATGGCAGATCTGTTTGAGATGGCCGAGAGGCATGTGAAGATCCCGACACTCCCCACGTTCCCTGTAGACCGTCAGTTGGACGGGAGCAACTACGACATATGGAAGGTTATGATGGAATTTGTTCTGGAGTCTTACGACCTCGCTGATTTCGTCATTGTTGGGGTTCCACGGCCGGAAGTAGAGGAAGGGGAGTTACCGTCGATCCGAAAGGACCGGGAGGCTCAGACACAGATGTGGGATCGTGTCAACGCAACGCCAGGGTCCGTTCGTTTATCTTTCTCAACTGCACACCGCAGGTAATCAATCATGTAAAGCATATGACGCTGGCTAGAGGTATATGGCAGCATTTGGCCTCTCTTCACAACAGGGTATCGCCCATGAAGAGGATTTCCTTGGAAGTACAGATGCGGATTATGAGCCCTCCAAAGTCGTCGACGATGCGGGAGCATATTAACAAGCTGCAGGTTCTTCAGTAGGAAGTTCTTCAGGCTGGGAAGGAGATATCGTCAGAGGACATGGCCTCTCAGTACTCAGCATTTTACTCGTCTTTGATTACCAGTGGCAGGCTCAGCACCATCACGTGGGAGGAGCTTGTGCCCATAGTCCTGGACCAGGAGGAACGATTCACGAACCCTCCTCAGGATGGAGGTTCGGAGGCCTTAACTGGCCAACGGTTGAAAGGCCGTAACACGGGCAAAGGGAAGGCTTCGTCAGAGAAGTCTTCTGAGAAGAAGTCCGTTACTGACCGCGAAAAACTAAAGGCAGAGAGGACCTGTAATGATTGTGGCGAGAAAGGCCACTATTGGAGGCAGTGTCCCAAGCGGAAGACCAAGAAGGGTGAAGATTCCTAAGCAGCAATCATGAAGACTCCGGCTTTTGTGCACCTGGAGGTGGTGGACACCGATGTTTCATTTTCTTCACGCAGGGAGGAGATTGGAGGATTCTCCGCAACGGATACTTGGGAGTGGATTCTAGACAGTGGTGCTTCCAAGCACATGACTCCTTCCCGTTCTGGTTTATAGGATCTCTGCAGGTTTTCTGGTCACATTCTTACTGGGGATACATCCTGGCAGAGGGGGGAAGCATTCCTCCCGGGTGTTGTATGTTCCGTCACTTGGTTTTCATCTATTGTCAGTGCATCAGGTTTGCAAGACTGGCGTACGGGTGGAGTTTGATGAGCATTTTGTTGCTCTCCGGGACAAAGCAACAGGCCAAGTGGTTTGGGAAGGCGGAGTGGAGAATGGAGTTTACAAGCTTTCAGCACTCTCTCTCCCAGGTCCTCAGTTTTGTGATGAGTGGCAGTCTGGTAATGGCCACTTAAGTGTGGATACGCTACAGGTGCAGGCTTTCCGGGACCAGATGGTGGATAGCTTGCCAGTTGATGGTAGCAGTTGGTAGGAGCTCTCCAGTACTGATGTTGGTAGTTCTTGTGTTCGTCAGTCAGAGGAAACTGAACAGGTAACTTATGCTCTGATGTCTCGTAGTATTCGGGACAAAGAACCTCCTGTAGATGAGGATGTTCTTTCCACGGGGACCTTTTGGAAAGCCAGGCAGGTGGCAGTTGATTACTTGCAGAAGGAGGTGGTTTCTCTAGGCTTTGTGGTTCCGGACTCAGAGGGGGTGGTTGACAGGTTTCAGAAGGCCTTGCGTGGTCTTCAGCAGGTTTCCAGGACTTGGTTTTGCACCGTAACAGGTGTTGATCCTTGTGAGCAGTGTGATGCCTCTTTGACTCAGAAGCAGAATGGTTCATTGATCTGGTTGATGGACACCAGATTGGACTGGAGCTTCCTGATGAGGCAGTTGAGCTCATGGTTGCGGATGACTCTTTGGGAGGCAGGATTGCATTTCCTGTGGTTTCTGCGGCATGCAAAGGATCATGGACTCTTGTACACAGGAGGGGGATTGTTGGATGGAGTGTGACTCCACGGTTGGAGTGACTCAGTTTGGGGAGGAGATCTGGACACGAGGAGATCTACTTCAGTCCCAGGAGCGGTTTCTTGGAGGAGTAAGAGGCAGTCATCTTTTGCCTTGTCGAGGACAGAGGCAGAGTACTGGGCTGTTTGTGATGTTGCTTGTGAGGTGGTGAGGATTCAGAGGTTGCATTGCAGGATTGGGCTTCCATTGGAGGAACCCATGGTCATCCAGAGGCACTTTGTTCGTGTATAGATCGTTGTTGATGACATCTTGCTAGAGTTCTGTTCGACGGAGGACAGTACGGTGGACCTCTTCACGAAGTCGCTATCTCAGGAGTTGCTCAGGCCTCATCCCAGCTCCCTGTGGTTGGTTTCACAGCTCGGAGCTGAGAGGGGATGTTAGAAGTCATCTCCTGTCTATTTTTATACACCAGGGCCTTTGTTGTGGGTGTGCCCGCCCTTATGAGGTGTTTTCTCATTTTTCCCCACTCTCCGCATTTTCCCCCTATTATTTCCCATTTTTCTGTGGCTTGGGAGGCAGCCCTGAGATGGCAGGAGGACCCAGTAGCTGGCCGACTGATGGTACTGGTCCACGACTGCATATCAGAGATGGCCGACTGCAGACAGCTGGCCGACTGGCTGTATTTGCTGGTCGTGGAGGTTCAGGGCCAGTCGGCTGCCTTTAACACAGGCCGACTGGGCCCCATGGCCCCCACTCCATTTTGTATCAACTCCGGGATCTTCTTGTGTATATAGAGCAGAGTTACATGCTTCTATCTCTCTCGTTCCACATAATAGGTTGTCGGTCAGCCTCGTCCAAAGACCTAGGAAGCCTTTGTCGCAAAAAATATCTCATGCTTCTCCATGCTCTGACAATGGCTGCAATAAGAGGGGAAGATGGTGCCCTAATATCAGCCTCTGTGCTCTTGGCTGCTTTTGTGCGAGCTAAAAACATAAACTCCTAGTTCCCACTCTTTCAGCGCTTGCAAAGGTCCTAGAGAGCACCAGGACCTGCACGAACTCAAGAAATGAAGCAAAACAGGTAGATTTAGAGGTTTGAGAAGCTGTTGCATTTGTGTAGCTGCTTGCTTGTGGTGGGATCTCCTTGTGCTGATGATAGAACAAGGACCTAGGGAGATGGTGGGGCAGTCCCAACGCCTCCTTCCATGACAATGGTTTTGATCTTGCAGGGGTCAGAACTGCATAATTATAGGTTTGCATAGTTTGATCTAATCTGGAGGGAAAAATAGGGCCTCTCTCTGCATAAAATAGATTATGCATCACCGTATGTCGGGCCCACAGTTTTTTTTTTGCAGTTTTGGGGGTTGGGGAGGATGGAAAATTTATAAGCAGGAGGGGAGAAGCTTGCAAGAAGGCAGGAGACTCTCAAAAAAAAAATGGAGAGGGAAAGGTGGGCAGGCTGCAGGGTGCATGGAATGCTTCAGCTCGATTTGATTAACAACACCAATTTTTTAGTGAAGACATATGGTGTCCTTTGAATGTGAGGATTTGAGCCAAATGTACAGAAGTCATGTAAGGGTACTCAGATGTTCATGTTCAGTCACTTTCTTTTTATACTTCCTTCTCGGTATCTTCTATATGGAACTGCAATCCTTCAGGCTGTCAATGCTGCATCTTTTCTTTGATAGGATTCCACTTAACATGCAAAAGTGTGATAAACTTTCTATGCAGGACTTTGCATCGTGAAAGGAAAGACCTGGTACAGCTGTG
This sequence comes from Cibotium barometz, assembly GCF_041138505.1. Taxonomy (NCBI): domain Eukaryota; kingdom Viridiplantae; phylum Streptophyta; class Polypodiopsida; order Cyatheales; family Cibotiaceae; genus Cibotium; species Cibotium barometz. The sequence goes on from NC_141093.1 coordinate 24,805,150, forward strand.
GGAGGATTCTGTGGAGACGATACACAAACGAGATGAGTCCATTCATATAACTGCTGAAGAGTTTGCAAGAAACAAGTCTCAACTTAGAGAAGAGAAGCGCCAGCTAGATGACCTGGCAGAAAAGCTTGCCAAAGAATTTCACATGAATGTGAGTCCCATGGTCTTCTATTAAACAAGCAACTCTCGCAAATATGCTTTATACTGCAGGATTCTAATGTTTAACTCTTGTTCTGAGTTTCTAATCTTTCGCTTTACTAGGGGAAAACAATGTCAAATTTCTCAGCCTTTTATTTTGATCCTAATTCTTCCAATTGCCTATCTCCTCTTTTTGCAGAATGAGCTACAAAAGCAGGTTATGTACAAAGAAGAAGAAGCTGTCAAAGCCCAGGATTATTTCCAAAAGGAGTCAGCAAGGTAGAGTTGGTTACACTTCTACAAGATGTTTAGAGTCAAAGCAATGCCAGTTTTTTTTTTTTTTTTTTTTAATATATACATCATGAATCTGTGTGCCTTCGATCGCCTGTGTACATCTGGCTCACCATATCTACCAAGCAGTGATGCTAGCATGGCAGTGCTCTCCCAAGAAGTGTCAAGCTTTCCAAAGGAATGAGTGGGGTGTAACTGGTACATCTCCGGGCCAAACCTCTGTGGATCATGAAGGCAAAGTCATGGTCCTCGCCCTCAACAGAAGTTTGATTTTCAAAACTTGTATGTCTTAATTGCCAAGCAAAGAATAAATGGCTCCATAACCTTGATGATAAGGCTATCTAAACTAATTTTACAGACATGAGGGTCCTTGCTACTGGCCAGTCTACGTGCGGGGTGGGGTAAATATAGAGAGCTTTTGAAAAATATACCTATGGTAAGTGATTCATTATAGGCAATGGAATAGCATAGGTCATGCATTATGACAACCAGAGATGCTTGGGTCTGTACCTAGTGAGCTTTGCGGCCACCAGGAGACCATGCTCAGACGGCACCTAGGGAGTGAGAGCCAACGAGATGCCTCTGAGATATCCATTACAAACTTCTTCCAATTGCATGCCCATGCTAGAGAGCACCATCCAGGATTTACAGGGTCCAAGGGATCATCCGGGTCAGAGACTACACCCCACCCGCTCACGGGATCCTATGGCATCATGCACCCATGGCATCACTCCCTAGGTGCCATTTGAGCCAAACGCCCTTGCATTCTGGCCTTTTGCCTATCAGCTGCAGATCCAGGACATACCACTTTGAACACCACAGGGAATTCCACTTTGAACACCACGAAGGCATGGACATCCAGGGTGGCTACAGGTCGCCCACCACTAATGGATTCACCATCCTGGTGAATCACCAAAGAGAAGAAAGGGATCATCGAAGAAGAGGTTTGTTGGGTATACCAAGGTCATCTTGCAATACAAGTAACATGATTGAATGAAACCATGAAATTTGAATTTGAGAATTAATATTGCTTGTGCTCTGCCTCCCTCTGCTTCTTTCCACCTCCTGCCGCCTGAGTCTTGCTCTCCTCTCCGCCCCTCTTCTCAGCTGTCCTCCTGCTGCTCCCTCTCCTGCTCCCTTGCCTGCGTTAGCGTATGGAAAAATCTTATTAATTGGTGGATACTCAGCTGACGTACGGTCTTTCTTGTCCTTGCGTTGGGCATTCATATTGCTTGTTCGAGAGAGGCAGTGGAATGGGCTAAAGCGAGCAACCACTGCTTGACTTTGAGAAAGCATATGATAGAGTGATTTGGGGTTTTTGGAAGGAACCCTTAGATGCACGAGGTTATCTTAGGATTGTATTAGATGTCTTTCATACTTGTATAGTGATGCTTATAGCTATATACTGGCATGTGGTGATAGAGGAGAGCGCTTCCAGATCTCCCCATCTGCTCCTTGGCCCCCTTGCTATATCTCATTGTGGTTGAGGCTATGAGTATATATCTTGGATCCATTGCTAGGATATCTAGCTTGAGTCTACCCTTATGGAGATTGCCTTAGAGGATTTTTGTCTAGTTGTAGGAGCTCTTATCAACTAGCAAACATCTGTTGGTTTTTGGGGTTAGTGATTGAGTGAGAGTCAATTGGGATGCATAATGCAGGACTCGGATTTACTTGGATTGAGAAAGGCAGCATTGCGATATCCTTGGGATGTTAGGTTGGGATCGATGTATCCCCTACATGTAGTTTGCACGAGTTCTCATGAGCATAAGGAAAAAGCTGCTTCATTGGAGCTCTAGGAAACTGGACTCAGCCTCTAGAGCCTTGGTGATTAACCACCTATAACCAAGTACTACTTGCCTTAGCCTAGTATATCTTCTCCTGTTGGTGATTCTCACAAGGATGCATTGGTCACCTTTGAGGACTGGTCCGCAACTTTCGTTGGCCGTGTTTTTTTTTTCCCCCTGAAAGGAGACTTCTATTAAGTATGAATTTTTTTTTACAAAATGGAGATTTCACACCAAGAAAGGTGGAGATCTCAACCAATCAGGAGCCCTGTGCTGCCAATAGGTTTGGATGGCACAATAGATACTCGAGCCAGAGTTGTATGGGAGACTATCATTTGTCCAGGCAGGAAAGGAGGGCTGATTATTATAGATCCAGATATCCAGTGCAGAGCCTTGCTTTGCAAGCTTCATAGGCCTTCTTCTAGGCGCTGAGCAATGGAAGAACATCTTTCTCTCTCAGATCTTGAGATGTACGCCTAGAGATTAGATGCCCACAACACATTTTATCTCCACAGAGGCAGATTCTAGAGCACCTTCATCTTCCCTCATGTCAGCTATTTCCAGAGCTTGGAGTAGGATGAGACCCTTCTTGAGACAAAGGCTCCCGATATCACAGGATGAGGCAGACAAACAACCGGTTATGTGGTCTGATCTTATTAGAGATGGATATGGCCATCCTTTGGGTGCCTTTGGTTATATGCAGTGGCAAGGTTGGGAGAGATGTACACCAACAGTTAGGCATTGGAAGACTCTTCGAAGTATTCCCATGGATTAGAAAGATGTCTCCACCCAACGCCTAAGGGGGAATCATAGACTGATTTGAGTAGATTGATGCAGCTATCCTCCATGAGTGGCTCATTGGCACATTCCATGATGAGTATCAGCCAAATGAATGGGTGCTTTTTCAAGGATAGGTGTACTGCTACACGTATTAGCCATGCCGGACCAGGACTAGGAGGGAGACTGCATATTCTATACTATTGTGGTTGGATGGAGATTGATGAGATCTGGCACCCATGACTTCATTCTGGATCTGTCCTCTGCCTTGTGAGAGTTTTGGTCGCTTAGGGAGGTAGTGGTCTATTGACCCTCCCTGTGAGTCTGTGATTCTTTATGGTGGATGTCCCATTAAACATCTCCCATGGGATCCCGGTGAGTGGGAATGGATTGATGACTTTGCCTTTCTCTTAGCTACACACTATGAGGAATGCAAGACTATTACTACTCAGATATTCAGAGGATCTCTACCCTCAGGCCACATTGGGAAAGCTTTGGGATTACTCCATTGATTGAGAAGAGGTTTCGGCATCGACTTTGGCACTTTTATAGGAGGAGCCAGATATCCCATTTCTTCTGGTTACTGCTATACGGTGGTCTCCTTGTTAACCAGTGGACAGCTATCTTTGGTGCGGATCCAGCTTTCCCTAGATGGTTGATAGTCTATGAGACTATACAACATTGTCTCTGGGGTTATGAGTTGCTGGATCACAGTCTGACTCCGCCATCATGATCCAGAGAGGGACGGCCCAGAGGTGCACAGTTCAGGATATTCCTTGGTCACATTTCACACAGTCCTTGGGGAGACTTGGAGATAATTGTGAGCATCACTGCCTGGTGGATATGGAGGGCCAGATGTATGGAGGTGATCAAGGGCACCCGGATTTATGACACGGAGTGCATTTGTACCATTTGGGGAGGTATTATTCATACCCTTATGGCACTTGGGCCCGTATACAGGGACCTTCTAGATTAGCACAAGAAAAGTGCGTTCTCTTCATGAGGGAGTGGGATTATGGGATCTTCTGTACGACTCCCTGCTGGACGCTCTTGGCATCATCGAGCCCCTGTCTGGCTGTGATTATGTTGCACTCTGTGATGAGGATTTTCGGCTTCTTCCCAAATGAGAGGGAGAAGCTGAGATTTGTAGAGTGTGAAGAAGGAAAGTGTGGGCTGAAATGGCAATTTGAGGGGTAGGGTTAGGTGTGGGATGATTTGACAAATGGTAGGACAAGTGTTAGGAGAAGTGTTAGTTGGGTTGCCAACCTTGAAGACAGTGGGCTTTATTTGGCACTTGCCCTTTCTGTGGAAGTTTCCTCTTTCATTTTTGTGGTGTGAAGGCCCAGAAGCCATAAAGAGTTAAGTACATGTAAGTATGCACCCTAATATTTCTCCCATTTTCTGGAACAAGCATTTTCTTTTTGAGACTCTTAAATTACAGGACCTTCTAAATTTTAGGAATTGTGCAAAGTTTAGGTACCCCTTTAAGTTGGCAATCTTTTAAAGTATATCCGAATCCACTCTCAAGACATGCGAATGAAGCATGCAGTGTCAAACAAATACTTTATGACCTTCATGCCAGACCCTCCAAATAGACTCACCATCTTATTGATTGTAATTGTTCTGATCTAGCCCACACTTAGGCCTTGATCCTTTTTGTGCGAATGAGACCCTGATATGCATGAGTTGTAGCCATAGGCACACCCCCAATCAGTGCATATAGGTGGAAGAGTGAACTATCAATGTTCTAACCCACATTGCAGATCCACCATAACCTGTGCCTCTCATCTGTGGCCTGGTTCATGTGCAGCATCTATCCATGGATATGGATTTGTTCTTTCTGTGAGTGTGGAGGTTGACTTTAACATTTCTAGAATCACGGAAATTCGATAATGATAAAAAGAATAAAATCAGATATAACATCAAGAAATAGAATAAACAAGCGAATAAAAAAGAAATTTGTGCCATGTCTGCAGTACAAAAGAAGCAGAAGAAGAGCTGGTCTTGATGAAAAGAAATTTAGAGCTTGCAACTGCACAGCTAGCTACATTTAACGCTCAGAAGTGGCAAGCTGAAGAGGTTTTAGAGAACTTTTATTGATGTTAAACAAAAGATGAAACGATTTAATATCTAAACAAGGGACAAAGGACTTTCTGTATTCAAAAAATAGAATGATTGAAAAGTAGAATCATAAAGCAGCCATGTAATTCGCTGAAGGCATTGATTTTTTACACAATCATCATGTTTTTATGTCTGCAGGATCTCACAAACAAGAGGGAAAAGCTTCAAGATGTCTCCAAAAAGCTGCAGGAAACAAAGCGCAAGGTCGAAGAAGAATTTTCTCTTTTAGACACGTTGGATAAAAAGCGTCAAGAGCTTGAGAGAATTTTAACAGAAGAGGAAGTCAATCTAAAGGCAGCTAAAAAGGAGGTGAATTTAGTAAAAGAAAAGCACTACGAAGCCTCTGAAAAGCTGAGTGCCATGTGCGACAAAGGTATGATTTGATAAATAAGTGGCCTTATGGTGACAGTTGGTCTCTTAGTGATACATGAAAGTGTGTCAGAACAAGGCATATGGGTTTAGTATTTATGTCATCCTTGTTGTGTCATTTCAATTATTTCACTCTTTCTTTAGTGTGTGTGTGTGTGTGTGTGTGCACGCATGCACACGTACCCTCATATATACATAACTATCTACCTACCTATATATACAGATAATTGCCTTTCACAAGACTAGCTGCAGTTAGTACTTTATGAAAGAAAAAAACCTCGTTTTCCCAGGAATTACTAATTTGGGAATACCACTTGCAGAGAAAGATACAGTCTATGAAATCAAAGGAGCTAACACCCAGTCAACAGCTTTGACTAATCAAATACATCAAATGGAAGAAAATGTATTGAAACTCGATGAGCTTCTTTACACGGCAGAGTTCCAGATTCAATGCCTTGAAAGAAAAGTTGCCAGAGCTAGTGGAGAGAGGAGTGATTTCGAGACCAAGGAACTGAGAGAGAAGATGGTTGAACTTGAAAAAGAGCTGGAAGAAAAGAAATCAGAAGAGACTCTAGTGATTTCCCAGGTCTGGTCATTTATGATCCTATTAGTCTAAAATTTGCCATGTAGGTAAAGGGCTTCCTCTACGACAGGAGTACTCACGTGTTACACAATCTTAGAAACAGTTTAGATACCTCAATCTTGGTTCCATGCAAGCTTATTTGTGCCAAGAGCCTTGATGAAGATGACCATATGACTCTTTGTTGGGGAGCAAATCAACTTTTTTGACACAATCCTTTTGCAAACAAAGTGGGTGGTAGTAGACTGAACTGTACCTCTATATGCTTTGTGCATGGAAGACCAGATTTTTTGCAAATCCCATGCATTTTCAACATTTTTCTGAAGTCCCATTGTCTGGTCCTCTGTAACTCCCAGAGGTCTATCATAACCCATCGCAACCAAATTGCTGTTGTGCATGTTCCAAATGAATCCAAGTGAACAGTAGTATTTTCCAAATCTAAATCGGTTGTACAGTCCAAGGGAGTAACACATTAATGTGTAGCCTTGATGCATGCATCTCCGCCTTACAATAGCTTTCCTGTGCTTGATTGGAGAGCTGGCCAAATATTGAGAAGATAGTCAGAGGGTTAGATGAGAATCCTGACAAGCCTTTACCACCTCCATGGGTAGTGATGGGGGTCTGTATGTACCGTGTTTGTTCAGGATTTTCATAGTCATACCATGCACGTACCATTCATATAAGTTTGGACCATACGTTCTGTACACTAGACATAGTTATTTGAGACTTTCCATCCTCGTACACCGAATGGTCTAAGTGTGAATCCTTGCAGAATAACTTTGGTCCAGACTTCCCCAGACATGTATCGCACACGTATCTTCTTTCAAAATGAGAAGTTGTTATGTTCTGATTTGATGTATTAATCTCAAACTCAAGATGAAACCGAATAGGACAGGTAGCTGGCCAAATATTGAGAAGATAGTCAGAGGGTTAGATGAGAATCCTGACAAGCCTTTACCACCTCCATGGTGGGTAGTGATAGGGGTCTGTATGTACCGTGTTTGTTCAGGATTTTCATAGTCATACCATGCACGTACCATTCATATAAGTTTGGACCATATGTTCTGTACACTAGAAATAGTTATTTGAGACTTTCCATCCTCGTACACCGAATGGTCTAAGTGTGAATCCTTGCAGAATAACTTTGGTCCAGACTTCCCCAGACACGTATCACATACGTACCTTCTTTCAAAATGAGAAGTTGTTATGTTCTGATTTGATGTATTAATTTCAAACTCAAGATGAAACCGAATAGGACAGGTAAGCCAAATCAAATTTTTATTTCCTTTGCTTAACTATTGACCTCATTGATGTTACAGATAAAGAAAGCAGATGAGGATGGGAGGGTGGCGAAGAGGAAAAGTGAGGAGTTGGAGAAAAAGCTATCCGATTACGAACAGAAAAATTCAGAGCTAACCCTTGCATCAGAGACGGGCCTACATGCGGTGAAGGTAACCATGTTAATCTAGATTATGTATTTCAGTGTAAAACAAAATAATTTTAATCTAGGAACTTTTACAAGGTCAACTATATGGTTCTTTTTTTTTTGAGAGAGAGGGGTATTATATTCTCAGTTATAGCTGTCCAGTGGGAGTAGTTTGGTGGGATTTGAACCTAAGTTCATACCCAGTAAGTCCAATCCCTCTACCACCAGGCTACATGCCCGTTGATAGTGACTTTCTATTATGTCAATTTTTGTGCAAATAGGGAATTTCCACTCCAACTGCCATCCAGGAATGGCACATTGATCTAGCACTGGCCAAGGTGGCCAGGGAGCGATTATGGCAGCTATGGATATGGGAGTGCCGACCTCTCATGTGCCTTCAGTGGGACCTGGGAGAGTGGACTTGGCATGATCCAGCGGATCGGGAGAGACTTTGGATGCCCCCTTTGCATATACTGCACGGCTAGGCCGCAAGATCCAGATGCTTGAGATAGATGGCACACCAGCACATTGGCAGTCTCAGGGCCTCTCATAGTGTTTCCTTTCAGATTTCTGGAAGAGACTTTGGGACAGCTTTCGGCCTAGAAAGATCACCCTCTTTCTTTGGTTGATGGCACATAGGATTTTGGCAGTCGTTACTCGTGCCCGAAAACCGTCACTCTCACTCTCTGCGTTCCAGGTGCGCGCGACTGTGAACCATACCCAACTTTTCCATCATCTCATGTGTCTAGAACACAAGATCATAGAAGTCCCATAAGCAGATGTACTGTCAGCCTCAGTACCTTCGGGTGAATACAAAGATGTCACCAAGCGACTCCTAGATAACAACTGAGCCTGTCTGTAACAAGGGAGCGGAGGTGCTACCCCCCTCTTGAGCATCAGGCAATGCTCCAGACCTAAGCTCTGCTGAACCTGAATGAGCCGTAACAAGAGTCGACTCCAACTCATAGGCATCAAGATAAAGCTGCAACTCCTCAGGTGAATCTGCTAAGTCACCCTCCTCCATCCACTTCGCATCCATCAGTGAACCTCCTCCATCCACTTCGTATCCATCAGTGAACAGCTCTTGAACTTCACAGGATAGCGACGGGAAACCTTACCCTGTACCTTTCTTTCCTTATGTGCCAGTATATGCTCAGGAATAAGAACCTCGTCAAGTTCCTCCACTTCCATCTGAGCCTCATCTGATACATCCTCAGGCACCCAAAACCTGCTTGCACTCCACCCAAGTGGTAAGCACAAGTCCTCGATGAAGCATAGTAGATCACCACTAACATAGAAAGAAACTGTCTTCCGAACCCATGAAGCCTCTATGAAGATACCACCGGTGACAAACTATCGAAAGCCATAGCCTTCAACGCATCTCCTGCACCATAACACTTCAACTGCTTCTTGTTCCTGGCCGACTACTTCTTGTCCTTGGTGTCTTTTCTCCTGAACTTCATCTTCAGCTTTTGCTCTTCACCTCATATAGGCAAAGACACAAAATCCTGTACTGTGTCCTGCACTTCCTTTTCACTTTCCTCATGTTGAAGCTTTTGATGTGACTCTCATGAGACAACCACGAGCTCGCCCCCTTAGGAAAGTTGGCGATTGTCCCGACCAAAGCAACCACGGACTCGCCTCCTTGAGAAAGTCGACGATGTGTCCCGGCAAACGGAACCTTGAAAACCGGCCTTCAGAAAAGCAAAGGGCGGTGGAACAAACATTTGCACATAAAACACTTCAACACCATTGAGGACCTAGAAAAGGAAAACCAACAGGGGGAGCTAGAGTGCTCCTGCAAATAGTACACGGACACCGATTGGCCCCAAATCGCAGTGGCGCCCCTTGCGGTATTTCTTTAATTGAATTTAAGAGCTTTGATTACAATATAAGGCTGGTAATTCAGCCGTCCCAGTAGAACTCCTGAAGCCTGCAAAGAACCTGCATCTGGCTTCTTTTCCACACGGCATCCACAAACAAGTCCAGCCCGAAAGACTCTTCACATTGAGTCTGCATACAGAAGCTTTCTCCCATGATCAAGGCTGCCACAACCATCCATAGCCTCTCACACTATGAACAGCATCACACCCTGACACATCCAGTGCTCCTGTATCACAACACAGACTCCTAAACTGTCTCTCAAAAGAGAACTCGCATCACAGCACAGCATACAAAACAGTTGACACACCTGTACAAACCCTCTCTACCTTCCAAGGGTACTATCCATCTCTGTCATGGATTCCCTGTCCCCTGTCTAATCAGTAGCAAGGCTGTACCAAACATGTGTCCACTCCTGTACCTTCTGCCTGCATGTGACCTATCTCCTGGAGAAACCCAAAAACATGTTTCCTCGAGAAAACCTACGACCTGTTTCCACATGAAAACCCTTAGGCCTGTTTCCCTTTGAAACTCCTGTCCTGTTTCCATACATCTAGTTGCCTGTTCTCTCATGAAACATCTGGCAACATAGAGATGCTCATAGCTTTTGGTCCCTCTGTTCCTTTCTAGCAGGAAGAAAACAATCTGCTCCATGTGCACGCAGCCATGTGAGCTTGCATCACTCCCATGCCAAGAAACATATTCAAGTGACCTGTACTTGCAGCCATAAACCCAAGCACATAGCTGAATTTGCAGCCAAACAAAAACAGCCCATAAACTGTCCCAAAACAGTCCCGAACCAAAGCATAGAGAAGCTGAAAATTCCATCTGATGAACGCCATCGACATGATGTCTATGTTCATGAAAAACCAGCCCCTCCTTTCTGTAGAAACACGGCGTCCTCCAAAAAGCACACACATGGCCTAGCTTTCTATGCGCCGCCTGTATCCTGGTGATGCGCCGCCTGCAACAGTACTCAACCTGCAGCCACCCGAATTCAGCTGTCGTACAGCCTCCGTACTGGACTGTACCTGCTGTCCGTACAGGCCTGCAGTTACTGTTCCAGCCACCAGCCCAAGACCTGCACAGTAGGCGCCAGAATCTGCACAACCAAAACTGCAACATGGACAGTACCTGCAGACAGCCGCCTGGCCTGCCACGTGGACTGTACCTGCACAGCAGCCGTACACTGCCACGTGGACTGTACCTGCAGTCCAGTCCTTCCATGCGCAGCCAGCATCTTCTCTTTCCAAAGAGCTCATACGTGGGTATGCTGCAGTTGACTTTGAGCCAGATAGAGAGAAAGCCCACGTGCTGTTCATCCCCATGCTTCCTTGCAGCCCACCTCTTCCAAAAAGCACACCACCCCACCAGAGTTAGGCGCCTCCTGCTTTTTCTGCCCAAAAAGCACACGTGGCCCCAAATATAGCGTAAGGGCCACGTTTCTTTAATAAAGGGCTTAATAAATGATTTTAAAGGTTTTTAAACCTTCAAAGCTAAAATTCCTTTGCCCCCTTTCACACATGGGGTTATCCACACATGGGCCTCCATCTTCACTCCCACCTGATGCCATTCACACTGTCCACCATGTCCCCGTGCACATCTGCATCTTGTCCAGAGAAAAACACAGGGTCGTAACAGTCATA
>NC_141093.1:24816185-25038685 GCF_041138505.1 Cibotium barometz
TCACTATGGTGATACAAAAGTGTCCATGGAAATCTCATCATGGAATATGAGGAACATGGAACATGAGAGGAGAATAAGCCCCCAATAGATGATATACCATTCTCCAAAATATCAAGCATGGGGCTTATGAGTATGGCCAAGAGGTCTCCCTCAGCTAAGTCATGTGGAAAGGTAGCTCAATGGTAGTGGAGCATGCCCTAGATCTGGAGCTGCAAACAATGAAGGGATCGAGGGATAGAGATGAAGGATGCACTCACATGAAGGGAGTACCACCATAGATTCACTCATCATAGGGAGTAGCACCTAGACACTGCCATGAATCAGCCCATAGAAGCATGAGCTCAAATGGATAGCCATGGCATACGTTCCCAATCCTAGAGAGCAATGTAGTAATAACTCCTTATCAAAGGAAAAACTCTTAAGTCCATCCTCATGACCATGGTATAGATCTATCATGCAGGGTATCCACCAAATAAAAGAACAACTCGTTGTTTTGGAATGTTGAATGACCTGCCAACATCATCCTCACTTAAGACTGACATCGTATTTACACATGAGAGATAAGTGGAATCATCCACAGAGTCATTAACCCTGGAATCTCCAACATCACTGAAGTAATCCTCATAAGTAGGGTCTATCTCCATCAATACTGGATCTAAAAAAATGTCTAAGTCATATGTAAAATTCTCTAGATCCATATGTATAATCATGTGTCTCCTATGAGATCTCACCTAAGTAAAGTCATCACTACCCTCACACTCAAAGCTTGAATGCTCAAATATATACACTATACCCACATAAATGCTGTTAGGTAAACTATGAAAACTAGGAGTACTGGTATCATGAATGTCCCCACATGCAAAATACCCACATAAATGCTGCTAGGTAAACTAGGAGTACTGGTATCATGAATGTCCCCACATGCAAAAGCCCTAGAAGAATAGCTTGATATATCAAGCATAAGAAACTTAGGCCATCTACACTCATGTGTATCCCATGACTCCACATGAAAAGTATCATTAACCTCGTGTGTGCTAATGGATGCATCACTAATCGAATGCTAACCCACGAGATCATCTAATGCCAAACTATAATCCCTAGAGGTAGGCCCAGGTATATCAACACTCGTAATGCTCGATGCCATCTCTGCCCTTGAGATCATTCCCACATGATCTAGCTCACACACAACACTATCACATACATCATCATCATGTGCATGTGTCCATGTCATCATGTGCATATGTATCACTATCATCACGTGCATGTGTGTATGATGCATCAATATCATCATATGTGTGTGTGTAATACATCATCATGTGTATGAGTATAAGATACATCATTATCATCATCTAGACCAATGTCAATGATGTAATCTGCACCATTAAGAACATAATCATGTTGGCTCAAGAGTGTAGGACACTCATACAAGTCACCGCCGCAAACAAGAAGACTCATCCCATGTGGACAATGCCGAATCATCTTGTCGAGGAACCAAGTAATGAGTTGATGAAGTCGTCATGTGCAAACCATATGGCACATATATCATCCTCATCAAAATAATGCCTCAAATGACTAGGCAACAAACCCGTAAGCTCAAACATCCAACCATGGCATGAGTATGCTACCTCAACATATCATGAAGTCAGCAAATGAGGGTATAGAGTTCTAAGCCTCAAAGTATCAAAAGTATGTGTGAACGCAACGAAAGATATGTGAACCATGACATAAAATGGCAACTCAAATATCAAGAGTAGAGCCATGAAGTCAATGCATGAGCGATAATCCTAAGATCAAGATCTGAGATGGTAATATAGTGATGTCAATGAATTCTCTTTTTGAACTTTTGCTTGACAATGCGCTTTCACTTATTACTGCTTTCTCTGCCAACCTTGGACTTGGTCTAACCCTCCTTGTTGTTTTCTTTGTTCTAGCCATCTAAGCTAAGCTTGTCAATAAAAAACAATCAAACATGACTTCATATAAGAACATGCTTCATTTTGGATACAGATATGGTGGAAAATGATATATACTATATATCATATGTACATGCAATTCATGATACAGATATGGTGGAACATGATACAGTACAACAATTCATATGTACATGCAATTTATGGAGACCACTTTGGGAGAAACAGGTGCGGGTTAGTGTGGGAGGCTAAAGCAACAATGGAAAGACAGCGCAATATAGGATAACGTCTGTAACCGGATTGTCCTAAATGCTCCATCTTTCCTCAATCGTTCCTATGCAATTGGCTACCATTTCACTCATACATATGCTACTGTTGCTTCAAATGCTACCCTCCCAGGTGTGAAATCTTCCATTGAAAAACACTCTTAACTAGATGACTGCGGGCCTGCCTCAGACAACGGTAGGGGAGTGTCTGGTGAAGGCTCTCCGCTCAGCATGATCGCATAGCTCGGATCTTGCCGTTGTGCTGGAGTTTATGTCATAGTCATGTAACATGTGGCTAGAGGGAGAGAACAAGCAGTGATGTACGAGGCATAACCTAGAATGGAACGATGACGTGATAAACGGTATCATCATGTGCTATCGGATTATCATATCCGTGCCATCTTTCTTGCCACGCTGGTGAGCTACTGGTAAATACATGCTAAATCTTGATGTGCTTCTTCTAACCCTGCCCCAAAAATGTGGCCAGAACCTTACATATGCTTACTCATGTTATTGGCAACCCCCCTGACCTCTTTCCTAGTCTGGTAGATGGGGAATCTCACAAAAATGGTTCAGCTTAACGGGCTGAGGGGTAGGCAGGCAAGGGCAGCTCACTGCCTGCTCCTTGTCTTTTCAGGCTGGTGTATTTAAAAAAATGAAAAGTAGTATATCACAACATATTTCAAGAAAGGCAAAAACAAGTATTTCTGCAGATTAAAAAAACAAGTATCTGCAGATGGTATAGCAAAAATATGAATAAAATCCCAACATTTTTTTCTACATTCTTACAGTGGCAAAACCAAAAGCAAATAAAAATTTTGTTCTAATTAAACACATGAAATTTGAGAATTTGATGAGAATTATCACACCTCTATGGTTGTGGAAGAACGATGCGTAGATCAAATTTCGACAACTCCAGTCTTTGATTATTGCGTCATTATTCCAATTGGACAACCTTAGCTGGACACTAGTGGGACCGGGGTAAAGATAGGATCAAGAGGAGGAGTTGGGGGGTGAAGACCAAGAGGAGGAGCAGGGGACACCTATTCACGCACGTACAAAAACTATGTAAGTATTTATGCACACGTGCGAGTATTAATCCACACGTGTGACAACCTCACACATGTGACCGCACACCAACATGTGGCTTCACACATGTGACGGCACGTCGACACGTGTGGCCTCGCACGTATGGATAGGTGACGATGCAACATTGCATCTATACTATTCCCATATGGCATACGCGCTTATAAATAACTTGTTAATTAAAAAAATTGCCTCTAAACTACGAGAGCACCCTACGCCTCCGAGATGCCTGTTTGCCAGTCTCTCCCCCTTGCCCTTGCCCTTTTCCCTTTGTGCTTGTCCAATGAGCTGCCCAGCACCTTGCCTGCCCCTCAGCCCCTTGAGCTGCTATATTTTTGTGAGATTCCCCATCTTCCAAACTAGGAAAGACAGTGAGATATCATTGATCTTCTAACACCGGATCATTACCCTCATGTTGTCTTTCCATGTTATGCTATGCTCATGATGGTCCTCCTCTGAACTCATGGTGATGCTTCCCTTTCTTCACTTGTCTTAACACCCCGCTCTATAGCCTTATATGCATGGTCGCAACCGGCAAGGCCATACTTGTGTTTTCTTTGTGTCAACAAGGTGCAAATCCTAGCTCTCCTCTCCTACTCGCATCACAAGTAATGAGGGCACACATCGTTGAATCTTCTCTCTACCCCTGACTTGCCCCAGTCCCCCCTGAGCTGCCCCAACACCCTGTGGTGCCCCTCATCTCCTTGATATAGCCTCGTCATCTCACTAATATAGACCAGTGGAAAAATAGTGCAAGTAGATCAATCCGACCAAATTGGAATGCCCATATCGCGTTAATTTTCCAGACCCCAAAATTTCCTATTGTATAACCCTGCTTCCTCACAATTTCTTTTTGTTGCATAACATAGCTTCCTCCAACTGCCCCCAAGCCTCACAATTTCTTATTGGTTGTAAAACCCTTAGCTCTACTGATAGCTTTTAATTGCAAAGAGATGGCTTCAGGTGTGATGAAGGTGATCCTGTGAGACATAAGAAACACCAGTAGAGAGACTCTTTGACTTCCTACAGCTTATAGGTGCAAAAAGTTTATTTGATTGCTATAGGGAATTTTTCAATGTTATATTTGGTGATTGATCACTTCAAGGAATATTATGAAGAAGAGGAGATGCAAGCTTTCTGTGCATTGATAGATGATAGTAGAATTCTTATTGAGGGTGTAAGGTTTGATCATCTCAGCATGTTCTCACAAACAACTTCAAAAAAGAGCAAATTACAAAAAAAGTATGACATACTTCCTGGCCATGTGAAGCTCACTATGGAGCATTGCTTACAGCTCGTTGCATAGTAGGAAATGTAAGCTTCTTCAGCATCATGTGGCTTTTCTTTTCTATCTTCATGTACAATCAGGAATTGAAGATACTAAAAGGAATAGCATGGAGAGTTCCAGTGTCCAACCTGTAGCATTTCTAGGAGAAATTGAAAATCAAGAAGAAATTGAGGATGTAGAAACGCTCGTGGATAAAGAGCAAGATGCAATAATGAGTAGGGATTTTGATGATGCAAATTTTAAGGCAAGTTTGATTCTTCTAGAGGAAAAGGATGTTTCTATAGACGATTCAGAGAAGGAGATACTTCTCCCATGCCTACCATCCTTCCCACTAAAGAACATTAAGAGTTTTGTATTACTAACAAATATTCAAAATCTATTACTTCTCCCATGCCTACCATCCTTCCCACTAAAGAACATTAAGAGTTTTGTATTACTAACAAATATTCAAAATCTATTGAATATAAGGGAGGACTATTGTATTGGTTTAATTGCAGATGGATGTCAAGTGACAATTTCATCAATGCACCTAAAGCTATAGAAATGTGCATTAAAAAGTTTGAAGAAGAAGAAGACACTGTTCCCACAAAGGAAGAATTTGAAGCTATTCAAGATCGTATGGGAATCTCTAATATGGGAAGGGAGCAACCAAGGATTCCATGCTCAGAAGAAGAGGTGCCTCCACAAGGTTCAATTGACTTATGGGGAGGATAGGCGACTTGTTGAGGATGAGAACAAAAAGGTATTTATATGAATAAACACATAAAAAAATTTAAAATATTTTTTATTGTTGTAAAGTTAATTTCTTCTTTGTTTACAGCTTGAGATAGCAGATGAAGATGGATTCCTCAGTCGAGGTGGAGGTAAATGAATTTTTGTTGGCAAATACTCAGCCCTCAACCACTATATTTCAAGGATACCTCAAGGCGTGCTGATCATTTACCATGCAAAATGTTTAGATGATCCACGCATTCTATTGATGGCCTTAAAGGTTTTGTCAGCATACTTAGGATATGGCAGGATACAGCACAATGCAAAAAATATAATGCTGATAGAGAAGGAGGAAGCTATACATATTTTTGGATATGCACAAGGACTAGGGGCATCGCGAGGGCAGGGTATTTTTTGTGTTATGCAGCGTGTGTGAAGGCAGTTCTTGATTTGAATACCCATGCTCTTGGAGGCTATCAACACCAAAAGCTATTAAGGTATAGAGGCAAACTACTTGAAGAAGACGAGGCTAAGCAGTTATCCGAAGATGAGGGCAAACAGCTACCCAAAGAAAGCCTTGAAAAGGAGGGAAGTCTCTTTGAGAAAGACAAACAGTTGAAGCGAAAAAAAAAGACTTTTTTAAGAGTCTTTTTCCACTTGAATTGAGAATAATTTTTATTACAATTTGTGTCACTTTGACTTTTTCCCCTTCTCAATCACCATCCTGCATAAAGATACACTTTATTTAGCATGATGAGTATTTATAATATATTGATGTTAATAACAGTGATTTTTTTTTGTTGTATAAACTAACTTGATTTTTAAGAATTTCATTGTATCGTTGCACTTGCCTTCGGTAGAATGTGTTGAAAAGTTCTCGTAGTGCATTTGTTTTTGTTTTTCCACCATCATGTCGAGTTGTACGAAAATAGTTGATACATGCGACATAGTGTGATTTTTCCATGCCTTAGGTATTCCATGTAGCAAGAGGCCCTTGGTTCCTCACAAATATGGACCATTTGCAAAACAAAAATATGCTTCACATATTAAAAAACATATTAATAATAAATTTATATCATATTAATTAGTCAATGTACAAATTACATGAAGCAAAAACTCTTACTAGGTAGAAGGTTATGTCCTTGTTTCCCCAGGTAGCTACAATTGTTCCCACAAGTATCTTGATTGCTGTTTCAAACTGACTTGCGTAATTGTCTTCAGTTGTTTGCGTATGTAAGAGTTTTATTAAATTATCAAGCTCTATCCAGAACCTCATACAATCCTTTGTCATCTTTGGATCATTGGCTTGGTTAGTTGTGTGCTCGCATAGAGATTTCCAACATTCCCATACTATTGTAACTTGTTTGTTTTCATAGTTTGACAAGAACCTCCTAGCTTTGGCTCCTCCCATTGACACATCTGCCAGAACATCACCAGTGGTACTTGATTTCTTGTCATCCTTTTTAAGTTGCACATGTCCACCATGAAAGCCCATGTTAGAGAGTAAATCCCACATTTCTCTAAACATGCATCCAATAGCTTTGATGGCAAAATGGAATGAGCATAGTCAAGATGAATCTTTAATAGCTTATCTAGTATTCTAATTTATGCATGTAAACTACAAATGTGAACTCTCTCTAATTGTATAGGAAGTATGGGATCCCAGTTGGGATCCTCAGGTACAATACATGGTTCATCCTTGAATTCAACTATTTTTGTCGACTTTCCCTTACTCCTAGTCTTTGATTTCCCTTTAGCCTTGGTTTGGTCTTTATCACCAGTTACTTGCTTTGTCTTGTCTCTAGATGGAGGCTTTGTACAATCCATTGTAGGGTTGTACCAATCCGGACTGTTCATTCCTGCCATGTAATAGAGGCATGGGTTTGCACATCTAGGACCACCACACACCCCATACATGCACTTCAATGCTTTCAAGTTGGCACTCATGTGCCACTCAACTGTAAAGTTTCCTACCCCATCAACCACAAGCATCTCTCCTTTATTCTGAGCATCAATGACGCTTGGAATTTTTGTGTGCCAAAACAACCATTTGAGAGTATCATGACTCTCATCCGGGTACTGCACCAGCTGCCCCTAGGTACCATAGTTCCATCTCTGTGAGACTGTGCGCTATGTAATGGCTAGTCTTCCTTACATTGGGCATAATTTAAAGCTTTGTTCTCATCAGCCCTATAGTGATTCTTTCCATTTTTTGATATTTGAGAATTTGTGTCTCATCAAGCTTGATAACAAAAATAAGATTACCCTCACAGTCCTCTATTGTGTACTAATAGAACTTCACCATGGCTGATTGGACCCTTCTAACATCTGTAAATATGTTATTATATATGTCATAGTTGAATATTGAATTCTTCTTTTTTTTGCTTCTCTACAGTCATTAAACCGTTAATGTATTTGTATTCACCTATGAACCCTGGAATAGCCAAATTTTGTTGGTGTCGTGCCATTGCTATGGTATGTGGTCGGGGTAAGCCGAACACACAAAGACGATGAGGCTTCATACCTTGGATGAGTAGCTTTGATATGGCTCTGTATCCCTTTCTTCTTATTGAAACCATGTCACATGCCTCCACCACCTCATCAGGCTTGACCAAGTCACGAAAGTCATTGCAAACTTCCTTGACTACCTTCCTTCGAAACCCTACACATTGTGAGAGCTTGAACATTTCGATCATGTCATTGTTCTAGAGGATTATCCAAGTAGAAACCTCCCACACTTTTCATGTAGCTTCAAGCAAGCCTCCTCCATTTCTTCTTAGCACCCCCATGTGTAGTAGGCATGTAACACTTTTAAACTGTCTAGATCTCACTCTTAACCCAAAAGGAGTGCTTTTTAGTTGGGTTTTTTGGAGTGTATGTTCCTCCAATTTTTGGTTAGTTTGTGTAAGCTTTGTTACCTCTTCATGAGATGACTGAAGTAGCCTTTCCAATTCATTTACACGTTGAGCTTGTGAGATCATGATATCTTCTAGTCCTTTAACAGATTGCTTATACATGCCAAGCATAGTTTGCTTGAAAATAGTAGCTTCATTATTCAATCTTGAGCAATATCCAAATAAACCTTCACTAACATCCCCAATGAATCGAACAAGATCATGCTGCTGCAAGGTGCTAAATGATGGAGGCTTACCAGTTAATGGGTCAAGCAGGTATAGACCTCCTTGAACCCACAAATCTACATGCTTCTTTCCTTCTGCACGTAGCCTTTAAGCTTCAGCCTCATCATGTAGAGCTTTGTGATGAATACTTCTCCAGGTGCAATATTCTTTGTCGAATACGAAGTTGATATGGTGTCTTTTCTTGAAGTGTGGATCAACTCCTCTTGGAGTCACCATAGCAATAAAAATGATCCAAAGAGAAAGCAAGAGATGGCAGGGAGAGAAAAAAGATAGTAGAAAGAAAAGAGGGAAAAACTCCCGTCATGCCCTATAGAAGACAGAATGTTATATATTCAAATATTTGAAATTAGCTTATTTTAGAAAACGTGTACTAAAGTAGGTAAGGGGCCGCCAAAAAGATAGGTGAATTAAATACTATAGATACGTGATGGATGGCATATTAAAGACACTCTCCTCTAGATATAGGTAAAAGAGATACATTTAATATAGCTATTTGTCTCTACTATTTTAGTTAAATCACTTTGATTAAGAAAGTTAATCCAATCCTTACATGGCCCTTTTTTTAGCGTTTTTAGCCCTAATGATCCTCAAAGAGACTTTGCATCCCTTGCTCACCTTTGCTTGAGGGTTGTTAGCTTGCTTTGCTTGCAAGCTATGACCCTTTTTACCTGCATAAGCTTTAGTAGTAGCCAACCTTAACCTCTGACTCCGTTGTTTTAGAAATCGAGAACTAGCACTCGACAATTGCCATTAAGTGTTGAGTTAGTCTCTGACAATGTGTTGTCGTAGCCTTCCTTCACTAGCACATTCAAACCCGCCACTAAAAATACTATTAAGCCTGTCACAGCCTCACTACTTGAAAAGCTTCAATGCTACTGCTCTCAATGTAAGTTTCAATGCCATTGCTTCAATGCCCTTTGATGCTGCTTTGCAAGCTATTAAAGCAATATTACCAAGCTTTAAAGCAACTATACCAACCTCCTAAGCCTTCTGAAGTACTTTGTAATCTATTCCTTGATAAAGTAGCTCAAGGCAACATTTTCATGATAAATATTGTATTTGGATAAGTTGATGTACAAGGTTCCAATGCAATGAAGCTAAGATATGTTGTGATGATACCAATGCAATGAATGTGAGATAGCTCTGACACCAAAGCAATAAAGCTGAGATATGGCTCTGATACCAATGCAATGAAGGGATTTAGGGATAGAATAAGGAAAGTAGCACCTAGATATGGAAAGATTGACATGAATCAGCCCTAGAAGCATGACCTCCAAGAAAGGACATAACAGTCATAAAAGGTACCATAAGGTACAATAGTCCTAGGGCTGGTGCCTTTTATAGTCCCAAGGCCCACATGCCCTAACACCACATGTGAAGTAGAAGTGCATCTTTGTTGGGGCTCCAAAGGTGTAATCCATGTGCAATGGGTGTAGAGGTTGAGAAGATCTAACTGGCTAACCTGGGGTATTCTCATGAGAGAAGATCTAACCGAATAACCCAATTGGTATCCTTTACGAGAGAGTTAGAGGAGAGGAGTCCAAACTATTTTGAAGGGATGGGAACCGGCGGTCCTTTCGGAACCCATATACTGAGAACCAAGTGGAAACTAAGGCATGCCATACTCCAAGGTGGCCCTCAAGTGCTAGCTATCTCAAAGACTCTAGGGAAAGCCTTGGGTACCTATGGGGATCCATGCGACTGATGCGATGGAGGTATGTGACTGTCTGGAAGAGTGCATCCGCTACCATCAAGGCTGTAGCAAACTCTGCCTCGATAATCTAGTGTGGGACTAATGGTTTGCTGTGGATCACACGGGAGAACATCATGACTTGGGGTCGCAACTCGTTTGCGAATCCTCATCAATTAAATATGGCCTCCATAAGGCTACTCCCCATACATCAAGGTTGGTGTGACGAGGGTGTCAAAAAGCCAACCCTTCATCCTAGGCTCCTGGAAATGTGCCTGGAAGCACTCTCGCTCAAGTAAGCTCCAGGCTACTTATCCCTGTGTCACTTTGGCATGTGTTGCGGGAAGCATGGTGAAGCGTGGGAGACTGAAAGTGACACCAGGGTAGACACAGGATGAGACAATCTCTACAGGATCCCCTTTGTATGTGAAGCTTAATCTGGCTGTGAAGGGACATGAGGTATTGAAGATCATTACCTTGGTTTGACCAAGGTTAACAAAGAGGTCCCACTGAGTGCAGAAGTCCTATAAGGCATCCAACTGTCTCTAAAGCCCCTCGGCTAAATCCAAAAGGAGGACGATGTCATCTGCATAAAGTAGTAGGGGAATCAATATGCCTGTCAGTGTCGGACCATCCCTACCTAATCCATCAATGAAGCTCAAAATCTCATCAATGTAGAGGCTAAAAAGAGTGGGTGATAGAGGGTAGCCCTGTTTCACCCCAATAGTGCTGGAAATCTCTTGTACCTCATGTTTCTCTCACTCATCCAGTGTGACGGACTCATAGAGGGCGATGATGCTCCAAACCATGTCAGATGGGACTCCTATCTCTTGTAGACGATGTAGGAGGCGGGTTCAAGTTATAGTATCAAAAGCTTTGCAAAAATCCACAAAGCAACAGTAAATTCTCTAATGTCATGCTCTACCCTAAGGTTAATTAAAGGTAGAGTAGCTTCTCTAAAAGCCTTCCTATCCTCAACGCTCTTCATCCATGTCTCTCTGCTGCAAATGAATTGAGCTCTACCTCTGTAATGAAGTAGATTTGGTGCACATGCACATGGGGAATGGGGTTAGGCACATGGATCTTAGGGACATTCACATGTGTCTACTTTTTGGGCCTTGGGCTATGTTAGACATACAGCTCATGGTCATTGTATCACTTTACCATTTTATCATATGATACACCTTTCTTGGCCGAAACTTCCATGGCCTTCTTGGCAACCTGCACCCATGCCTACTCCATGCTCTAAGTAGCCCCTTTCTTACACTGGTATTAGAGCCTAGCTCTTGATCCATCTTCATCTTCATCTCAATTCACTTTTTGCGCACACAAAAAAAAGTGTGATTCTTAAGTTTCTTGACTTTCTTGAGTTTCTTGATTTTTGCCAATATTTTCTTAAGGAAATTGGTGCAAACATGGGAAATACAAAATAGTGATCTTGAGTGATGTCCATGGCATTGTGAGATGATTTGGTCTCAATGTTGAGCCATTTGGACCAAATTTTTACATGGGAACATGGCGTGGCCAAGTTTTCGTGCTGGGTAAGGTTTTCATGGTGTGGGTGTACAACTTTGTCTCCTTAATCCCTCTTCATGTTTTTAAAAGCTATGGTGATTTGGAGCAAGATTGATCACCAATGAGGCATGGGAAGGATCCATTTTGAAGCTTCTATGGGACGAAAACGGCATTGTTTCTTGCTACTTCTTCCACGGCATGCTTGTGAAGTGCATCACCTTCTTGCTAGTTCTTTTCTCAAGCCCTAATCACAACAGTCCTAAAGCTTGCTTTCTTATATTTTTCTTCGTGTTATAAGGCATGCAAGGGCTATTAGGGTTGCGATTAGCACGATGCCTTGCTCAAAATGGGGAAAACGGGATGTGCCTACTTCTTTAAGGTTTCATGGGAGATTGAATCCATAATGAAGTTTTTGCCTTGCATGGTAAAAAGCTCCTTGCCATATCATCCATCATGCTTTCACTTAATAATTTCATCAAGTTTGGCAGCATGAATCACCCTTTCTTGCATCAAGAATAGGGATTTCATGAAGATAGATCTTCTTCATTATCATCATCTTGGAATGGTGATGCTAATGATGTGCCTACTTCTTTAAGGTTTCATGGGAGATTGAATCCATAATGAAGTTTTGCCTTGCATGGTAAAGCTCTTCTTGCCATATCATCCATCATGCTTTCACTTAATAATTTCATCAAGTTTAGCAGCATGAATCACCCTTTCTTGCATCAAGAATAGGGATTTCATGAAGATAGATCTTCTTCATTATCATCATCTTGGAATGGTGATGCTAATGATTCATTAAACCAAGAGTTATGTGCATTATGATCATAGCCATTCCCTCTTACAAGTTTTGGAAATTTTCATGAAAATCAGGGTCTCTTGGCTTCTTCCATGCTTGAATGGAGTTCTTCCACATTTCTTTTTTTCAAATGCAAGCTTATTGAGCTTTACAGACCTCCATTCAACTTTATTACATGCATAAAGATCATTCTCACATCTTCAGCAGCATAAGATTGGGGCATTTTTCATGGAATTTGAGCTTCTTGGTTTTTCCTTTCTCGCATCTGCATGCCTTGTGGGTTCATTGCATAAGAGTTTGAACATTGGACACTAATACATGCTTATGGAATGAAGATTAATGTCATTAATCATGCTTAGAGATTGATTCAAATAACATAAGGCATGACATATGCTTATGTGAAGAGGCACATGCATTGAGAAATGTGCAAGGCAAGTGATTGAAGTTGTATTTTGGCATACAATTATAAGTGCCTATGTCATAAGTGAACTCTCATTGTAAGCTCATAGTTGTATACAAATTTCTATTCCAAAAAGGCTTGTAGAATCTAGTATGTTGAGTGGGTACCTTTGGCATATGTGAAGAGGCCAAAGGAGAGCATGGCTTGAATCCATGTATTCACATAAGTGCCTTGGAAAAGCGGATAGATGGAGGATTAGGTACACATCATGAAGACTTTGCCCTTACTCTTGCCTTGAGAACCGGACTTAATAAGAGGGTTGGAAGGCTTGGCCGGGAGATCGGTAAGCACAAAGTGCTTCATCAACAATAATCAGATTGAAGATACAAAGGCAAAGGGATTCAACTGTTGTGCAAAAGCAAGGATTGTTATGAATAGTGGTCACTTGTAGCATTGATTTGGATTGATATTTATCAATAAATGCATCAATTTGGTCAAAAATACTATGGGAAAGTGTATTCTTGATGCATCAAGAAGCTACGGGTTAGCCGGAATGTGCCTATGCAATGGGATACAAGTTTGATGCTTATCGGTAACACTTTGGTATAATCTGCAACTTTCAAAAAAGTGCAATTCAGTCTGGGGACTTTTTAGCATAACCTAATTGGGATATTGGGTCTTATTCTACATCATTTGGGCTTTCCATAGAACCCTTAACCACCCCATTTGGATATCTCATTAGGGAGCTACGCCAATTTCTTTATCGATGGGTCGTACGGATAGTTTGTGAATGGAGTACCAAATTGCAAATCCAACTTCATCATTGTGTTTCCGACTACCCACATATGATACTAACCAAACCTCTAAGTCATTTGGATCATTAGGGTGTGAGAGGTGGCTCAATCTAGCTCACCAACACAAAAGCCGAAACCCTAATTCAGTCAAAATGGGTTGGGGATATTTTATGAGTGTTTGCATATCCTTCTAGTGCTCCCTTAGAGCTTCGAGAAGAGCCATTGAACTTCCCGATCCATTACTATTTGGGTGGTCAAACAACCAGCATAGTTGACTTTTCTTAAAAAGTCAAAATAGAGAGTACTTTTTCTTTGACTAAAGTCAGACATCTCATAGGTTGTTTGTACTCCTCAAGAGCTTCCCATTGAGCTATAGATCATTCCATTTGGATCCCTTGTTGGGGATTTATGGTCACTTCTTTATTTTCAGTTGTAAATATTTGGCCTTTGACTGAAGCAAAATTGATCTTATGGTTGTGTAGTACACTCTTAGAGCATTCCATAGATCCGAAGATCATTTAATTCCAACATCGTTGAAGTGGTCAAATGGCTAAACTACATTTAGTTGAGTTCTTACAAAAAAGTCAAAACAGAGAGCATTTCAACTTTGACCGGGCACAAAGCAAGTTGACATTTGGCAACTGCATCTCAAGTGCTTTCCAACAAGCCTTAGTTCACTTGATTCTATTATGTCTATCATACGATGTCCCATTTGAGGAGTCGTGGGATTATGATGATGATTATGATTCTCATGATGATGAGAGCTATGACTATGAGGGTGCACCAACAATGGTAGTTGCACCAATGAGGAAGAAGATTGCATGGGTTCCAACACTACATATTACACTCCCAATGGGGATTGTGGCAATCTTGAAGACTCCACATGCATGGATAGTGACAATGAAGATGTAGGCTTTGATACTTATGCCTATGATGACCAAGGTGATATAGATTATGTTTATGACCCTCAAGGGTATATGGGAGGTATGGATTTTGATGACTATGCCTATGAGCATGCTAGTTATGATTCTTCTCACAGGTCACTTATGGCAATGAAAGTGAAGACAAATCCCAACTTAACACCTAGGAGGGTAACAATGGTAGTGATGTTGCGGACACATGTGATGAGGGTGACGATGAAGAGGACAATGAGGGTTTTGATGCAAAGCAAGCAAGAGCCACTGGTTTTAATGATTTGCAAGCAAGAGGCATTAGTAAGCAAGAGGCATTGGTTTGGATGCAATGCAAGTAAGTAGCAATAATGCCTTTGTTGAGAATCAAAACACTCAAGTTGAGCCTTCTAAAGTTGTCATTTATGCAAAGATTGGACTCAACCTTGGATAACATAATGAAGTTCCTTGAAAACATTAGACATAGTCAAGGTGACTTTTTCAAACAATGGGCGAATCAACTATATTCTTTACATTGGCCTATCAATGAGTCATATGGTCAAATGCCCTCTTCTTCACAAGATGTGGATGGAGGAAAGGAATGTGCAAAATTCTATGGTGGAGCCACTACTAGTGAAGGCAAGATAAGGATGATCAATGTATGTGAATTGTTGGTACCATCTCTTGGTTTACCTCTTGCTTTGAGCGGGGATGGAAGAGCTATTATGCACTCTGGTTGGCTCTACAAAGGACAAACGAGGATCTCCATTCACTCTTGCATTTGGTCAATGCATGGATTATGACTATGTGGGTCTCATTATGGGAGTTGAAGTGGACAAGACACCTACTGTAATTTTTGGATAGCAAGATAAGCCATATACACATCAATGCAAAGTTTTGGATTTCATCTTGAGTCTCAATGACATCTTTACAATGGTGGATTATTCATGTGTTGATGTCTTGGATTTTGATAATAGTATTAGCAATGAAAATGCATGAAAATGCATGCATTGATGTGGATGGTGGTAGCGCTTTGGATGCATATTTTAAGCACTTGTATGCTATGGATCAGGCCTATGTGTTTCTAGCTGATAGATACTATCCTTTGGGTGATTTGCAAGATGCCCATGATGTTGATGGTTTGGCCTTGCTTCTACCTTGGCATGATTCAGATTTGGAGGCATTCAATTTCGATGTCAATAGATGCTCTTATGAGGCATTTGTGTTTTTTCTTCACACTAGATGTTGTCTTGACACTATAGACTCAGTCTATGAGACATTCACACATGGATATACTTGGGATGCTACAAATGTCATGGTTATGCATACTCATGATGATGGTTATACATATGTGGATCTTGTCCAAAGAGACATTGATATAGTGGACCATCATAATGGTTATACACATGTTAATCTTGTCCAGGGAGACATTGATATACTAGACCATGCCTTGGATCATTCAGGGGATTATATATGTGATGAATGTGTCAATTCGCTTATGATTGTGTATGATTCCACCTATGATACGTGCTCATTTGGCCTTTGTGGATGCCATCATGATCCTATGGTCTATGGAGGTGAGGCATTCACTTTTGAATGCGTCACATGTCATTTGGGATGTGCATGGTTTTTGATCATGGGACAGACCACGTTTGCATTTATGGTTACTTGGTGGCCGTATAAGCTTTCCCTTGGATCCTAGCACAATTGGTGGCCACTTTATTGTTGATCATTGCAAATGCTATTGTGATTCCCATGACTATGAGATATCAACATTGGATGGTGACTTTCATGGAGTTCCTTCGATCGTTTGGATCATCATCTTGGTGGATCATGGGATGGAGCTTCCTTCAATACATGTGGTTATACACGTGCGCATATCGATCACTAGTTCTTGGAACTTCCATTTGACCAAGGAGATTGTGTAATGATTGAGGATGAGTGGCTACATCATCTTTTTGACCCAAGTGGCGTTATGTTTTATAGCTTGGGAGTTGGTCCATGAAGTTTTCCATTTGATTGAGGAGGGTACAAGGACCTTTTGATGTTGATGTTATTCGTGCATCGACATTTGTGGTTTTATCCTGGCAACGACTCCGTTTAATATATGGGATCATGGATTGTTGGACACTTACTATGGTCTATGAGTCCACAACTTGTGGGTCAATTTTGGTTTGCTTTAGGATGGCGGCCTACACCCATCCCTACTCCATGCCTTGAGTAGATCCGTTAGGATGGCGACCTACACCCATGCCTACTCCATGGCCTGAGTAGCCCCTTTCTTGCAGCCTGTAGCACCCATCCATAGAGTTTGGCCAATGTGTGGCCAATCATGATCGTCCTATATTTATTAGGATCAAGTGGGTATCATCGGCATGTGAGATGTACTCAGCATTGATCCTGATGGGCTCGCCCATTACATAGTCTACGAATGGCCTTGAGGACCATGCCCTTCGTGAAGGTGGAAATGGTGGGGTGAGGATATGGTGGTGGAGGTAGAGGTGGCTGATGGGGGATATGATAGAGGGAGCCGTGCATAGGAGTGCCATGTGTCTGGGCAGGTGGTAGGTGTGTGTTCTTGGAGTTTCCTCCATGCCTCTTTGTTCGACCCTAAGAAGAGTTGGTATAACTCATCCTCTTTCCGAGCATGGAACTCATGTTTCTTGCATTGGGTGAGGCATTGAGAAATCCCTTGCGCTTGGCGCTTCTTTATTTGCCCAATCCGTATCTCATGCTTAAGACAGGAGCGTGTGGCTTGGCATTTGTCATTATACCAACAATTTTGAGGCATGGAACCGCAAGGTGATTTGACGATAGACCGCCGTATCCAGACAAAAGAAGTGATGGCATATGTGTGGAGTATGGTGGTGAGTTGTGATGTGACGGCGGGTAGGGCGGAACTAGGTTCCACATCTTGGAGTTGGCGGTAGATGTGGTCGTAGTAAACAGGGTCAAGCTCTTGATCAAAATGGACCTAGGTGTAATGTGAGATGGGCGGTGGTGGCAAAGGGACCGGTGGTGTGCAGATAAGAGTGAGAGGTAGGCATGGTTAGCCGAGATGGAGAAGTGTCCATGGGGTTGCTACCTCCCGAGTAAGGGGAGGAGGTAAGGGCTTCATCCCGTTATCATCCTGGCTATTTCCCCCTAGTTGCTGCCTTGGGGGCCTGAACAGGGTGGGGAGATAAGAGAGGCGGAGGAAGTGTGCAGCACACAGCAACGGGCAGCGTAGCAACCAGCAAATGGTGCACAGTAGAGCAGTGCAGGGTGCCACCAGAGGAGAGGGGCGGCAACAAACAGTGCACAGTAGAGCAGCGCAGGTCACGTAGCACTCAGCAGACCCAAGTGCCACCAGAGGGGAGGGGCGCGAACAGAGTACGTGCAGCATGAGCAGAAGCGGCCACCAGCACGAAGAGAGAGAGAGAGAGAGAGAGAGAGAGAGAGAGAGAGAGAGAAGCAAAAAAATAGTACAAATGTCCAACAAGTCCTTCAGTGTGGGAAAAAACTCACTTTTATAAAAGGCAAGTTAAGAAACTAATGAAGTCTGAAAAACCAATCCAAATACAAGCGCACCCCTTGGAGGCTCGTTGCATTTCATACGGAAAGTTGATCCTAATAAAAATAGCCCCTTGACACCAAATCCTAATTCTCTGAATAATTAGCCCCTCAACTCCTAATCCTAATCCTGGCACATGGCTGTCATAGGAGCGTTGACAAAGTTTCTCGAAGATGTTCTTCACACAATTTGGGACCCAAATTCCCTATA
The DNA here is from genome assembly GCF_041138505.1 of Cibotium barometz. Classification (NCBI taxonomy): domain Eukaryota; kingdom Viridiplantae; phylum Streptophyta; class Polypodiopsida; order Cyatheales; family Cibotiaceae; genus Cibotium; species Cibotium barometz. The sequence continues at coordinate 24,834,438 of NC_141093.1, forward strand.
CCAACATTCTCACTCACAAATATAGTTAATATGGAAAAACCACCTACTGACATGTGGCAGCAATTACAAAGTTTCTCAAAGTTCTTCCCACAATTTTGAAATTTCAGAAAAATATGGGCCCGAATTCCCTACACGAACAATTTCTCTCACAAATATAGTAAATATGGAAAAACAACCTACTGACGTGTTAGCAATTACCCACCAAAGAAATGTTGGCATATGATATGATATGATAATCTGTCATCTCCAGCCCCTTCATTTGAGATTATGCAATGTAACAACATTATGTTTAAAATTCCATATGGATTCGTTGTGTTTTGATAGAGACAAGATAAGCATTCATGCACTTTTCATTCACAGGTATAGTCGCTGAAGAAGGCTTTCACAGGTCACTTCAAGGGACTAGAATTGTTGCCACTGTCAGAATCAAAGGCAAGAAACGAAGTACACAAATCATCAATTGGAAGCAGTGGCATTACAAAGATCCAAATAATCATAGCGACACATTCGAAACCCATGATAACATTAACACTCTTCTATTTGTGAGACACCTCGAGGTTTTCTGGATCTTTAAATGGGTAGAAACGGTACCTTTATGGAGGAGGATGCCAGATACAAACTGCCTCTCCATATTCACAATCTTCAAAGCCATTTTTGTGGGACAAACCAACAAGGCTATCAAGGTTTTCAACTCAAGCACTAGCACATAAATGCATCTAAAAACAGTTTGAACGCATGAAAACACCCAGACTACTTGCAAAAAAGAACTGCAAGCATTTGTTAGTCCTGGACCTGGATGGATGAAAACCGTGGAGCTAGGAGCCAAAGAACAAACAAGGTGACATAAGTTAGTCTTATTTCTGTTACCTTCAAAAAATTTCAATAAGATAGCTGCCTTACATATTCAATGTCACAGCAGGTAAGTGACAAGGATTTGGCTGCTGCTAGGTTCTAGCCTATGAAAAAATTTAAGAGTAAACAATTTGCATTTGGTACAGATAAGAGGCACAGGTAACCAAATCAGATCATACCCACTCTGGGAATAACGAAGATAGTATAAGTCTGTATCTGCCCAGGAATAAAAACTCCAACATCTGAAGATGCTTTCAATGAAGTTCTTGTGCCATACTACATCATGATACAACAATACCCAAAAAAAATGATAGCTTTACATGTTTTGCTGGCCTGGCAGGAGCTGCTCCATTGAAGACAAAGGAGGACCAGGAAGCCCTGTAGGTACCCTTTGGGATGGATGCATTTGCCCTCCATTTACATTGACCAATAGCTGAGCGAGCCACCGCCTGGTCGTCACATCCTCCTGTTACCACACTCGATTTTATCACAGTTTGCAAATTTCACAATACATAACAACCTTATCACTTGAAAAATTGCCTTCAAAATTGGAAAGTACCCTTAGACAATTGCTGAAAGTATTGTCCCGTAGTAGCTCTGGAAGACAATTTTTCAAGGCTTCGCAGGCCCTGCATAAATCAAAATCAGTGCTAAAACTTGAGGACACTCCTTGAGGAAATGAGCAGATCGTTGCATCTTACACAATATGTAAAAAGTGAGCACCACAAACCTTGGATTATCTGATAGACGAAGGTAGCAGCGAATGATGTGTTTCAAGAGCCGAACAGACGGCTGCTCTGCAAGCATGGAAACCATGCTGCCTAGAACCGCGCCCACTGCAAAGAATCTCTCCGCTGTTGCACAAATATAAGCAAGCCCGACATCATCCAGAAGGATCTTCTGTACAATAAAGGTTGCTACCTGCCAAAAGTTGGCCCCGTAACTCTTTTAGCCATCATCAAAATTTGTAAACATAGGAAGCTGAAGCAGAAGTTGGGTCAAAAAGCACTCACTGTCTTTGATAGCTCACTTCCCATTTCCATAGTGCGAAGACAAAGAGGAATGATCTCAGTGGATAGAAGAAAATTTATCACATCAGTGTCATCAACCTGCCAACATGTCACTTAATTCGGAATTTTAGGTATAGGCAACCCCATCAGAAAGATCTTACATAGGCAACATTTAAAAACTCTGTCCTGTCGTCTTGTAGAGGTATATATCAATAATATCCACTTTCACAAAAGCCCCATTTCCCATGCATGCATACATACATATATGCATGCATCATACATCTTACATACATATATATGAATATGGTAGGAAATGAAAACACAAATTACCTTCACAAGAGCCCCAATAACTCCGAGACTGGTGAGTCGAAGGTACTCAAAAGGCCTCGTTTTGCTGACCGTATTTAGGAAAGGATAGAGATATAATGGTATATGAGCTGTTACAATTGACAATCACCTAAATTTTCAGGATAGACAGACTGCAGCGAAAAGTAAGTCAACAAAACATAAGCTATTTCCTCCTTGAGTTTTCATGATCATTTTCACAACATGGATAGCCATTATTGGTTCCTCTCCCTGTACTCAGAGACATTTAAATAAAATATAAATCAAGTGAAGGGTTTCCAATAGTGTTTGCCTTGGTTTTTTAATTAGTGCAATCATATACAAGCAAGCGAGAGAGAGAGAGTACTTGATATGCTATTCTAGATATAATGAGAAAAAATGAAGCCTCCTTGATATGCTGTGATGAGGAAAAGTGGAGCCTTTACTTGCAGCGTACAAAAATGAACCTCAAACCCTCCCAACCAATGGTTCTTTGCAACCAATATTCAAGCTTTTTTTAAATAAATCAACCTCTTATTTTTTGCTTTGCTAAAAGTTTAGAATCCTGCAAAGGCCTTCCTTTTACAAAGGCAGGCCAAAAAACACACCGCATAAAGTATTACCAGAATCAAATTTGCTATTTCCAAAGCAGCAAGGTATTCTACACTTCGCTCAATAAAATTTAGAGATACAAAATCCTAAAATGCTCAACTCCTCTTGTGTTTTTTTCAGCTCAGAATGTTTAGTCACTGCGAGGTCATCCTTGCGATCTTCACTCGAACCTCTTTCCACTATAAGGTGGGATACAGAAAAATGCTATCCTCTTTTTTGTACACACACATAACATAGCATGTACGTACATACATACATATGTACATGCACAGCATAGCATAGCGTAGCATACATAATACATACATGCATGCATAACATAGCATACGTACATCTATATACATAGATGCTTATGCTATGTTATGCATGCATGCATGTACGCATGTACATACATACACACATTCACAGCATAGCATATGTACATCTACAGATATGTTATGCTATGCGTGCATGCATTATGTACGTACATAGTATGATATGCATGTGTATGTGTATGTACGTACACGTGTGTATGTATAGTCATCAATACGAGTTTGGCACCATGCAAAATGCATGTACCATATGGTATGCTTGATATCATTTGATACTACCTGAGCTTCATAAGGAAGGCCTGAGCTGGCAACTACATATACAGCTGCAGAAATATACCAAAATCAAAGTTCGTTGGATATAAAAAGAAATGCAAACTGATTTTTTTCGATCCCTTCTCACGGGCACCCCATTATCCCCACAGGTTATGGATGTGCGCGAAAGGGTCTTGCGGCACACAAGAGAGGTGGTTTCCCCTGCTCTCTGGACCTTCTTATTGACTCCCTTCATAGTAGAGGAGCCCTCCCTAGGGGAAAATGCCCGGGGGCGGACGGGCTTCTAGTTTCCTTCTTTCTTCACCACTGGGAGGGGCCTTCGAGCAGCCTTCAATGACATTATGATCACAAGTGCCATGCCAAAGAGGCTTTCAAAGGGTTTGATACACTTGATTCCTAAGGAGGGTGGTGATAGATTGGAGATCCGGCAGTGGAGACATGTCACCCTCCTTGGGACCGCCTACAAGATCTTGGCCAAGGCCATCAGCCGGAGACTTCAACCTTTCCTCCCTGACTTGATCCACAACACTCAGACAGGTTTTGTTTAGGATTGGAGCAATCTGGACAACATCTTCACTTTTTGGGAGGCGATAGCTTCGGCCAGGATGCGGCAGCAAGACCTCATTGTGCTCCTCCTAGACTCTGAGAAAGCTTATGATAAGAGTTGATTTGAGCTTCCTGTCACGTACATCCCGCACTTGGATACCATGTAGACATATCTGAACAAGAAGGTGCACGACCTGGAGTGGAAATTGGTCCCATGTGAGCCCAGTCCGGGACGAGTCAACGAGGGTTCCACTCTACGCATCCGAGGTCAGGTGTGCATTGTCATGTACATGAAGCAGTGCCAGTCCGTATTGTGAGTCCCCTCTAGAATGATGTCACACGATCTGTGTTTGGTTTGCAACCGAATGCCGCGCATATGTAGGAGTTGCATATGTACCATCAGGCTACCACAGAAGAGGGCATAGTTCTCTTGAATGGGCAAGGGGAAGGCTTTGAGCCACCCCAAGGGGCCAGGAGCGCCCCAGGCCTTGCCCACCAGCCCTAGAGTGGGCTGGGCAGGCTGTCAGCCAGCCTAAGAGAGCCCGGCCAGGCAGCCGACAGGGCCCTGGGCCCTGGCCAGCGAGTTGGCCAGGTGTGGAGGCAGCCCACACAGCCTACGCAGGACTGCCCAGCAGCCCAGCCTTTGCGCATGGTGGCCAGCCATTAAAACAGTGTGAAAAGGCTGCTTTATTAGCAGTTTATGGCATTAAGGACCTGGTCGTGAGGATTTTCAGCAGGCTGACCCCTATTGAGCTGGCCAACCAGAGCATGTAGGGGGTATAAATACCCAGCACTGAAAACAGTTTTAGTATCTCATTATTCACAAGCGGCGGGGTAGTGCATTCCAAGGACCAGGACAGTCGAGGGGAAGTGTGCATGTCAAGATTCAAACTTTATTTTCAGATTTACATCATTCAAATATACCATTCGTGGTGGGGGCCCTACAGAGGGTATTTGGGACCCAATACTATGTCCTCTCCTCTCTCTCTCTCTCTCTCTCTCTCTCTCTCTCTCTCTATCTATCTATCTATCTATATATTTATTTATTTTTTTTAATTTCTGCACATCTTCTTCAATATAGGGCGTTATATTCGTCGTGAATGATTGCTCAATTCTGAGCATTGAAGTTACCGATTCTTCCACCAAGCTACATTGGTATCAGAGCCTTCTTCGAGTGTGAAGACTCAACAAGAAAACCAGAAAAAAAGAAAGGAAATTTTTTCTCGCTTATTCGCAAGCGGCGGTGCGTTCCAAGGGCCAGGACAGCCAAGGGGAAGTGTGCATGTCAAGATTCAAACTTTATTTTCAGATTTACATCATTCAAATACACCATTCGTGGTGGGGGCCCTACAGAGGGTATTTGGGACCCAATATTGTGTCCCACGAGGATGCAGCTTGAGCATAGGAGAACTTGCATGCCACGAGTCTTACACGCGAGGAGAGAAGGCAAGAAGGCCTTCTATCGAGATGGTCGGGTCATCATTGATGGCCGGCCCATGGATTAGCGGTTTGGGGCCTATGGGACACAGACCAGGCCACTGACAGAGATACACATAGCAGTATGGAACTGTAATGGTTCACTATGGGTGCAGCCTGGACGACTGGAGCATGTTATGGTGGGGAGAGACATCATACTTCTGACAGAGACACATCAGAGCCCAGAGAGAGGGCTACCTCGAGTAGAGGGATTCCAGTGGGAGTCAGCATACAGGAGGACCACACGCCAGGGTACCTCGAGAGGGTCGGGGGGAGTAGCAGTCCTATTCAGACGAGAGCTACAGGGGAGACTGAGAGTGGTAGCACAGGATCCAGAGGCCAGATACATGTGGATCAGCTTACAGCTCTCACAGGACAGGGTTATATACATAGCTCTATGTTACTTTTCTCCATTAGGATCATCCTATGTCATTACAGAGGACATGCCACAGGAGGAGGAGATAGGAGCCTCGCCATACACTTGTCTGTCAGAGGAGATTATGCATTATTCTACACTAGGGGAAGTATTTCTTACGGGCGACTTCAATGCCCACACACAGAGCAGACAGTGTGAGGTGTATGACTATGATGACATGGAGATCCTCCACCCTGTGGATCCAGAGGAGATAGGGGCTAGTCGGGCATCAGAGGACACTGGACCAGACAGAGGACATTATGGGGACCACTTACTAGAGTTGGGAGCCAGGCATCGTCTCGTTATTTATAACGGGATGCTACAGTGGCCGGGATCAGGAGGGCTGACATGCTTCCCACATGGGGGTCATACACGGACCGGAGGCACGGTGGTAGACTACATTATGGGGTCTTTGGAGGCATCACAGCTTGTCACCTCATTCTCCATTCCACCTCGTCCTATTGGGGCAGATCATACATACTTGGCATTTTCACTAGCCGGATCACCAGTATCACCAGCCCCCCACATACCGACGCCACACACTACCATCTACTTCACACATGACATGGCAGACATATACACTGGCAGAGTAGAGGATGGGCTCCTACTCATGGATCCCCTGGCATCTATGGATACCATTACAGCCCAGCTCGCATCACTCCTACACACGGCTGCATTACAGAGCTTCCCACATCGTGTACACTCAGGAGAGCCTGCGAGACCTGGGACTATGCCCCAGAACAGATGGTATGATGACGAGTGCAGAGCCCTATACTCACGACTCCGCATACAGAGAGCCTTGGGAGCCATCACAGAGCAGGAGTCGAGGAGAGAGATGAGGAGACTTACTCGCCGCAAAAGGCGGGCCTTCGCAGAGATACAGGAGCTAGAGATCTTTCATTTCTTCATGAGTAGAGATAGCCCTGTCTCATGGCGGCACTTCAGAGAGCCCCGGACCCCGACACCTATTGCAGACCCACAGACATGGCACACATATGCAGAGGGTCTATACCATGCCCCACAGCAGCCACCTATACCTCAGCCACAGGAGCCTCGACCTACCACAGCTAGCTTCTTTACCCACTCGATGGTACAAGAAGCTATCCGCCGCCTACAGCATGGACGGGCTGCCGACCATATGGGCCTGCAGGGTGAGCATCTCATATATGCAGTAGATTCTTTAGCTCCTTTTCTTGCACACCTGTTTAACAGGGCACTAGCAGAGGGTTTGCCTGCGGAGTGGACGATGCACACCATCGTGCCGATTCACAAAACAGGGGATATGCTCGATCCGAGCAACTACAGGACGGTTATGGTTGGCCATGTGCTGGCCAAACTCTATGGCGCAGTGCTGGAGCAGGAGCTTAGCTTATATGCTGAGCGAGCAGGTTTACGCTCATCAGGGCAGGCAGGCTTCAGGAGAGCCTTCTCTACCACTGACCATGTATTCACTTTGAGATGTATGATTGATCAGGCCAGAGTGAGGAAGAGAAAGCTCTATTGCTGCTTTGTGGATTTCCGCAAGGCATTTGACACAGTACCACGAGAGAGGCTCTTTCAGCGCCTGCAGTCTCTTGGCATACCAGCAGATATGACATGGGGCATCTATGCATTATATGAGCAGGTTTTTGGGCGAGTCAGATGTCCAGGAGGTATGTCCGAGACTATTGCTAGCACCATTGGTGTGAAGCAAGGATGCCCACTTTCCCCCACGCTATTTGGGTTATACATTGATGAGGTGGCTGACTTCATTACACGGGGAGGCGGAGATGGAGTTGATTTAGCAGGTACCTCAGTACATATTATGCTCTATGCTGATGATATTGTATTAGTGTCTGAGTCCCCCGGTGGTCTACAGCAGCATCTACATGCACTCCATGATTTCTGCACACAGAGGGGTCTTACTGTGAACCTTGGGAAAACCAAGGTTATGGTCTTTCATACATCGAGACAGGGCAGGAGTCAGCTGACATTCACTCTCGCAGGATGCCAGGTGGAGGTGGTGACATCATACGTGTACCTAGGGGTTACCTTCTCTGCAGCAGCCACACGCTTTACCATGGGTTCAGCAGCCAGAGCTAGATTGACACGGGGATATGCAGCATTGGCTATGCTAGAGAGACAGTGCCACCAGGCGCATTTTCAGGAGCCCCGGACGAAGGGGTGGCTATTTGACACATTAGTCACACCGGCATTGATGTATGGAGCAGCAGTATGGGCGCCAGGCCTTGCTACACATTGGTGGACACAGATAGAGAGACCACAGGCCCTCATGATGGCACGCATGATACGCAGCAAACCGTCAGTACCTCATGACATTATCCGAGCAGAGTTTGCTGCGCCTCCTATGATGGTAGAGGCCATATTTCAGACTATATGCCTGCTAGACAGATTCAGAGAGATGCCACAGGACAGATTATCATACAGAGCTTTTCAGGCATCTAGACAGTTGGCTGAGGCAGGAGACAGAGGATCATGGTATGCACAGGTCACACATTGGTTCTCACAGCATGGCCTAGACATGGATCATCTACCACCATTCCAGTATGACAGGGATGCACCACATATCCGTCTCTCTCATAGTGAGAGGAACAGAGTATTGAGACAGGATCTATGGCAGCTCTATACACGAGAGACATGGATATCGCCTACACAGCCTCTTCCACCGAAGATGCTATACTACAGAGATCACTTCATGAGTATCACTGATGATGGATTTATAGAGAGGCCTAGATACATGGAGGGCTTTTTACCACACGGCTCCCGAGTGGCTATTGGTCAGCTCAGAGTTTCATCACACCGATTGGAGATTGAGACTGGCAGAGCAGCACGGATCCCCCGAGAGGAGAGGGTATGCAGATTGTGCAAAGAGGAGGTGGAGAGTGAGGAGCATTATATATGCAGATGCAGAGCATATACAGCCATCAGAGAGAGATATCCCATTTTATTCAGAGAGCCACATTCCCTACGCCAGATCTTTGAGGCAGCAGACCAGCGCATACTGGGGAGATACATTCTAGACATACAGCGCCACAGAGAGACATTATTACAGGCTCAGACAGCCCGAGAGGGGGGGCGACAGACACAGATTACTACATTTTTTCAGAGATCCATACCCCTCCCAGCCCCTACACGGCAGGGAATTACTCTCCAGAGAGCAGAGACACTTAGAGCCCGCAGGAGACAGAGGACACCTGGCTTTCGGACACCACGCCTATACCAGAGAGAGATGACAGAGATCAGAGCTCAGTTTCATAGAGAGGGTGAGGAGCGACTGGCTCGCTTCAGAGCACACCCAGGCATGTTCTTCAGAGAGCTGTGGACACCCCCTTCACTGATGTATACCATTTTATACCCCCAGTATGGTACAGGATGGAGCTAGCTAGGTTGCATATCATGATTGTATACTCCATGCATATAGCTTTGCATTCTCCTAGTAATAGAGCTCCATCCCCTACACACCCAGATTCAGCTTTTTTATTCAGTACTTTTTCATTTTGTTGGGATGACAGAGGATACCCCATACATGTACTCCGATTTGTCTCATAGGCCGAGTTCGGTCTTTTGGAAGACGTTAATAAAATCTTTCTTTCTTTCTTTCTTTCTCTCTCTCTCTCTCTCTCTCTCTCTCTCTCTCTCTTTTGTGCACATCTTCTTCAATATTGGGCATTATATTCGTCGTGAATGATTGTTGAATTCTGAGCATGGAAGTTACCGATTCTTCCACCAAGCCACATTGGTATCAGAGCCTTCTTCGAGTGTGAAGCCTCAACAAGAAAACCAGAAAAAAAAAGAAAGGAAATTTTTTCTCGCTTGTGTGGTTGGTTTCTAGACTCCGGCAGACCACTCCTTTCGATGTGCCTCCTGTCCCTAGAAGGACGGTTGGTTTTCAGCCTCCGGATGTCTCCCACATGCATAGTGGATGGTCAGATTGCGCTCCAGAAAGGAAGTGCATTTTCCTGCTATGGCGAGCTTCGACGACGAGAGAGAACGACGAACTTCGGAACAAAGTGCACCAGACAGTCCTTCGAGGGCGGCAGACTTGAGTGTGCATGATATGTTCCAGCAAATGATGCGAGCAATCGCAGAACAGAGCACCAACTTGGAAGAGCACAAGGCGCAAATCTTGGCCTTGGAAGAGCATACCCGTTTTCGAGCTCCTTTTTTCTCCATCTCCTCCCCCCTCTCCTTCTGTTTCCCAAGTCCCGCCAACAAATCCTCTACCAAATGACCCTTTTGAAGGGTTACGACCACAGCCTGCTTCGATGCTCGAGTTGCAAATGCGAGCAATGGAGATTCAAATGCTAGAAGACCGTGCGGTAGCATCCCGTGCTGCTGCACAAGAAGACGCCAGGCGACGCACGGGGCACGAAAGATAGAAAGATACCTTGTGGCTTTGGATGCAAGAACGACACCAATGGCTTCCTCCAGTCATTTTTCCGAGAAAATGAACTTCAGTAAGTATAATGGTAAACTCAACCCCACAACTCTTTATTCCTCGTTACACATTAGTTTGAAGCTTATTTTGCTACAGTTAGAAAAAATGATACTGACAGAGTGATCTTTGGCTAGTTGATACTTGGAAGGTGAGGCCATTCCTTGGTGGACCCAGTGGGCTCATGCCCACACCAGATTAGGTATGGCAACTTATGTTTGGGATGAGTTTATCCTCGACCTTAAACGGTGGTTTCTACCGCCCCATTACCTTGAGCAACTCAAAGACGAGTTTAAGGGGGCGTGTCAAAACGCACAACTAGTCCTACAGTTTGCCAATAAGATTTTGAACTTATGTTTGCAATTAGGCTTATTTGACAAGAACAAGAAAGGGCAGTTCCTTTACGGCCTTGACACCCAAATCCAATGGAGGGCACAATGTACCGGATGGGGTTCCCAATGAAGTGGATCCGTGGTGTTTCAGGACTTTACTCAGCCTCTCACAGTCAAGTTCTCATCCAAGGAGCCCGAGGTGACAAATTTCTCCTTTCTCGCTCAGTCCGACAGGGCTGTCCATTGGCACCTTATCTTTTCCTATTCGTTGCCGAGGCCATGAGCAGTTTTCTCTCAGCTCAAGAGACAGGGCTCCACGGATTGCATCTCCCCCTCCGTACACAGGAGCTGCTGGACTTAAAGTTTGTAGATGACACAGCAGCACACTTATCCGGAGATGTGGGGAATCTCCAAAGATTCGCAGAGGTGATTGAGACCTTCCGCCGCGCATCAAGAGCGCAGATCAACTAGCACAAGTCATGTCGTTTTTGGGTAGGCTCTACACCCGCCTCGACTTGGTGCTGAGTTGAGGCTTTCCAATTGATCCCGAGGGGCACCCTAGTCCGCTATCTGGGATACCAAGTGGGCATCAATATTTCCCTAGAGCAATAGCTCGCCCCTTTTCTTCTGAGCATTTGGAAGAAGCTTTTGTACTGGAGTTCTACGATGCTCTCCTTAGCTAGTCGAGAGGTGGTAGCGAACCAGGTCCTTCTTGCCACCATGCGGTACATTACTTCTTGTTGGGCCTTCTCCCGAGCATGCATTGGTCGGGTACAACGATTGATCCCGAACTTCTTGTGGGCCGGCACTGATGGGAAGCCTGCCCGGGCCAAGGTGGCCTGGAGAGTGAACTTTCAGCCACGACACAAAGAAGACCTAGGCATCATTGACACTGCCATTCAGAGCCGTGTAAACTAGTTGATAAAGCTGTGAAGTGTATCTTCTTGGGCTATAGGAGTTAGAGTAAGGGATACAGGTTATGTGACCTCCCTACTCACAAGGTGCTTTACTAGTAAGAAGTTATCTTTGCTGAAAATTCAGGTCAACCACTCTCTACTACACATGAACAAAGTGTTGGAAGCCCCGTGTAACATGCAACTAGCTAGCTCGTGTAACGTGCATCAAGACCATGTATGGCACTGTACACTGATGCTTAATCCTCTTTGTATACAAGAAGTCCTTAAATACATTTGACATGTATTCAGTGTTCACCTCCTCTATCAGTGCGAAGAGTATGAATTTTTCACCCTATCTGATTCTCAACCAAAGCTACATAACGCTGAAAATGCATGAATCCCTCAGATTTTTCTTTCATGGGAAACACCCATGTGAACCTAGTATGGTCGTTGATGAATGTGACAAAACATAGATGTCTCCCCAAAGATGGTGTCCTCATAGGACCACAAACATCAGTATAAATGAGCTGTAATTTGCCATTAGCTCTCATTGATCATCTCTTGGGCATGGTTTCCTATGCATTTTGCCAAGAATGCATCCTTCACAAACTTGATCATCTGGGATCTCTATATGAGGCATGCATTCTGTTGGAATTAGAGTTAGGGTTGCAACAATGCACACACACAAGATAGAGAAGCTTGAGAGCACACAAACTCACTAGATTAGAATGAACAAATGTGTGCCAGATACAAAAGATAAGTACACATCCCAAAATAAGTAGATAAGAGGGTGTACATACGCACGAGGAAAAACCCTCCTAGTGAGGGAAAAAGTGCCCCGGCGGTCCTAAGTGTGTTCACACACTTAGGACCGCCGGGTAGTGATGTGTTCACACATCACTACCATATAATGCTACAAATCCCCCCTGGAGTGATGATGTGAACATGCACGGGGTATGGCCGATCAATCTTGAAAAGGCAATAAGCCCAAAGTTTTACAAAAAGCTTCGAACTTTTCACGAGGAAGAGCCTTCGTGAATAAATCTACCATGTTGTCATGTGTAGACACATAGACCAAGTTGATCTCTGCTGCAGAGAGTCTTTCCCTAACATAATGGTAATGCACCTCAATGTGCTTAGTGCGAGCATGAAACACTGGGTTCCTCGGAACTTCTAATGCGCTCTGGCTGTCAGTGAAAATTGTAGTGCTAGACAACTTTCCAACACCCAAATCAACCATAAGACGTCTGAGCCACACACTCAACTGTAGTTGTAAAAGCTACCTTGTACTCAACTTCACAACTGGAAGTGGCCACTGTAGGATGCTTCTTGCTAAGCCATGATATACATGAATCACCAAGGCCAAAGCAAAACCCACTAGTGGACACTCATGTGTCATAACATCCTGCCCAATCTAAATCACTGAAAGCATGCAGCTGTGACTCACCCCCCTTTGGATAAAATAATCCAAAATATTGAGTGCCCTGAAAATAGCGGAAAACCACGTACCAACCTACCAATGCTTCATACCTGGACTATGCATAAATGTGCTCAACTGTGAGACCGCATACTGTATATCTGGCCTCAAGTTGCACACATAAAAAAGGGATCCAATAGCCTACTGATACAAACTAGCATCAAAAGAGTCTCCTGCATCTTGAAGACTAAGTCGAGTCTTGTCTCCATAAGTGTAGCCACACATTTACAGTCTTCAAGATTAAACCTCTTCAATAGCTTCTGTATATATTTAGACTGCAGCATAACAATGCCATCATTGCGCTGCATAAACTGAATCCCCAAATAGTTATGCAAGGCCCCAAATCCGACATCTCAAACGATGACTGCAAATCAGCCTTAAAGGCTGAAATCTGATCTATATCGAGTCCCATGAGCTGCATGTCATCAACGTATACAACGATGACTAAAAATGTGTCCTTACTCCTCTCCACATAGAGGGTACTCTCTATTGGACTATTGCAAAAATGTGTCCTTACTCCTCTTCACATAGAGGGTACTCTCTGTTGGACTGTTGCAAAAATCATTTGTAACCAAGTATGCATGAATCTTCTCATAACATGCTCTAGGAGCCTGCTTAAGGCCATAAAGAGCCTTTTTCAACCTGCATACTTTAGACTCTCCTCGCAAGAGGCTGTGATACATACACCTTGTCATGACCCTGTGTTTTTCTCTGGACAAGATGCAGATGTGCACGGGGACATGGTGGACAGTGTGAATGGCATCAGGTGGGAGTGAAGATGGAAGCCCATGTGTGGATAACCCCATGTGTGAAAGGGGGCAAAGGAATTTTAACTTAAAAGGTTTTAAAAACCTTTAAAGTAATTTTTAATGCCATTTATGAAGAAAACGTGGCCCATAAGCTATTTTGGGGCCACGTGTGAGCTTTTTGGTAAAAGAGGGGCTGTTGGGCAGAAAAAGCAGGAGGCGCCTAACTCTTGTTGGGTGGTGTGCTTTTTCGCTGAGAAGGGCTGGTCGCCTGAAGACCCATGGGCTGGCTTTTTCGTTGGAAAGCGGGCTGCTTGGCTGGGCACACAGAGCTGCACGCTGAACATCCTCTCTTACGCTCGTGTTGAGGGCGGGGCAGGAGATACAGAGGCTACAGGCGGCTGCAGGACAGCAGGCGCACAGAGCTGGGCGTGCTCTCTCTCTCTTTTCCTTGCCACCAGGTGGGCTGGATTTCAGGCGCAGCATACAGGAGGCTGGACTGTGTGTTGCTTGGGCAGTTTTCAGGGCACCTATTGATAGGAGAAAAAGCGCATGGCTGCAGGCGCTTTTCTATCTTTTTCTTGGTGCAAAAGCGGAGGACTGGGCTGAAGCTGTGGCCCATGCTCTTTTCTCTCTCTCTCTCTCTCTCTCGCTTGGTGCTCAGGAGGGCTAGACTGCAGGCGCTCAGGGTTGCGTGCTCTTCTCCTGAGTGGAAAGGGGCTGGTTTCTCTTGACACAAAGGTGGACAAGGGCTGTTTTTCCATGAACATAGACATCATGTCGATGGCGTTCAACTGATGGAACTTTCAGCTTCTCTATGCTTTGGTTCGGGACTGTTTTGGGACAGATTATGGGCTGTTTTTGTTTGGCTGCAAATTCAGCTATGTGCTTGGGTTTTTGGCTACAAGCACAGGTCATTTGGTTATGTTTCTTGGCATGGGAGTGATGCAAGCTCGCATGGCTGCATGCTCATGGAGCAGATTGTTTTCTTCCTGCTAGAAAGGAACAGTGGGACCTACAGTATGGGAATCTCTATGTTGCCAAATGTTTCATGAGGGAACAGGTAACTAGATGTATGGGAAACATGACAGAAGTTTCTAAGGGAAACAAGCCTAAGGGTTTCATGTGGAAACAGGTCGTAGGTTCTCTCGACGAGGAAACATGTTTTTGGGTTTCTTGAGGAGATAGGTCACATGCAGGCAGAAGGTACAAGAGTGGACACATGTTTGGTACAGCCTTGCTACTGATAGGACAGGGGACAGGAAATCCATGACAGAGATGGATAGTACCCTTGGAAGGTAGAGAGGGTTTGTACAGGTGTGTCGACTGTATGGTATGCTGTGCTGTGACACGAGTTCTCTTTTGAGAGATAGTTTGGGAGTCTGTGTTGTGATGCAGGAGCACTGGATGTGTCAGGGTGTGATGCTGTTCATAGTGTGAGAGGCTATGGATGGTTGTGGCAGCCTTGATCATGGGAGAAAGCTTCTGTATGCAGGCTCAATGTGAGAGAGTCTTTCGATGTGAACAATGGCTGGACTTGTTTGTGGATGCCGTGTGGACAAGAAGCCAGATGCAGGTTCTTTGCAGGCTTCAGGAGTTCTACTGGGACGGCTGAATTACCAGCCTTATATTGTAATCAAAGCTCTTATAATCAATTAAAGAAATACCGCAAGGGGCACCACGCGATTTGGAGCCAATCGGTGTCCGTGTACTATTTGCAGGAGCACTCTAGCTCCCCCTGTTTGTTTCCCTTTTCTAGGTCCTCAATGGCGTTGAAGTGTTTTATGTGCGAGTGTTTGTTCCACTGCCCTTTGGTTTCTGAAGGCCGGTTTTCAAGGTTCCGTTGCCGGGACACATCGTCGACTTTCTCAAGGAGGCGAGCCCGTGGTTGTCACATTAAAAGCTTCAACATGAGGAAAGTAAAAAGGAACTGCAGGACTCCGTACAGGATTTTGTGTCTTTGCCTATATGAGGTGAAGAGCAAGAGCTGAAGATGAAGTTCAGGAGAAAAGACACCAAGAACAAGAAGTAGTCGGCCAGGAACAAGAAGCAGTTGAAGTGTTATGGTGCAGGAGATGCGTTGAAGGCTATGGCTTTCGACAGTTTGTTACCGGTGGTATCTTCATAGAGGCTTCATGGGTTCGGAAGACAGTTTCTTTGTGGTGATCTACTATGCTTCATCGGGGACTTGTGCTTACCACTTGGGTGGAGTGCAAGCAGGTTCTGGGTGCCTAAGGATGTATCAGATGAGGCTCAGATGGAAGTGGAGGAACTTGACGAGGTTCTTATTCCTGAGCGTATACTGGCACATAAGGAAAGAAAGGTACAGGGTATGGTTTCCCGTCGCTATCCTGTGAAGTTCAAGAGCTGTTCACTGATGGATACGAAGTGGATGGAGGAGGTTCACTGATGGATGCGCAGTGGATGGAGGAGGGTGACTTAGAAGATTCACCTCATGAGTTGCAGCTTTATCTTGATGCCTATGAGTTGGGAGTCGACTCTTGTTACGACTCATTCAGGTTCAGCAGAGCATAGGTCTGGAGCATTACCTGATGCTCAAGAGGGGGGTAGCACCTCCGCTCCCTTGTTGTTACAGACAGGCTCATTTGTTATCTAGGAGTCGCTTGGTGACATCTTTGTATTCACCCGAAGGTACTGAGGCTGACAGTACATCTGCTTATGGGACTTCTATGATATTGTGTACTAGTCACAGGAGATGGTGGTTGAGTAAGGTTCACAGTCGCACGCACCTGGAACTCTAACTGCAACTATGGATAACTCTATGGAGGACATAAGTCTTGCGAACAGTCCTAGAGTTGGTTTGGTTCATGGAAATATGGATCGAACTCTGTTTGTGCATGTATGCATACACTTTTTGAGGTAGAGGTATTTTTGTATTCTGGTGCCATTGGATCCTGGTACCACTGAGAATACATTGGGAAATACTCTGCATTGTGTCATGTGCTGCATGTATGTTGGTATGATGCATGAAGTGCTTTATTATGTTCATGGATGCACCATTGGGTGTAACTCCTGCGGGATGGCCATGAGACATATGTGGGAAAGTACTTGGTAGATGTAGTGTTTGGATGCATTGAGTGCTTTCATATGCTCATGTTTTACCTTCAGTCGTGGGTCCTGCGGGATGCCCATGGGCGTAAGGCTTGCGAGCAGCCCTTAGACTGTTACTTTGGAGTAGGTAGAGCATTTTGAGGAGCATATTGTTTGCAAATGCATATGTGTGTCATATGTAGAATGATGCATGGTTTTGTTTTTGGCTAACACAGTTAACGTGTTTCCATTTGGTTTTAGACTTTTGCTGTAGGTTCTGAAGGAACAAGCAAGAGGACAGTGTGGCTTATTGTGCAGGATGATTGTTTTATCACCCAGATGCATTGGAAGGCCATTGTCTTTGCCATATGGGGTGTCTTTGCTCATGAGATGTTTTACTGTGCCATTGAGTGCAATGGAGGACGCTTGCCATTTTTCAAGAGGGGGGTATGTCATGACCCTGTGTTTTTCTCTGGACAAGATGCAGATGTGCACGGGGACATGGTGGACAGTGTGAATGGCATCAGGTGGGAGTGAAGATGGAAGCCCATGTGTGGATAACCCCATGTGTGAAAGGGGGCAAAGGAATTTTAACTTAAAAGGTTTTAAAAACCTTTAAAGTAATTTTTAATGCCATTTATGAAGAAAACGTGGCCCATAAGCTATTTTGGGGCCACGTGTGAGCTTTTTGGTAAAAGAGGGGCTGTTGGGCAGAAAAAGCAGGAGGCGCCTAACTCTTGTTGGGTGGTGTGCTTTTTCGCTGAGAAGGGCTGGTCGCCTGAAGACCCATGGGCTGGCTTTTTCGTTGGAAAGCGGGCTGCTTGGCTGGGCACACAGAGCTGCACGCTGAACATCCTCTCTTATGCTCGTGTTGAGGGCGGGGCAGGAGATACAGAGGCTACAGGCGGCTGCAGGACAGCAGGCGCACAGAGCTGGGCGTGCTCTCTCTCTCTTTTCCTTGCCACCAGGTGGGCTGGATTTCAGGCGCAGCATACAGGAGGCTGGACTGTGTGTTGCTTGGGCAGTTTTCAGGGCACCTATTGATAGGAGAAAAAGCGCATGGCTGCAGGCGCTTTTCTATCTTTTTCTTGGTGCAAAAGCGGAGGACTGGGCTGAAGCTATGGCCCATGCTCTTTTCTCTCTCTCTCTCTCTCTCTCGCTTGGTGCTCAGGAGGGCTAGACTGCAGGCGCTCAGGGTTGCGTGCTCTTCTCCTGAGTGGAAAGGGGCTGGTTTCTCTTGACACAAAGGTGGACAAGGGCTGTTTTTCCATGAACATAGACATCATGTCGATGGCGTTCAACTGATGGAACTTTCAGCTTCTCTATGCTTTGGTTCGGGACTGTTTTGGGACAGATTATGGGCTGTTTTTGTTTGGCTGCAAATTCAGCTATGTGCTTGGGTTTTTGGCTACAAGCACAGGTCATTTGGTTATGTTTCTTGGCATGGGAGTGATGCAAGCTCGCATGGCTGCATGCTCATGGAGCAGATTGTTTTCTTCCTGCTAGAAAGGAACAGTGGGACCTACAGTATGGGAATCTCTATGTTGCCAAATGTTTCATGAGGGAACAGGTAACTAGATGTATGGGAAACATGACAGAAGTTTCTAAGGGAAACAAGCCTAAGGGTTTCATGTGGAAACAGGTCGTAGGTTCTCTCGACGAGGAAACATGTTTTTGGGTTTCTTGAGGAGATAGGTCACATGCAGGCAGAAGGTACAGGAGTGGACACATGTTTGGTACAGCCTTGCTACTGATAGGACAGGGGACAGGAAATCCATGACAGAGATGGATAGTACCCTTGGAAGGTAGAGAGGGTTTGTACAGGTGTGTCGACTGTATGGTATGCTGTGCTGTGACACGAGTTCTCTTTTGAGAGACAGTTTGGGAGTCTGTGTTGTGATGCAGGAGCACTGGATGTGTCAGGGTGTGATGCTGTTCATAGTGTGAGAGGCTATGGATGGTTGTGGCAGCCTTGATCATGGGAGAAAGCTTCTGTATGCAGGCTCAATGTGAGAGAGTCTTTCGATGTGAACAATGGCTAGACTTGTTTGTGGATGCCGTGTGGACAAGAAGCCAGATGCAGGTTCTTTGCAGGCTTCAGGAGTTCTACTGGGACGGCTGAATTACCAGCCTTATATTGTAATCAAAGCTCTTATAATCAATTAAAGAAATACCGCAAGGGGCGCCACTGCGATTTGGGGCCAATCGGTGTCCGTGTACTATTTGCAGAAGCACTCTAGCTCCCCCTGTTTGTTTCCCTTTTCTAGGTCCTCAATGGCGTTGAAGTGTTTTATGTGCGAGTGTTTGTTCCACTGCCCTTTGGTTTCTGAAGGCCGGTTTTCACACCTCCTCATGTAAATCACCATTCAAGAATACAGTTTTAATGTCCAATTGATGTAATTTTCACCCATGATGTATTGCCAAAGCAATGAGACACCTAATGGTAGTCATATGAGATGTAGGTGCAAAGATCTCATCATAATCAATGCCCTTTTTGGCTTGGCATACTCCTTTGCAACAAGTCTGGCCTTGTAGCGATCAATGCTACGATCTGCTTTGCGTTTTAACTTATAAACCCACTTAGTACCAATGGCCTTCTTGCCATGAGGTAGCTCTGTCAAATGCCAGGTGTCATTCTTGAGTATAGAGTTATACTCATCCTGCATAGCATGCATCCAATGATTATCATCCTATGTTTCCTCAAAGGAAACAGGTTCCTCCTCATTACATAAAGTAGAAATGAGAACATGATCCACACGAGAATAATCTGCATGATGAGAACCTGCACGAGTTCTGCTAGATAAAGGAGCTGCCAACTTGCTATCCCTCAATGTCTGCATATGACTGCCCTCCATTAAACAAAGGTAGGAGCGAATCAAACATGTCCTGTCAGCATACATTCTGCTGTTTTTTACATGAAAGCATGGGCTGAACTAAGTTTTCGACAAAAACAACATGTCTACTTACCAAAATCCACTTTGAGGCCGGATGGTAGAGTCTATATCCCTTGCTTTCTGAACTGTATCCCACAAATATGTATTTAACTGGCTTATCATCAAGCTTACTGCGTTGTTGGTCAAGCACAAAAGCATAAGCAAGACAGCCAAAAACACGCAAATGAGCCATAGAAGGCTTCCTACCATGCCAAGAAGCTTCATAAGCAGTTTTAGATTGCAAGGCCTTGGTAAGGCATTTGTTCAACACAGTTTGCGCACATAATTGCCTCTAACCAAAAACCATGAGGTAAATCTTGGACTTTCACCATACATCCTGCCATCTCCATGAGAGACATATTCTTTCTCTCAGCCACACCATTTTGCTGAGATGTGTATGGCACTGTACATTGATGCCTTATGCCTTTTTCAGCCATATATGCATGAAATTCCTTGGACATATACTCCCCCCCTCGATCTAAACGAAGGGTGCCAACTTTACATTCACATGCATTTTCAGCCATGAATACAAAGTGTCTAAAGCACATAAAAACCTCTTGACTTCTGCTTTAATGGATACACCCAGCTATATATGGAGTAATCATCAATCAAAGTGACGAAGCACAGATATCCCCCAATAGATGGTGTCCTCATAGGACCACATACGTCACTATATATAAGCTATAATTTCTTAACAGCTCTCACAGATCAATCCTTTGGAAATAATACCCGATGCATTTTACCAAGAATACACCCCACATACATGTCTAGCAGGGGTCTCAAGAGTTGGCAACTCAGACACCATATAGCGGCCATAATTCAAATGGCCAAATCGTGCATGCCATAATTCTGCATCACTCATAGTACAAGTCGTAGAGACTGAGCAAGCATCATGCTACAACTTCTCAAATACATTCATCTTGTATAGGCCATGAAACAAGGTACCTGAGACAATGATCGAATAACCATCATTTCTATCCTGAAGTGTACATCTGTCATCCACAAATTTCACCATCAAGCCTGACAAGGCTAAGGCTGAAATTGACAGCAAGTTCTTCTTAATGCCTAGCACATATAAACCTTTAGAGAGTAAATGCGTCCCCATTTACAACAGTGAGCACAACTCTACCAACTTCTTTGACAGGATATGAGGAACCATTTGCACATATGACAATTCCTACATGTGGGCCAGATTCCAGAGATGAGAACAATTTTTTTTATGAAGTAATGTGCTTACTAGCACCACTGTCAAAGTACCAAGCATCCGATTCTACCACTAATATGCATACATCATGAACATAAGAGTTATAACTGCAATGTGCAGTCCATGTCCAATCATCTTGAGCAAAACTTGCAGATTCCTTCTTCTCTACGCTTGGTGCAAATGCATCAACCAGTCATGCCCGATTCTTTCTTTTTCTCCTTCTCTAGCCTTTTCTTGCACTCATTTATGTAGTACCCTGATTTCCTGCAATCGTGACACTCGCCCTTCTTTTTAGGTTTATCACCTTCTTTCTCTGCATCCTTACCTAAGGATTCTAATTTTGGCGTATAGCCACCATGCGAAGAAGCTTTACCTTTGCCTTTCTGACTGGCAACAAAAGCTTGGTCACCAACTCGCATAACAGATCTGTTTTGCCTAGACTGCTCTTCTTGCAAGAGTACTGAAACCAACTCCTAGTGTGAGGGAAAAAGTGCCACCGCATCACTATCATATAATGCTACACATTCCACCATATTATGCTTTTGCAAAAGCATCAAACTCCTGAAATTTACATACATGTCATAATTCAGCTACCTTCATTTCAAAGTGAACCTGTGGATACAATTTGAAACTCTTTCTTAGGATCCTTGATAAGACACTTCTCACCCACAAACTCCATATGCATACCCGCTTGGCAATAGAAGACACTAACACTAAGTTCTTCTTTATGTGTGGCACATGTAACACATCATTCATGCAACTCTGCTTCCCATTGGCCAATACCAAAGACACCTTGCCTATACCTTTAACAAGGTATCTTGAGTGATCTGCACAAGGGACACTCCGATGACCTAAAACAAATTGCATAGAGCTGAAAACATTGTTGGAATGAAATCTCGCCCTCCCGCGTTCTCAAGTTGCCACATGTAAGAGATGACGACCAACAAGATAATCAACACAAGAGCAAAGGGATTGAGGGAGTACAAGAGTAGTGGAAAGCATAAATTCACTATAGACATAGGTTCTTTTTATAGGAGAGACCCCTTTACATATTCTAAAGCATATGCTAAATATGATGCCACCACATATGCTAAATATGATGCTACCACATATGCCAAATATGATGCGTTGTTCCCACACAGAAGGCTTATATATTCTAGTGGTTGTTCACACACATTGGAACCACTTTATTTATAGCCTACATACAGTGCTAGTTTGCTCAACCACCTAGCACTTGTTTATTCCCACATTAATCGCTATTAATATTTAACAGTGTACCTAGTTTATCCCACAGTGGGAACAGGTCTAAATGACCCTTGTATATAGGGCTTAATACCTTGGCCTCCCCTCATCCCCCAGTTGCCTCACGGGATGTTCACGTAGGGGGGCACGGCCGGTTGTTGGCCTCCCTCTACTTGCGTGCTTCTGTTTGCGTCCACATGCTAGTACGCTTTCATGGTATCAGAGCCTTGTTAGGCTCCTACCCTGCCTTCTTCATGGCGTCGGCCTTCGCTTCCAAGGGGGGTGTTCTCACGTTGCCACGTGTACTTGGTTTATCCAACACTATTGCTTGCATCCACATGTCGATACGCTTTCAAACATCACTCCTAGATGTTATGTGCGCGTAGCACCACTATCTATGTACCAAATAGGAGAACTCTTCTCAGAAGCACTGAGATACATCACTAGATACAGAAGCATCACTATTGACCTCTTGCCTGGTCAAAAACACCCAATCATCATCCACAAGGTTGGCTAGCGGATGAGGGCTGGCCACCGGTAGCAATGCTTGGCTATGCACTAGTGCCACCCCTGTGGCCGGCAACGGCAAACTCTGAAGCAGCAACGGGCTCTGACTCGTGGTGCTCCACAAACTATAGCTTGGCAAGGAGAACTAACAACTCTGATACCAAATGTTGACTAGATGCCTAGAGTACAAACACACAACTAGTGGGGAGAGAGAGATGATGACCGACAAGATAATCAACACAAGGGCAAAGGGATTGAGGGAGAACAAAAGTAGTGGAAAGCATAAATTCATTACAAACATAGGTCCTTTTTATAGGCGAGACCCCTTTACATATTCTAAAGCATATGCTAAATATGCTTTGGAATGATTCTTTTATATAGGGCTTAATAGCCCTTGGCCTCCCCTCATCCCCCACCTTTACCGTGGCCTCACGGGATGTTCGGGTAGGGAGGGGAGGCCGGTTGTTGACCTCCGCATGCTATGCCTCTGCTTGCACGTGCGTGCTACTGCTTGCATCCACATGCTGGTACGCTTTCAAACATCACTCCTAGATGTTACCACATTCCTTACCAATATCCTTCTTCTTGTGCATTGTTGGAGTATGCACAGGCGGAAGCGTGAACAATGAAAGAGAGAGAAAGAGACAAGGAGAGAGAGCGATTGCAGACAAGATCACCTTGATTGATTAGCAAAAAAGCTTACAATGGTAATAGCCACCAGATGGGCGCTACAATATGTGCTTGAGGATGATTACAAGAGTGATGAGAGGAGACCTTTATAAAGGAGGCCATGAAGCTGGCCAATTGGCATCATGAACCTAGCCAACTAGCATAAATCAACCACGACTAGTAAAACATGAGAAAAATACATGTGTGCCAATAAAAGGGCAAGTTCCCACACAAAGAGATGCACAAAATTCTAACACCCCCTCTACAGCTTATAGTGTGCAAAAAATCTAAAGAAGATAAGCTGAAGAAGATGCAACCATGGACACTCTTGTAGGCATATGCTCACTTATGGTAGTGCTATGTGTGAACAGGGCTTAACCAAGGGCACTTTTTCCCATGTGGTTTTTCCCCTTGGACATCAAGTGTGAAAGGACACTATAATATTTTGTACTTCTATATTATATGGATGTGGCACACATGCAAGGGTTGACTTGCATTTTGTGGATACCACACTTTTGGCTCTCTCTCTCTCTCTCTCTCTCTCTCTCTCTCTCTCTCTCTCTCTCTCTCTCTCTCTCTCTCATTTCTGTGTGTGAGCTTCTCTACCTTGCACCTAACCCTAATGTGCAGGTTTGTGTGTGTGAGTGTGTGAGTCCAACACCCAACATTTGGTATCAGAGCTGGGAGCTGGGAGCTGGCCCTGATATTCTGCTGCTGGAAAAATTCCTGCGAAATTCCGTCACCACTATGGTTTTCCGTCGCCGTTGTGTTTCCGTCCGTCGCCGCTGTGTTTCCGTCCGTCGGAGCTCAGCCGTCCGGCCGCCAGAGACGGGCGGCACTAGTGGGGAGCCCACCACCTCCGCCCAGCCTCCCGAGCAGCACCTCCTCTGCAACACAACCCTCGCCGTCAGCGGTCAATCCGGTCGCCAAGACGCACGTCGGCGTGCTGCTCCCGTCAGGCCTTCGAAGCGGCCGCCCACCGCCGACATGCCCTCTCCTGTTCCATCCCGGCCTGCACCTCGCCTACCACTTGCCATCGACGTGTTCCTTTCTCGCCTGAACGTACCCGCTCCTCCGTCCGTCTCCTCCGCACGCAGCTCGCGCCGTCTGCTCCGTCCTGTGCCTCTGTCCGCGCCCAGCACTCCCTACGCCCTCCGTGCTCGCCTTGCTCTGAGCGCCCGACTCCGCCTGCCTTGTCGCCTCTGCTGTTCGCACCAGGCGCCTAGCTCGCCACCTGCCCAGCTACAATTTCTACCCGTCGGCTGCCCACAGCCATCGTAACGGCTCCCGCCTGCTCGACAAGCCGACTCCAACGCTGTTTCTGCTTCCGACTTCAGCGCCCGTTACCTGCAGCTCCTCCACACTCTGCACAAATCTTGCTGCCCCGTTCAAACACCCGCCTGCAGCTCGTTGAGGCTCCACCTGCAACGACTCCACCTACTGTGCTTCCGTACTTCCCAACTGTGCTTCCGTACTTCATAAGGTGGTGGATTCAGGCAAATTGGGGGATTTCTCAATTTCAGGACAAATTGATAAAATTGGGCATGTTGCTTTGCCTACAATTTGGGGGTTTTTGAAATTGAGGTCAAAATCAGCAAATTGAACCTCTCATTTGCAAAAATTTGGGGCTTTTGTGAAAATTGGCCAATTAGATGCACATTGAAGCAATTGGAGTGCATAAAAATTGGGGATTTTCTGATTGGAGCATGTAATTGGGCATTACAGCTGCGATTTGTCGCGTATGTATACACATTGGGTGTAATTGGACAATTTGGTGCAGGTTTACACTTGCTTTGGTTTGCAGGCATACATTTGCACAGGACATTTGGTTGCCTGGCAGTGCACATTGGTGCTTGGTTTGCTTGCAGATATATTTTGTTGACATGGCACAGAATGCTACAGATGTATTTGGTGTGCTCACCCAGGAGGACAAGCTGGATGGATCTAACTACTCCCTCTGGAGTTTCATGATCCGTAATTTGCTGGTAGCCAAAGGGCTTTGGGGCATCGTGTGTGGTGATGACACACGCCCACTTACCATACAGCCAGCCATGCCTCAAAGGGGAGGTGCTCAAAGAGCTCCTGATGTAGATCCTGCTCCCACACAAGAGCAGAAGAGATGGGACTCTAGAGATGCACAGGCCATGTCATTGATAGCCCTTTCAGTGAAAAGGACTATTATTCCGCACATTCGTTCATGCAAGACATCGAAGCTTGCATGGGACACATTGGAAGCAATGTATCAGGCACGCAACGAGGCAAGAGTTGCCTACTTGAAGAGGCAATTGGATCTTCTTTCTATGGATGAGGGTGACTCCATGGCAGATCATCTCACCAAAGTGAAAGATTTGCAGGAACAATTGCTCTCAACATTGATGAGGTTATCCAAACAGATGGTCACCAACACTCTTCATTCTTTACCGCCTTCCTACTTGGGCTTTCACACCTCTCAACCTCTCAATGAGAGGAGGTGGTGATCCCGTCACTTTTGAAGAGCTCGTGGGTTTACTCTTGCAGGAAGAGCAAACAAGAGCAAACTTATCGAGCAACCGTGGTGGAGAAAAGGCATTTACAGCCAAGGATAAGGGTAAAGCAAAGAGCTTTAGGCATGGGGGACAACAATCTAGCAAGGCTGGTCATGGACAGCCCTCTTCTAGTGGTGAAAAGTCTGACAAAGGGGATGCAAACAAGCCCAAAAAGAAGGGCAAATGTCACTACTGCCATAAGCCTGGACACTACATCAGTGAATGTAGGAAGCGGATTGCAAAAGAGAAAAAGAGAGAAGCAGGCAATGCAGTAGCAGACTCTTCGAATGACAAAGCACAGCAATCAGCTAATGTAATCCAGGAAGAGTACACTTTTTTGGTCACATGCACTAGTGACACACCAAGTGCTTCAGACACTGATATGTCTTGCATTGCATCTGACAGACAGAATGCATCATGGTATTTTGATAGTGGTGCTTCGAGCCACATCACTTCATGCAAAGATGTATTTCAGCACTTGGTTTATGCTTCAAATGGCCGCACTGTATCATGTGCAGATCATACCACATATCCATTAAAGGGAATTGGTAATGTCATACTTATTGCAGCCAATGGTGCCAATATATGTATGAAAAATGTATTGTATGTTCCAAGAATAAAGAAAAATCTGCTCTCCGTCTCAGCCATAAACGACCAAGGTTTAAAGGTTGAATTTGAAGATGGGAAGTGTTTGGTAAAAGACCCATCAAAGGGTTATGAAATAGTCACTTCTGGAACACGATACAAAGGCTTGTATAGGCTGGACAGCTATGACAAGCGCACTTATGATGTAAATACAGTGGCTGCCCACGCTCCTGCTATGCATGATGCAGAGCTATGGCATGCTCGTTATGGGCATGTAAATTTTCAGAGTTTGATGCTTTTGCAGAAGCATCATATGGTTGATAATATGCCGCCTCTTGAGTCTCCACCAAGACATGTATGTGAGGGGTGTATTTTGGGAAAGATGCAACGAAAACCATTCCCCAAAGATGGAGCTGTTAGAGCTGAAAGTAAATTACAGCTCATACATAGTGATGTATGTGGTCCAATGCGGACACCATCCATAGGGGGGCATCTTTACTTCGTCACATTCATTGATGACTACTCTAGGTTTGCTTGGGCTTACCCTTTGAAAGCAAAAGCAGATGTGTTTACATGCTTTCGACACTTTGTAGCAATGGCTGAAAATATGTGTGCATGTAAAGTCCAAACACTCCGCTCAGATAGAGGTGGAGAATACATGTCAAATGCATTCAAGGATTATATGCTTCAAAAGGGCATCAAACACCAATGTACTGTGCCTTATACACCGCAGCAGAATGGTGTAGCTGAAAGGAAAAATAGATCTCTCATGGAGATGGCAAGATGCATGGTGAAAGCACAAAAGTTGCCTCACAAATTTTGGATGGAAGCTATAATGTGTACAACTCATGTGTTGAACAGGTGTCCAACAAAAGCTTTGAAAACCATAACACCATTTGAGGCTTGGTATAGCCGAAAGCCAACAGTGGATTATATGCGTACATTTGGGTGTTAGGCATATGCACATGTGCCAGAACAACTCCGAACAAAGCTTGATGACAAAGCAATTAAATGCATTTTTGTGGGCTACAGCAATGAAAGCAAAGGATACCGTCTTTATAATCCAACTACACGAAGGATTTTTGTGAGTAGAGATGTGGTATTTGCTGAAAATTCAGAACAGCCCATGGTCAGCTTGTATAAAAGCAATGATACAGGCT
The DNA here is from genome assembly GCF_041138505.1 of Cibotium barometz. Lineage (NCBI taxonomy): Eukaryota > Viridiplantae > Streptophyta > Polypodiopsida > Cyatheales > Cibotiaceae > Cibotium > Cibotium barometz. The sequence goes on from NC_141093.1 coordinate 24,862,016, forward strand.
TACAGGACATGTTTGATGGACTTTTACCCATTGCAATTAGGGGGGATTCAGATCAGCCAGCCCCTACACAAGAAAATCCACATGTAGAACATGTGGACCAGCCAGCCATTCAGCCCCCTTCTATGGAAGCAGTGGAAGATCTTGTCAGGGAAGAGCAAACAGCCGTAGACACAGCCAAGTCAGTGCCAAGATGGTTGCTGAAAACTTTGCAAGAAAGCAAACTTGCAGCTCCACTCACAGGTAGAACAAGGGCTAGTTCCAGCCATGCTTTGAATGTACATCGTGGGGAGTCTGCATTCGCAATGGGTGGTCTCTTTGATTCAGAAGAGCCTTCTTCTTATGAAGAAGCACATGAGAATGAGCATTGGTTGCAAGCTATGCAAGCTGAAATTTCTTCTATCATGAAGAACAATACATGGGATCTTGTGGAATTGCCTAAAGGCAAGCATGTAATTGGAACAAAGTGGGTGTACAAAGTCAAAAGAAAGTCTGATGGTACTATTGACAGGTACAAAGCAAGACTTGTGGCTAAAGGCTACTCCCAGAAAAAGGGAATAGATTATGAAGAGACTTTTGCTCCTACTTCGAGAATGACCACAATAAGATCAGTGATTGCATTGGCTGCCCATAAAGGATGGAAAGTGCATCAATTGGACATCAAAACGGCATTCTTAAATGGGGATTTATAGGAGGAAGTATATGTAAATCAGCCCATTGGTTTTGTAGTTCCTGGTGAGGAACATAAAGTATGCAGGTTGCACAAAGCATTGTATGGATTAAAGCAAGCTCCAAGAGCTTGGTATGATTAGATACATGCTCATCTAACCAGCCAAGGTTATGAGAATAGTCCAGCTGAAAGCACATTGTATGTGAAGAAAACCGATGCCGATATTCTCATAGTCATCTTGTATGTAGATGACATGCTCATTACAGGTACAAGCAAAGCACAAATTTCAGATTTCAAAGCTGATTTGAAAGCTGAATTTGATATGTCAGATTTGGGGCCTTTATACTACTATCTCGGCATACAGTTTATGCATACAGATGATGGCATTGTTATGCAGCAAACTAAGTACATAAAAAGTTTGCTAAAAAGGTTTCACATGGATGAATGTAAGCCCATTTCTACTCCGGTAGAACCAGGTGTACGGCTTACTATGCATGATATTGGAGAGCCTTTTGAGGCCAGCATTTACAACCAGGCAGTGGGATGCCTCATGCACGAGGCCAGACATATCTTTTGGGGTGTCTTTGTTGAGCAAATTCATGCACAGCCCAGGCACAAAGCATTGGCAAGCAGTCAAACGCATCTTTCGTTATCTTAAGGGTACCCTGGATCTTGGTTTGTTCTATCCCAGGGGGGACAGCTTGCAGCTTTATGCATACAGTGATTCAGATTGGGCTGGTGATTATGACACCAGGCAATCCACCAGTGGGAATTGTTTTTTTCTTGGCAGTTCATGCATATCTTGGTTGAGTAAAAAGCAACCCACTGTTGCTACATCTACTTGTGAGGCTAAGTACAGGGCAGTCTTTACAGCTACAGTAGATTGTGTATGATTGAGGAGACTATTGGCTGATCTTCGTGAGTGTCAGCAGACACCCACCACCATTCTCACTGATAGCCAGAGTGCTATGGCCATGGCACGAAATCCAGTATTTCATGCACGTACCAAGCACATAGAGATTCATTATCACTATGTCAGAGAGAGGCTACATGCAGGGGAGATCAGTTTATCTTATTGCCCTACACAGGATAATGTTGCAGATCTATTCACAAAGGCTTTACCTCGAGAAAAGTTTGAAGCTTTCCGCAAAGCTTTGGGCTTACTCTCATACAGAGAGTGATCTGCTACCTTGTACAGGTTCAAACTTCCACTACAGGGGGGATTTGTAGGCATATGCTCACTTATGGTAGTGCTATGTGTGCTCACTTATGGTAGTGCTATGTGTGAACAGGACTTATGTAAACCGGCCTTCAGAAACCAAAGGGCGGTGGAACAAACACTCGCACATAAAACACTTCAACACCATTGAGGACCTAGAAAAAGGAAAACAAACAGGGGGAGCTAGAGTGCTCCTGCAAATAGTACACGGACACCGATTGGCCCCAAATCGTAGTGGCGCCCCTTGCGGTATTTCTTGAATTGATTATAAGAGCTTTGATTACAATATAAGGCTGGGAACTCAGCCGTCACAGTAGAACCCTTGAAGCCTGCAAAGAACCTGCATCTAGCTTCTTGTCCACTCGGCATCCACAAACAAGTCCAGCAATTGTTCGCATCGAAAGACTCTCTCATATTGAGTCTGCATACAGAAGCTTTCTCCCATGATCAAGGCTGCCACAACCATCCATAGCCTCTCACACTATGAACAGCATCACACCCTGACACATCCAGTGTTTCTGCATCACAACACAGACTCCCAAACTGTCTCTCAAAAGAGAACTCGTATCACAGCACAGCATACCATACAGTTGACACACCTCTACAAACCCTCTCTACCTTCCAAGGGTACTATCCATCTCTGTCATGGATTCCCTGTCCCCTGTCTAATCAGTAGCAAGGCTGTACCAAGCATGTGTCCATTCCTGTACCCTCTGCCTGCATGTGACCTATCTCTTGGAGAAACCCAAATACATGTCTCTTCGAGAAAACCTACGACCTGTTTCCACATGAAACCCTTAGGCCTGTTTCCCTTTGAAGCTTCTGTCCTGTTTCCATACATCTAGTTACCTGTTCCCTCATGAAACATCTGGCAACATAGAGATGCCCATAGCTGTAGGTCCCTCTGTTCCTTTCTAGCAGGAAGAAAGCAATCTGCTCCATGAGCATGCAGCCATGCGAGCTTGCATCACTCCCATGCCAAGAAACATATTCAAGTGAATTGTACTTGCAGCCAAAAACCCAAGCACATAGCTGAATTTGCAACCAAACAAAAACAGCCCATAAACTGTCCCAAAACAGTCCCAAATCCAAAGTAAAGAGAAACTGAAAGTTCCATCAGATGAACGCCATCAACATGATGTCTATGTTCATGGAAATCCAGTCTCTGTCCACCTTTGTGTCAAGAGAAACCAGCCCTTGTCTACTCTTCAGCAGAGAGGGAGAGAGAGAGAGAGAGAAAGAGAGAGAAAGCAATACTGGCTGTCCCCACATGTACGCCCTTGTTTCTCCTGCAGTCCCCTCTTTCCAAGAGAACCTCTCATGCCCTGTACAGTCCAGCACCTCTGCAGTCCATCCACGTGGAGTCTATGCAGACAGTCTCTTTGCGCCAGCTTTTCACCAGGAAGGGGAACAGATCTACGCTCTGTTCAGCCCCTGCCCGACTGTCTTCTCCTCCACGCAGCCGACCTGTACCTGCAGTCCAGCCCTCCGCTTTTTGCACCAAGAAAAAGATAGAAAAGCGCCTGCAGCCATGCGCTTTTTCTCCTATCAAAAGGTGCCCTGAAAACTGCCCAAGCAACACACAGTCCAGCCTCCTGTGTGCTGCGCCTGAAATACAGCCCACCTGTTGGCAAGGAAAAGAGAGAGAGAGCACGCCCAACTCTGTGCGCCTGCAGTCCTGCAGCCGCCCGCAAGAAACGCAGCCCTGCAGCCCCTGCCTGTATGCGCCTCTTTTTCAGGAAACTCTCCACGCACAGCAACCTGTATGCGCCTGTCTTCTGTCCTGTCCGTACAGCTGTCCGTACAGTCGTACAGACCTGCAAGCAATCCCCTGTGCGCAGCCAGCATGCAGTCCAGTTCTACGCAGCCACCCCAAAAAGCACATGCACCTCATCTAGGGGTAGGCGCCTCTTTTACCTGATAGCCCTCCTTTTCCCCAAAAAGCACACGTGGCCCCCAAATAGCATAAGGGCCACGTCGTTCTTTAATGAAGGGCTTTAAAAATGATTTTAAAGGTTTTTAAACCTTTTAAGCTAAAATTTCTTTGCCCCCCTTTCACACATGGGGTTGTCCACACATGGGCTCCCTTTTTGACTCCAACCTGATGCCATTCACACTGTCCACCATGTCCCCGTGCACACCTGCATATTGTCCAGAGAAAAACTCAGGGTCGTAACATACCCCCCTCTTGAAAAATGGCAAGCGTCCTCGATTGCACTCAATGGCACAGTAAAGCATCTCATGAGCAAAGACACCCCATATGGCAAAAACAATGGCCTTCCAATGCATCTGGGTGATAAAACAGTCATCCTGCACAATGAGCCACACTGTCCTCTTGCTTGTTCCTTCAGAACCTACAGCAAAACTCTAAAACCAAATGGAAACACATTAACTGTGTTAGCCAAAAACAAAACCATGCATCATTCTACATATGACAAACATATGCATGACACACATATGCATTCGCAAACAATATGCTCCTCAAAATGCTCTACCTACTCCAAAGTAACAGTCTAAGGGCTGCTCGCAAGCCTTACGCCCATGGGCATCCCGCAGGACCCACGACTGAAGGTAAAACATGAGCATATGCAAGCACTCAATGCATCCAAACACTACATCTACCAAGTACTTTCCCACATATGTCTCATGGCCATCCCGCAGGAGTTACACCCAATGGTGCATCCATGAACATAATAAAGCACTTGATGTATCATACCAACATACATGCAGCACATGACACAATGCAGAGTATTTCCCAATGTATTCTCAGTGGTACCAGGATCCAATGGCACCAGAATACAAAAATACCTCTATCTCAAAAAGTGTATGCATACATGCACAAACAAAGTTCGATCCATATTTCCATGAACCAAACCAACTCTAGGACTGCTCGCAAGACTTATGCCCTCCATAGAGTTATCCATAGTTGCAGTTAGAGTTCCAGGTGCGCGCGACTGTGAACCATACCCAACTTTTCCATCATCTGTGACTAGTACACAATATCATAGAAGACCCATAAGCAGCTGTACTGTCATCCTCAGTACCTTCGGGTGAATACAAAGATGTCACCAAGCGACTCCTAGATAACTGTCTGTAACAACAAGGGAGCGGAGGTGCTACCCCCCTCTTGAGCATCAGGCAATGCTCCAGACCTATGCTCTGTTGAACCTGAATGAGCCGTAACAACAGTCGACTCCAACTCATAGGCATCAAGATAAAGCTGCAACTCCTGAGGTGAATCTGCTAAGTCACCCTCCTCCATCCACTTCGCATCCATCAGTGAACCTCCTCCATCCACTTCGTATCCATCAGTGAACAGCTCTTGAACTTCACAGGATAGCGACGAGAAACTTTACCTGTACCTTTCTTTCCTTATGTGCCAGTATATGCTCAGGAATAAGAACCTCGTCAAATTCCTCCACTTCCATCTGAGCCTCATCTGATACATCCTCAGGCACCCAAAACCTGCTTGCACTCCAACCAAGTGGTAAGCACAAGTCCTCGATGAAGCATAGTAGATCACCACTAACATAGAAAGAAACTGTCTTCCGAACCCGAGAAGCCTCTATGAAGATACCACCGGTGACAAACTGTCGAAAGCCATAGCCTTCAACGCATCTCCTGCACCATAACACTTCAACTGCTTCTTGTTCCTGGCCGACTACTTCTTGTCCTTGGTGTCTTTTCTCCTGAGCTTCATCTTCAGCTCTTGCTCTTCACCTCATATAGGCAAAGACACAAAATCCTGCACTGTGTCCTGCACTTCCTTTTCACTTTCCTCATGTTGAAGCTTTTGATGTGACTCTCATGAGACAACCACGAGCTTGCCCCCTTAGGAAAGTTGGCGATTGTCCCAACCAAAGCAACCACGGACTCGCCCACTTGAGAAAGTCGACGATGCGTCCCGGCAAACAGAACCTTGTAAACCGGCCTTCAGAAACCAAAGGGCGGTGGAACAAACACTCGCACATAAAACACTTCAACACCATTGAGGACCTAGAAAAAGGAAAACAAACAGGGGGAGCTAGAGTGCTCCTGCAAATAGTACACGGACACCGATTGGCCCCAAATCGCAGTGGCGCCCCTTGCGGTATTTCTTTAATTGATTATAAGAGCTTTGATTACAATATAAGGCTGGGAACTCAGCCGTCACAGTAGAACCCTTGAAGCCTGCAAAGAACCTGCATCTGGCTTCTTGTCCACTCGGCATCCACAAACAAGTCCAGCCATTGTTCGCATCGAAAGACTCTCTCATATTGAGTCTGCATACAGAAGCTTTCTCCCATGATCAAGGCTGCCACAACCATCCATAGCCTCTCACACTATGAACAGCATCACACCCTGACACATCCAGTGTTTCTGCATCACAACACAGACTCCCAAACTGTCTCTCAAAAGAGAACTCGTATCACAGCACAGCATACCATACAGTTGACACACCTCTACAAACCCTCTCTACCTTCCAAGGGTACTATCCATCTCTGTCATGGATTCCCTGTCCCCTGTCTAATCAGTAGCAAGGCTGTACCAAGCATGTGTCCATTCCTGTACCCTCTGCCTGCATGTGACCTATCTCTTGGAGAAACCCAAATACATGTCTCTTCGAGAAAACCTACGACCTGTTTCCACATGAAACCCTTAGGCCTGTTTCCCTTTGAAGCTTCTGTCCTGTTTCCATACATCTAGTTACCTGTTCCCTCATGAAACATCTGGCAACATAGAGATGCCCATAGCTGTAGGTCCCTCTGTTCCTTTCTAGCAGGAAGAAAGCAATCTGCTCCATGAGCATGCAGCCATGCGAGCTTGCATCACTCCCATGCCAAGAAACATATTCAAGTGAATTGTACTTGCAGCCAAAAACCCAAGCACATAGCTGAATTTGCAACCAAACAAAAACAGCCCATAAACTGTCCCAAAACAGTCCCAAATCCAAAGTAAAGAGAAACTGAAAGTTCCATCAGATGAACGCCATCAACATGATGTCTATGTTCATGGAAATCCAGTCTCTGTCCACCTTTGTGTCAAGAGAAACCAGCCCTTGTCTACTCTTCAGCAGAGAGGGAGAGAGAGAGAGAGAGAAAGAGAGAGAAAGCAATACTGGCTGTCCCCACATGTACGCCCTTGTTTCTCCTGCAGTCCCCTCTTTCCAAGAGAACCTCTCATGCCCTGTACAGTCCAGCACCTCTGCAGTCCATCCACGTGGAGTCTATGCAGACAGTCTCTTTGCGCCAGCTTTTCACCAGGAAGGGGAACAGATCTACGCTCTGTTCAGCCCCTGCCCGACTGTCTTCTCCTCCACGCAGCCGACCTGTACCTGCAGTCCAGCCCTCCGCTTTTTGCACCAAGAAAAAGATAGAAAAGCGCCTGCAGCCATGCGCTTTTTCTCCTATCAAAAGGTGCCCTGAAAACTGCCCAAGCAACACACAGTCCAGCCTCCTGTGTGCTGCGCCTGAAATACAGCCCACCTGTTGGCAAGGAAAAGAGAGAGAGAGCACGCCCAACTCTGTGCGCCTGCAGTCCTGCAGCCGCCCGCAAGAAACGCAGCCCTGCAGCCCCTGCCTGTATGCGCCTCTTTTTCAGGAAACTCTCCACGCACAGCAACCTGTATGCGCCTGTCTTCTGTCCTGTCCGTACAGCTGTCCGTACAGTCGTACAGACCTGCAAGCAATCCCCTGTGCGCAGCCAGCATGCAGTCCAGTTCTACGCAGCCACCCCAAAAAGCACATGCACCTCATCTAGGGGTAGGCGCCTCTTTTACCTGATAGCCCTCCTTTTCCCCAAAAAGCACACGTGGCCCCCAAATAGCATAAGGGCCACGTCTTTCTTTAATGAAGGGCTTTAAAAATGATTTTAAAGGTTTTTAAACCTTTTAAGCTAAAATTTCTTTGCCCCCCTTTCACACATGGGGTTGTCCACACATGGGCTCCCTTTTTGACTCCAACCTGATGCCATTCACACTGTCCACCATGTCCCCGTGCACACCTGCATATTGTCCAGAGAAAAACTCAGGGTCGTAACAGCTTAACCAAGGGCACTTTTTCCCATGTGGTTTTTTCCCTTGGACATCAAGTGTGAAAGGACACTCTAACATATAATATTTTGTACTTCTATATTTTATGGATGTGGCACACATGCAAGGTTGACTTGCATTTTGTGGATACCACACTTTTGGCTCTCTCTCTCTCTCTCTCTCTCATTTCTGTGTGTGAGCTTCTCTACCTTCCGAATTCCCACACCAATGTACAGTGAACTCAAAGTATACAAAATGATGAGCTGTTGGACAAACCACGCACATAATCTTCCACGCATACAACATTGGTATCAAAGCATTCAAGCTTTGCCACTAAGCATAGGTCCCAAGGAGGTGCATAGATTCATCAGAAGAATGCAATAGGGTAGTACATGTAGTGGTCTGCAACAACAAGCGAAGCTCGAAGAAAGAACTCTCTGACAATAGGTAGTCAGAACCAACACATCATTAAGCTCTCAGATCAGTTCCAAAGGCCTAGCAACAGACATGATTAGTTCCAACAGGTGACCCACCGTTGTGTTAAGGGAAAGGGATAGCATGCATGGGGACAACAGTGGAACAGATGCTCAGTTCTTCAGCAAGACTTGGAAGCGAAGATCAGAAGTGGAAGTTGTTCACACAAAAATATCAAAGTCAAAGTAGAAGGTTAAGGTCAATAGTCCAGGAAGGAAGGATGACAATGTGTATACCCTGTCATCAAGTTTAGCACGAGGGGATGTCACGTGCATGCCCGTGCCATGGCTAATCTCCAGCATTAACATCATAATCCCTGATTAATATAGCAATTAGGACAGCATTTAGAGCATCATCACGAGCATCATTACCATCATCAGTAGCATCATCACCATCAGCACCATCATCATCACCGGATTTTAACTTCAACATTACCATCATGGAAGGGCATGGAACCCTATCGGCAGCCAGTAACCATAAATCAGCAGCCAGCATGGAGCACAGCTAGGCAAGCGGCCAAGCGCCAGAATGAAGGGCATCAGGTGTGGGCAAAACCTTGAGTAAAGAGCAGCATTTATGAGGACCTTTTAGGGTTATTTGTCCAAGCAACAGGCCAACAGCATTCAAGACTGGCCAACCAGCTCCCTTCCACATATATATAAGCAAAGGCATCATTTGCAGCAGACACAGTCAATCATTCATCATTCTAAGAAGTAGTATTCAGTAACTAGCATGTAGAAGGGGCCAAAGGGCTCCCCTTTGGAGCTGACCAAGGACCTAAGTTATGTACAAGAATTACAATCACCTTTTGTACCATATTAAATACAGAAAACCTGACACCAACTCTCTCTCTCTTCTTCTCTCTCCTCTATCTTAATCATAAACAGAGAACTTATCATAACTAAAAATCGAGCCTAAGTGTTTTTAAAGTGTATACTCTCTTCTTACCATTTAAAAAGAAAGCCCTTGTTTCAGAATGTGAAGCTACGCACTGCAATTTTCCCAAAAAAAAAAAACAAAGACCTTAAACAATGTTTATTCTGAAAAATGGCTCATATACAATTATGAAAAGTATATATCCCCACCCCCAAAAGGTGAACCACCTACTTGCAAAAGGGCTAAGGCATTACAGACACGATTTGATGCTCCTGCAGTTAGTGTTGGTGGTGACAACATGGGATAGATAGATACTATTTCCTGCATCAAAAAAGTAACAAGACACCCTTGATGAAACAAATAACAAACAGTCTTCAAAACTACACTAACCTAGCTGATCCAAAAACACAATTATAATCTTCCACTTAGCTATTCAGTACAAAATAATAAGTCACATATTCAAGATTTGGGACTGAATATGGGACATTTACTTAAGGCTTAGTAAATGCCATCTGCAATTCGAGTGAGAGTATCCCTATATAGATATTACATACATTGTATGTATGTATGTCCTTTATGTTTGACGGACTTTACTAGAAAGATATTTTAACCATACTCCACCCAAAGGTTCAAAACTCAAGCACATTCTTTATGACTCCTTGTAATAGAAAGGGGGGTGAGTCACTCTCAAACATCTCATTCCCAGCACTTTTCCTTCAACCCTTCACAATTCTGACCACCGACCCACATAGGAGCCTACAGCCAGTGGTGCCTGACCGCATTACACAAAGCTTTCAACAATTCAAGGTTTGTTGTTCCTCTACTCTTGTACATTTTCACAATGATTAAATTGGTGCATTACACATAGGAGCCTACAGCCAGCGGTGCCTGACCGCATTACACAAAGCTTTCAACAATTCAAGGTTTGTTGTTATCACAATAATTCTGACCACATTACACATAGGAGCCTACAGCCAGTGGTGCCTGACCGCATTACACAAAGCTTTCAACAATTCAAGGTTTGTTGTTCCTCTACTCTTGTACATTTTCACAATAATTAAATTGGTGCTTTGATGTTGATAGGGCTTCTGCACATTAGCCCATGTGCTAGGCCCCATGTTAAGTTTTTCATCTCATACCCACCCAAACATGTGCAGTGTATTCATTATCTTCTCTTAAAAAATGCTACCCATTTAATAAATGAGTAGAGATTGAATTAAAAAATGTTCCCAAGAAATACTAAGCGTATTAAAGTTTCACCTGCAAAAAATCTGCAAGAATTGCAAGACTAAAAGGTTGTCGCAACACTATGTTTTAGATATGCCTCAGAAAGCAGCAGTAGATCAAGCAACTCCTTCGAGAGTATTACACACATCTGTCACATCTGAATTTTCCATACCAGAATCATTAAGGTTTTGATGGTTGTTCTCACCTGCAGTAATGCTGAGATTGTTCCACAAGAGTGCCATAACATTGGAGCAAGGTCCTGAAACAGTTCACGTTTCTGCACACAGCAGTATTGTTCAATGTTAAAAGTTGAAGGGATCATAGTTTCTGTCACAAATATGTGATATAGAGAAACCATAAACGACCATTTTTGACAAGAGAGTTGTCATTGAACAAACATGAGTTCTCTCTCTCTCTCTCTCTCTCTCTCTCTCTCTCTCTCTCTCTCTCCCCATTGTTCAGCATACTATGAGATTCGAGAGCACTATCATTGTTAGCTCAAGAAAGGGTTTGGTCCTTTCCGGAGTCATTGAGCATGACTCATGAGAACCAGAAATGTGTGGCCCTCTTATGTGCATGAAGTTCGTAGGCATAGGGAGCATAGTTACCACGGAACGGGAACGTTCCGGGGACGTCGTATGCTAGAACGGGAGCGGGAACGGGAACGGGAACGGGAGCGGATCGGGAACGTCGCGGAACGCCATGTCATATGACATGTCAGCATATGACACAAAAAAATGTAACTTTTTGTATACGGATAGCCAAATATGCTTCCTAATATTTGCTCCCCCAAGACATGAACATACATTTCTGCAAGCAAAACACACCCCCCCCCCAAAAAAAAAAAAAAAATGGCGGAACGTTCCGGCGTTCCGGGAACGTGCCTTCGCCCGGAACGGCGTTCCAGCAGCGTTCCAGGAAGGCGGAACGACGTTCCGTGGTAACTATGATAGGGAGCCACTCTTGAAAAAGCACAATTGAATGAGAAAGGGCAGCAACCAAGCATTCCTTACTTCTTTCTCTCCAAGATTGGTCAAAGTAGATTGAGGGAGCCCCATGACACGCACCCACACAACCCTCACTCGGAGCTCAAATCAGGCTCCCAACCATAGGGGACTTCTCTCAAGACATCTTGGAGACTTGTGGTATCTGGCAGACCCAGGATACCGAAGATCACAAACCACGTAGTCATCCAGCGCAGATCACGATTGTCAATATGTTCTATGGACACATGGAATGTTTACCCTCTAGGCCCTCAAAAGATAAGATCCTTTGCCGACTTTGTAACCCTGTTGTAACATGCTAACGAACAACAGAAAACTTAATGATGAGATTAACGCAATTAATTACAGACTATCGCAAAGCTGATTGTCAAACACAGTAGAGAAGAGAGCGATATGCCCTAATCTACTTTATATTCCATTCCATTATGCATGAATATGTACAATGAATTGCAATATGGTAAATGCTAACCCTGATGATGATTATGATGGCACTTGCTGACGTAAGCTTGTGGTATGTCGTGGAACAACATGCTACCCTCCATCTCCAACCTCGCTTTTCAGTGAATGCCTGACTTGACCATGACTCTAAGCCCTATCACTCTGTTTATAATCTCCTATCCGCTGGCTGGTTGGCTACCAACTCTCCTTTATTGATACAAATAAATAATAATAAGATTGGGTCCACATTTGGCTGTTCATTGAGCGCTTGGACCAAATACAATGAAAGGCTGAAAAGAACCAAAATTGGCCAAGACCCAGCCATGAACACGCCCTCTAAATTGAGTCAATGGTATGGACATGTCCACGTCACGCTGCCGGAAGGGTGAGCACACGACACCTCCTCCGCTACACTTGGAGCAAGGGTGCACATGATGCTCCTTTTCTCCAACATTGTGTCGGTCCGACTGTGAGTTCAACCTCCAACATGATGTCTTCGCCACTGCCTCCTCAAGAACTGTGGGCATCGAAACTGGTCCCTTTGCCTCTGGATGCTCCGCTGGCATGGTAGACTCCATAGAAACCTTGGAAACTGCTGAAGCAGTCAGCTCATGTTGAAACTACACCAGCTAGGTGCGTCCATCTCATAGACCCTTCAGGTCTTTTGTAGATGTTAGAAACGTCTCTCTCTCTCTCTCTCTCTCTCTCTCTCTCTCTCTCTCTCTCTCTACAGCCATAGCCAAACAAACAGCAAAAACATCCCTGCACCTACAAACAGTAGTGTGATAGAAGGACCGATCTCTATATTTAGTGGCACTATAAAGCAATAGGCCTCCAGTGCATGCCACGCGCACACGATCACACACACACAGACAGCCACACGTACCGAATGCCGACTGTACGGCAATTATATTTATATTCACAGACAAAACACATGTGCATGTTGCATCCCTGATAAACGGACAGAGCTCATGTACGGAGGAAACGGAGTGGGGAGCTAACCTTGGAGAGATCAAGGAGGGCGTTCTCTCGCTGTTCAGGAATAATAAGCTCCAACACCAACTGCTCCGCGCTAGCCATTCTACGCTCCTTGCTGCTGTTCCCGCTCTGTAGCAGAGTTTTTGACATGCGGTCGATGGAAGACGAGTGCATCACAACATCAGTCCATGATACCAAACTCTGTGCCCGTCTTACACTGCAGCTGTTTCAGACCCGACGCAGCAAAAATAGCAACAGCAACAGGTGCAGCAACGAAAATAGAATTCAAAAAATTATGTCTATAAAAAAAGGGCCAGAATTAAGTAAACCTGGCTGAGATTTTAAGGAGAATTAAGTAAAACTGGCTGAGGGCTGAGATTTTAAGTAGCCCTTATTTTGAGGAATGATTTTTCATATATTTTCGTTATAAAACTGGCATACAGTAGAGATTTGGGAACCAAAAAACCAGACAGATTTATGAGTTGTCCTTATTTTGATTGGTTGAAAAATGTGTACCAAGTAGGATGGTTCAAAGCTTCTCATTCCCACACCACAAGATGTAGCAAAGTTTAAGAAACCCAACTAATTTTGGCATAGTTGAGTTATAACTTGGCCAATTTCCAGGGAGGCCCACAAAACTGCTTTGTGCGAACACACCCCCCCCAAAAAAAAAAACTCCTTTGAGAGAGACCTCTCCTCATAGCATACTCCTTCACATAGGGTCACCCTTGGCCCATCTACACTAGCCCCTCTCATGAGTGCACGAGAGAGAGAGAGAGAGAGAGAGAGTATTGTGAGTGAAGAGGAAGAAAGAGCAAATCTTGGACAATCGAAGAGAGGTGAAGAGAATCGCAAGAGATGGGATCATGCATGCCAAACCTACCATTCATGGTAGATTTGAGCATATTTTATTCCTAAAATAATGCAATTCTCTAACCTTTAAAAAGTAAACAAATGTTTTTTTTTAACAAGTACTGTAACCTACCATATTTTATTCCTAAAATAATGCAGCCATGTAACCTTTAAAAAGTAAAATATTTTTTTATGATGGGATATTCCACTATAACTAATCAATTTCAACATTTGGGGTGCTTATTTGGAAGACCTTGTCAATTTGATGATCATCCATGTGAAGGGAAACTCGTGAGTGAAAGAAGCAAATAAAAGGCACCTTTGTTGTGAAAAATAGACCTGCCATGTTAGAGGGGTGGGTTCCTTTATAAGAGGGGAAGCTTCAATAAGGTATACCTATTTGCCTGACAAAGAATAATGTTTGCAACCTTTTTAAGCAAGCACAAGATGCAATTTGAAGTCTTCAAAAGAAAGACTCTAAGTGAAAAAGGCTCAACACAAAAATCATAAAGGTCATTAACTAGTCATAGGACATATAAGTTATAAATTTCAACGTCCTCTAAAATATTCTCAAAATTCTTTGCACTGCAATAAAGCATGAAGGCATACTTTTTTTATTATTACATAATATTATAAAAGAACACTGCAAACATGTACTTCTCTACATGTAAAAAATAAAAAAGAGTTCTATATGGAAGTAAAGGGGTCAAAGGTGGACTTAATAATGCTTAAGATGCAATCAAGTATGTGCAACATCACTAGGTCCTAAGCATGGCCAATAATAGGCATTGTAGAGTGCCTCGTAAATGTGGGTTCACATGGACACACTCAAGATGTCCCTTGTACCAACCATTTTTCCTATGTTGGAGCAAAATTTTTACAACTATGGTTTTTGTAAACAAGGTTTTTTACAAATTTTGTTGATTGATTGGTTAATGATTGTGCCCTAGTATATACTCTATGGTCTTGTTAATGAATGGTTGTCAACCATTTGCGCACTGATGCATGCACGAATAGTAATAATTCGACAAGCATTTAGGAAAATTTTGAATAACTATGAGATGTGTATGATTATCTGTATAGAACTATGAAAGATCATATCTTGTGTCCCTCTCCTAATCTTACATTTGCCTCATTGTCCCTTAACCTTGTGTAACATACATTTTCAAGCAGATTTAGAAGGATTTAAATCCCATTTAAACCCTGAACATTTTTTCAATTGGAGGTTATAATTTAACAACAATGGCCTCTCTAATTTGCTTACATTTCTGTATTGATGATCAAGTTCTTTTTAGAAGTAGAAAAATGATCATCAAAATGTTATATATGCTCACCACAGTGAAATAACTTTGAGAGATGTCAGAAGCTTTGTGCGAGAGCCTATGGATTGATGGGAGGCTATATCCAAAAGACCCTTTTACAAACTCCACAGTCTCGAATATGGCATCTCTACTTAACTATGTTGGAGATAGCTATATTGGGCTCTAAGGATATACACATCAATTGGGAGCAACAAGCAATGTTCTTAAATTATAAAGAGATTTGTTTGAGAAGGAGAACTTCTATTTGAAGCAAACCATGGAGTAGTGTGTACAGAAGCTATTAAACAACAAGGAAACCATTCTAAGGCTTGAAAAACAAAGGGATAAATTAAGACTTAAGACCTCATTAGGTCTACGTAGATGACCAAAAAAAAACTTAGGGATATTGAGCAAATGAAGCTAGGGTGTGGTGGCATCAAGAAGAGAATACATGAAATCAAGTAATAATGATTGATTGTTGTTATCGAAATATTTTTATAAACTTCAATCATTATTGCATAGATTAATTTGTTCATTTTAATTTGACATTAGATCATTGTTGCACCCTGATAAAGAATCAACAATAGAACCTTCTGGTGCACATTTTAGTCTTCTTTTAGATCGCCAATATGCAGAAGTAATGATGAAGGAAAAGAAATATAAGAAGGTTGCAGAAAAGCATATTAAAAGCTTTATTAAAAGAATGAACTCAATCCACAAGACATCCAGTCAATACTTGATGAGGTGAGTATATCACACAAAGAGTACTTAGCCATTTATAAGACTTTGTAGGACAAAATGAAGGGTTTTAGTATGAAAGGGTTATTATTGCCAAATCCTTCTTTAGTAAAAAAAAATGTGCGGACAAGTAAATGAAGAGGTATTACAAGCATTGGGAATCCCATTTCACATTGAAGACACGTATGCTGCGCCAAGAGGAGATGTGGTATACAATAGATACAAAAAAAAAAGACTTGGAGGCCTTGCAATTGTATGCTATTCAATTTTTTGAAGTTACTCCTAAAGAATGTGATGGTGTCCTCAAATTTGTCCTAAAGCTTGATGAGTGTCAATTTGTGAAGGAAATAAAGTTAGAAAGGGTTACCATCACATTGATGAATAGAGCACTTGATCTATCTGTTAAAAACAATATATTCTCCTTGATCCTAGATGGTTTAGTGTTCAGTCCAAAAACAATATATTATCCTTGATCCTTTGATGTAAATTTTATTAGAGATCAGTTTGTGAAAAGCTATAACAAGAAATGAATGATGCATTCTTCTGGTTTTCATGTGTTGCATGTAGACTTAGAGAATTTTGATATTCTGCATTGGGTTTTTCATAAGACATCTATACCCGAGATCATCAACGAGTAGAGAAATGGCAAAATTTTGGATGTGCATATGGCAGGTGATCTTCAAACTTTGTACAATGTGTCAAAGACGACCAATTCAAAAAAGTCCCTACATATATTGGATGTGTAGTGCAAAGGTGTTTGATAAGAGGTATTGGAAGAAGACACTGGATAGACACTTGAAAGACCCAGAATTCCAAGCCAGTTCTCGATATTCCATTGTCAAGAGTCCACATTTGTATAATGCATGCTCTTTGTAGAATCATTGAAAAACTCTTGTTTTTTATATATATATTTCTCATTGACTTTACAACCCAATACAACAAAGGTCAAATCCATCAAGGCACTAGAGAAAGTTCTATTAGACATCAGCTTGCATGGTGGACATGTAAAGATTGAACAAGATGAAAAAAGGTCTAAGGATGGGAAGGATGTACCTAAGAAACCTTCCATTGGGGGTGTTAAAACAAGAAGGTTTCTGTCTCCACTAACACCACAAGATAATCCTTGTCATAGAAGAAGACTGTTGGATATGCTCCCTCACATGCACACATGAACATCCTCTTGGTAGAGTTCAATCTCAAAGGTTATTGAGGCATTAGTCTTGGCCCTTTTTACTCTTGTAATAAGCTATGGTAGACACACCTACATCCGCTTGCATTGGAGATATTCTCGGATCACTAATCAAGCAAGAGGTGGAGATAATCAAGGAGATAATGAAGGAGAGGATTATGGCAATTATTAGTACC
Source organism: Cibotium barometz (assembly GCF_041138505.1). Lineage (NCBI taxonomy): Eukaryota > Viridiplantae > Streptophyta > Polypodiopsida > Cyatheales > Cibotiaceae > Cibotium > Cibotium barometz. Next base: position 24,879,165 of record NC_141093.1, read on the forward strand.
TAATCATCATTAGCTCTAAGCTAATCCATGTACCTCATCCTATTTAAAGAGGCATCGAATCAATGCAATATACACTCTATTTTGCTCATATGCAGTGTTATTATGCTGTCATAATATTATGAGCCCCTTGATTAAAAATTGGTATTAGAGCCTCTTCGAGTGAGCTTGCGCATTCTCTCATCAAAGTTACTTCGACTAAGCTGTGTATTTTCTTCTTCCTCCACTTGGCTCTCATGGAGATGGCGAGACCCACAATTGTTCCTTTTTGTTGCTTCCGACACATGGCTGGTCAGTCGATTCCTAAGCTAAGCCAGTTCATTTGCCCGTTACTGCTAGTTCTTTGTTTTTCTTTGGCTTCCTTACTATGCCTTAAGCCTTTAATTAAGGCTTTGTGTAAAGCCTTTCCATAAGGCTTATAAGTCTTAGTAATAAGGCTTATTAAAAATCAAAAAATTCTTCGTCAGCTCTGCCCATTTCAGCTCAGCCCTACTCAACCAGGTCTACAACAACAAAATTCCAGGTTTGAAGTTGAATTCCATTGAATACTCTTTGAATTACTGTTGATATGACCAGCTCATGTCAGAATTTAGAAGATTCTAAAGACATCGTACAAATTTCATTTGACTCTCAGAAGCTTCTGTAAATTAGCCAGCTAAGTCACAACAAATCAGAATTTCATCTGACTCAGAAGCTTTTGTAAATCAACCAGCTAAGTCACAGTTAATCAACGATAGTTTAAGCCTAGGAAAAGAGTGGTTTCCCAAGAAACACAACTTTGGATTAAAAAATCAAAATCAAGGCTTGATGGAAAACCATGGTATTTTGACTATGCCAAATATATTGGTTTAAGTGATTTCCTTGCAAATAAATATGCATTTCTATGGAACTGGAGTGGATAACTAATCTTTTTTTAAACTCAATTTCCTTGTACAAGGCATTAGACACTGCTTGAAGAGAGTCTCTCAAGTAAGACCTTGCCATCATGTCTAAAACCTTACAGTTAGAGAGATTTAGTGGGGAAAATTTCCTACTTGGCAGACTAGGCACAAGTTTACCCTTCAAAACAAAGATTTGTGGAAAGTAATTACTACATTTGAAAATGGTAAACCTACCACACAAGGGAAGGAAAAGCATAATGGGAAATCTATGACACTAAGGCACTTGCTATTTTAGCACTTGGGCTTGGTGATCAATATTTGCATTATATTTCAAACATAGAGTCAGTTAAAGCAGCATGGGAAACTCTCAATAGACTCTTTGGTGCTAGTGGAAAGAATTCAAAGATAAATCTGAAGTTACAAATCTTTAGGCTCACTATGAAGACTGGAGACTCATTTCCCAATCATCTTAATAAGATGAAAAGTCTCCTTGCACAACTAGTAGATATCAAGGGACCTGCCAATGATGAAGATACAATAACTTTATTACTAAAATATGCTTGAAGAATATGATAATATTGTTACTACACTTTTGAATGTTTCGGATCTAAAATTCAAGGCGTGGAGTCCTCTCTTATGGGAGAATATAAAAAGAAACAACTACGACATGAAGCTTATGAAGAGAAGTTGGTGGATCAAGCATATCTCACTCAAAAGAAGAATGTCAAACCTCCTGAATGCACTCATTGTGGTAGGATTGGCCATCTCATGAAGAATTGTTATCACAAGGATAAACCAAAGCTCCAATGCACAACATGTGGAAAGCTAGGACATCTTGCATAAAAATGATACAACAACAAGGGTGAAGCAAACATTGCTAGCACCTCTACACATGAAGCAAACAGTGCACTATGCAACCATGTAAACACCTCTTATGATGATGATGAAGTATCATGGGCTTTTCAAAGACATGTAATGCTCTCCATTGCCCACACGTAAATCACCTCTAACCACCTATGATGTAGGTTATGTGATAGGTCTATGCCCACATTGTCTCTCACTTGGCCATGTAGCCCTCAAAGGGGATATTGATGGAGTGTTGGGTCTCCACTATGTTTCATGGAGTTCTGATAGGGCTTTGGAGGGATGCACTATGCTTAGAAGTACCTACTCATGCATTTTTTTCATGTAGAGCTATGCTATTGCATTATGTGTTTATTTTCATGTTCCATGTGTATGGATCAAGGAGGGTGTTGGATATACTCCATCACATGCACACATGCACATCCTCTTAGTAGAGTTCAATCTCAAAGGTTATTGAGAAATCAGTCTTGGCCCTTTTTACTCTTGTAATAAGTTGTGGTAGACATGCCTACATCCACTTGCATTGGAGATATTCTTGTATCACTAATCAAGAAAGAGGTGGAGATAATGAAGGAGAGGATTATGGAAGATATTAGTACCTATCTGCAACCTCTTTGCATAGTCGATCCTGCAACCTTGCCATAGCAGCGTTAACCTCCTCAGGTTCAACAGCAATATGTTGCTTTAGAGCATGCGATGCTTCTTTCCTTGCTATTCCAGCCAAATTGCACACGACGGTAGATGATATGCTTATTGAAATTTGCATAAATGCCTTCATGCCATGATGTGCTTCCCTTGCTTGGCTTCGTTCACGCCAGCCTTCTTCTGCACGTTGCCATCCCAGCGCTGCAGCACACATTCCTACCACAACTCCGCCAGCCAGGAGATAGGATGTCCCACCATGATCGCCAAGTGTTAAGGCCGTAGCCCTCAACAAGATTACACACACTCACATGACTCTCATGGAAACATTACACACACACACACACACACACACACACACACACACACACACACACACACACAGAGAGAGAGAGAGAGAGAGAGAGAGAGAGAGAGAGAGAGAGAGAGAGAGACTCGTAACTGATTTTGTGTTAGTTATTTCCCACACACACGATTACAAGAAGGCTATGCCTTTTAAAAGACTCCTAATAAGTGACCTTTCCTATGACAACTAAGTGACTCTTCATATCCGACTAAGGTAACGACCGTAAATTGACACTGTAAATGACACTTCTGTGCACCACTTTACACTGGCACACCCGAGGGAACAATTGCAAAGCAATTGAGAACCCATTTATACCTTTGAGAGAGATCAAATGCCTTATCCCAAGATTTACATTTACCATGAATCAACAGATGAAAATCTCTCTTCGGCATTGATTCACCAAAAGACTCCTCCATAAGCTTATCCAAGATTGCGCTTCTTGTACGCTCCGTGTCTCTAGGTAGTACATCCGGTCTTCTCTTTGCTGATATGCCTCCTTTGGAACACTTCGTCCTTGCCAAGAGTCATCCTCTCGAAACCGCTTCCAGAAAATCCCCTTGATGTCGACTCCTTGAGAAACTCCCTCTTCATAAGCTTCCCTCGTTAAATGCTTATGCGTGACTCCGCTTGATGAACAGCCTTTTGCACATAAATGCCTTCTTACTTCATTGGAATAACAACAACAATGATTAATTATGCAAATAATCATGTTTACCTCCATTGGCGTTTCTGCAGGCAGCCATTTTCGATAACCGCTTGCACCAGCGCTTCCCTCACTAGTCTCCTGCAACCTCTTTGCATAGTCGGTCCTGCAACCTTGCCATAGCAACGTTAACCTCCTTAGGTTCAACAGCAATATGTTGCTTAAGAGCATGCGATGCTTCTTTCCTTGCTATTCCAACCAAACTACGCACGGCGGCAGATGATTGCTTATTGAAATTTGCATAAATGCCTTCATGCCATGATGTGCTTCCCTTGCTTGGCTTTGTTCACGCGAGCCTTCTTCTGCACGTTGCCATCCCAGCGCTGCAGCACACATTCCTCCCACAACTCCGCTAGCCAGGAGATAGGATGTCCCACCGTGATCGCCAAGTGTTAAGGCCGTAGCCCTCAACAAGATTACACACACTCACACGACTCTCATGGAAACATTACACACAGAGATTGAGAGAGAGAGAGAGAGAGAGAGAGAGAGAGAGAGAGAGAGAGACTCGTAACTGATTTTGTGTTAGTTATTTCCCACACACACGATTACAAGAAGGCTGTGCCTTTTAAAAGACTCCTAATAAGTGACCTTTCCTATGACAACTAAGTGACTCTTCATATCCGACTCCTAATAAGTGACCTTTCCTATGACAACTAAGTGACTCTTCATATCCGACTAAGGTAACGACCGTAAATTGACACTGTAAATGACACTTCTGTGCACCACTATACAATGGTTATTACAAGAGATAATAGTCTACTACTAAATCTCATCCTCGGGTGCATGAAGCCTTGCACTTTTTGAAGATGGCTCAACAACATCTTGTAATTGTAAACCTAGAGGACCAGCGTAGGTTTTTTGAATCTTAGAAGCTCCCTTTTCCCATAATCACTTAGCATCTTGGGATCCTTGATCCCGAATGTCAAACAGTATGCATTATATGTTAAGAAATATGTTCTCTTGAGTGAATATATCATGGGGCCCTGCTTAAAGGTTCACAGTGCTAACTGCTTCTCCAAAAACATGACTTTGTTTACATTCCACGTGATAGGATGTCCTCCAAGGTATTTAGATAATGTCCTGATTACAAACAAAGGCAATTTTGCATTTTCCTTTGAGAATATTCGCTTCTTTGTGAGAGCACTGCAACCAACTCATAATTCAATGGGAATTGCAATGCATGTGGTAAGTATGGCCATCAATCTAAGGATTGCCTAGTACTTAAGCGTATGTTGGCAAATCAGGCACCACTAGCCTGGTCAAACACAAGTACCCGTGTTGATGCTTGCACCACCTGTCGAGCAACCGTCGTAGCACATAGTTCCAAGGAACCCGAATGTAGTCCAGTCTGTGTTGTTACCACCGCCAGTGCTAGGACCACAACCTCCACTTCCAGTTTTACCCCTATAAACTAGTTGGGTTGTGAGTCACATAGTGCGTGTGGGGATTATGAAGAGGAGATAGACCCCACTGTTTCATATGGGATTGATATGTTTGAAATGACTCCCCAGTACTACATGGAGGATCATTTCGGGCAAGTCAAGCCTGTATATCAAGTGGCTGCTCTCGCCACAAGAGGGCAAAACCTTAATACCTTGGCAAGGAGACCACCTCTTCAATGCTACGATTGTGGTGGACCGCATCGTGTAGCGGAGTGCCCTAATAGGCTACAGAAGATCGCTACTCAGATGCAACCAAATCAAGGGAGCACATCAGGAATGCCGGTACTTACATGTAATCGTTGTGGCATAGATCATTTGATTGCTTAATGTCCACATAATCCTAGTGCACCCAAGATTACGCCATTGAATTTGGTTGAGGTCACCAACCAGGCACGAGGAACCACACTTGTTGTACCCGCGAATGTAGTTACACGGTCAATGCTTCAAAATCAAAACTACATTCTTGGAGGAGAGGGATACTGCATCAATTGCTCGGGCAAAGAAAAAGAAAATGCGACGGAAGAGATCGCTTAATGCCACGAGCTCCAAGCCTAGTTCAAAGACTAACATAGGAACATGAGACGACCCCGTGTATATGAATGATCCTGAAGATGATTCTGATTCAATAGAAACCATGGGGACCAAAGCCACTACCTTAAGGGAGGACCCACTCGGGGGCTCAACGAAGGAGAATCAAGCGAATACATAAATCAGGGGAAACAAAAGAAAACTCCCTCGGCCCCACAACCAAGTCAGCTAATGCCCTCTCGGCCACCCAAACTGACTGAGACTTCCCAAGACAAGCCACGTGGGGCAAAGACCCTCAAGAAAAAGATTGGAACTTACCCAAACCCAGTTGAGGAGATTGCACAAGTGCAACACTTAAGGGGTTTGATGGAAGAAACACAAAGAGAACTGGAGCCAGCAGACCCTAGAAGAATCAAAATTCCAGACACAGTGTTTCCTACACAAGTTCAGCCTCACAGGAGCCATAAACCGTTAGCTATACTTAGTATCATTCGGGAAGAAAGTGAGGATAGGACATCAGGAAGTGGGCAACCACCCTTCTTGCTGGAAAAAATGTTTAGTGAGGGAATGCCTGACCCCATCGAAGAGGAAGTGATTCCATCTTCACCAGTCCCTAGTCAAGGGGCGATATCTCGAAAAGTACCGTTGAATGTGTCCAAGCTAATGGATTTCATGTCCTCTGAAATCAGAACCACGATCATATCCAAGTTATACGGAGATCCTGAGCTATTCTTCGCTCTTCGGGTATTTCTCAATGGAGAAATGAAGGCGGGGTTACCACAATTTGCAAATATGGATAGACCCAACATGCTTCAAGATGAGGAGGAACATTGGGATCTACAACCCAACCTAGATAAAAACTCGGTCGTGGAAATACCTGTTAACAAGTTGGGACAATACTTTGAAGGTGACGAATCTAATGCAACCCTCCCCATTACTACCAAGGGATTAACTCTAAAGGGAATCCTTGATGGTGGTGCTGGAGTGAGCATTGTGACTAAAAACTGTTGGGAATCTATAGTATAAGCATAGTGTGTAAATGACCTCAATTTCCAAAAAAGTAGCGCAGGGCTCCTAAATCCTTCATCTCAAACTTCATTTTGAGAAGACTTTTCACATGCTCAATCTCTTCCAAGTCACCCCCAACAATAAGATCATCTACATAAATGGTGATGATCACAATACCCTTATCACTCTTGCGCACATACAAAGAGTGATCTACATCTACCATATGAAAACCAATAGTGACAAGATACTCAGTAATCTTGTTATGCCATGCTTGTGGAGCTTGCTTCAGCCCATACAAGGCCTTCCGAAGCTTACATACATACTTTGGGTGACCTGTATCCTCAAAACCTAGTGGCTAATCCATATACATCTCTTCTTGCAAGTCATCATGCAAGAACAAATTTTTTACATCCATCTGATGTAAAAACTAGCCTTTAGCTATAGCCACCACAATCACAACACTCATAGTTGTCATCTTTGCAACTGGGGTAAATGTCTCCTCATAATCAATCCCATGTGTCTGTGCATATCCTTTGGCTACCAATCTAGCCTTGTACCTACTTATGCTACCATCACTGTATGTTTCACCTTATACACCCACATATAACCAATAGCTTTCCTGCCTTCAAGAAATGGTACCAAATCCTAAGTCTCATTTCTATACAATGCATCCATCTCCTCATCCATAGCTTTCTCCCAACACACATTTCCAATAGCCTCATCAAAACATGTGGGTTCTACATTCTGCACACAACTTTTTCCATATAAGCATAGTGTGCAAATGACCTCAATTTCCAAAAAAGTAGCGCAGGTCTCCCAAATCCTTCATCTTAAACTTCCTTTTGAGAAGACTTTTCACATGCTCAATCTCTTCCAAGTTGTCGCCCCCAACAATAAGATCATCTACATAAATGGTGATGATCACAATACCCTTATCACTCTTGCGTGCATACAAAGAGTAATCTGCATCTGCCATATGAAAACAAATAATGACAAGATACTCTCAGCAATCTTGTTATGCCATGCTTATGGAGCTTGCTTTAGCCCATAGAAGGCCTTACAAAGCTTACATACATACTTTTGTATCCTCAAAACCTGGTTTGATCCATATACATCTCTTCTTGTAAGTCATCATGCAAGAACGGATTTTTTACATCCATCTGATGTAAAACTAGCCTTTAGCTACAGCCACTGCAATCACAACTCTCATATTTGTCATCTTTGCAACTCGGGGCAAATGTCTCCTCATAATCAATCCCATGTGTTTGTGCATATCCTTTGGCTACCAATCTAGCCTTGTACCTACTTATGCTACCATCACTATTATGTTTCACCTTATATACACCCACATACAGCCATCACTATTATGTTTCACCTTATACACCCACATACAGCCAATAGCTTTCCTGCCTTCAAGAAATGGCACCAAATACCAAGTCCCATTTCTATACAATGCATCCATCTCCACATCCACAGATTTCTCCCAACACAAATTTCAAATAGCGTCATCAAAACATGTGGGTTCTACAATCTACACAACTTTTGCCATATAAGCATAGTGATGTGCCACATAACTATCATAAGTCAGCCTCTGCACACACATGGTTTTTTACTCTTCTAGATCTTCATAACTTTGCACTCATGGCTTCCATAGCCTTCTTCACACCAGGTGTCCTCATTGCTGGAATCCCAAGCTCCTCATCTCAAGGCTCATCTCTGAGCCACTAGAATCTCCATCAAGAAGAGAATGCCCTGCAGAAATATCAGGCATACCAAGGGGCTCGACCACTTTCTGTTTGCCTTTATGTGATGTACCAACTACATTTTCAACACTGGTATTATGACGCAGCCTACCACTCCATGGTCTATCAACAGAACCGCTGGATGAGGACTCTCTTGGTCCAGTTAATGACTGTGATTGCTGACTTGCATTTTGTGCAACCACATTTCCACTCAGCCCCAACATCATCTTTTTTAGTAGCATACCAGCTACTCATCTCATCAAATACAACATCCTTGCTTACCTTCAATTCACATGTAGCAGGATCATAACATCTATATCCCTTTTGCTCAAGGGAATACCCAATAAACACACATTTTTTTGCTTTTGGATTCATCTTGGTACGTAACTCATCTGGCACATGCACATATGCAATACATCCAAAAACTTTCAAGTGAGACGAATTAGGTTTCTTGTTGCTAGTAAACTTCTCCTCTGGCGTTACATCATGTATGGCTGTAGTTGGAGTCTTGTTCATGATATAAACTGTTGTAGACACAGCCTCAGCCCAATATCTATGCGACATATTCTTCTCTACCATCAATGCTTGTGTTATCTCTGCAATGTGCCTATTTTTTCACTTAACAACTCCATTTTGCTGTAGAGTGTATCTACTTGTAAATTGTCTCTAAATGCCATTCTTTTGCAAGACTTCATAGAACTCATTTGAGAAGTATTCTCCCCCTCCATTTGACCTTAGGTACTTCACATGCTTTCCTATCTATTTTTCAACCATAACTTTGAAATTATAAAACTGAGTAAACACTTCACTCTTCTCCTTCATGAAATACACCCACACTTTCCTCGTGTGGTCATTAATGAATGTTACATAGTACCTACAGCCACCCATAGACATAGTCTATGCAGGACCCCGTACATCTGAATGCACAACATCTAGTACATTCATGCTCACATTTCTGTCATGTGGAAATACATGTTTTGTTTGCTTTTCAAATTGACATGCTTCATAAACTTTCTGCATACCTTCAACTTTAAACTTAGGTAGCCCTCTCACAATTTCTTTAGTCTGCATAGACTTCATTCCTTGTACATTTACATGTCCAATTCTCTTATGCCAAATGTTTGTATCTGCAACAACTCTGGAACCATTTGCAAACATTGCAACACTCATTTTAGGCATATTTACATTGAATGTAAACATTCTTCCCACTCTGTTGTCTTTTGCAACCAACCTGCACTTATCTTTAAAGTCTTCTACATAGCAGTCATCTCATTAGGGTTAAATTGGACCTGCAAACCCTACTCAATCATCTGGCTAACAGAAACCAGATTCTTTATAATGTTTGGAATATGAAGTACATATGCAAGGTACTTCACCTTACCATCTTGCATAAACAATGGCACATCTCCAACATGGGCAATTGGATGAGTAGCGTCATTCCTTGTTTCGACAAAACCTAGTCTTTCAAGACTCTTCATTTCCTTGAACCACTCACCATAACTTGTCATGTGGCTCAAAGCACCTACATCAACATACCATACATCATCCTTACATGTTGCTACATCATTTTCAGACATAACATTAACCACATGTTGTATAACAACCAACCTCTCATTATCCTCATTATTTCTGCTAGAGGATGCATAGTTGTTTTGCTGCACTTTTCCGTTTTGCATCACTCTGCTTCTTATAGCAATCTGCTTGCATATGCCTAGGCTTACCATGGTAAAAATAGCCTCGTGTATCATTATGCTTCCTTTGCTAATTACCATGACCTCTTTGGCTCCCCCTATCTCTAAACTAGCCTCTTCCACCAGTGTGTTGTTGTTTTGCAAATCTTGGGATTGTTGCTGTTGCTGACCATATTTTTGATTACTTGTTCGGCCACCACCTTAGCCATGTCCACGACCTCTACCTTGTCCTCTATGTGAACTTGTGTAGAAGGCCTACTGTTCTAAACAGTTTTTGTTTTGTGAAGGCCGTTGATCTTCACCCAAGTTCCTCTCTTCAATGATCAGCATTGACACTAAATCTGTGAAGTTGGGAATGTTCTCTCGAGTTTGAATAGACATCTTGAATGACTTGTATTTTGGCCCGAGACCACGCAGACACACTTCCACCTTATCATCATCATCAACAGAAACACCAAAATTGATGCAAGGGATTCCACAATACCCTTGATCTTTATAGTATAATCATTCACAGACATATTCTTCTTCTCCCCACTGTGAAGTTCATTCTTTAACTGAATCTTTGGTGCCTTGGTGTTGGTTTCATACAGCTTCACCAAGGTGTTCCATTCCTCCTTAGGTGACTTGGCATCCTGTATTAGCCCAATCATAGTGTCATGTATGCTGTAGAAAGCCAATACATGACTTTCCTTGCTCCTCAATTCTAATCCTTGAACTCTTTTATATCTGCAACAGTTGGATTAATCTCTGGTATCTTCGGTGCCTCCTCATGTTTGCCTTCAATGTAGTCCCAGCAGCAGTAACCTTTTCCCATCAGGAAATTTGTCAATATAAACCTCCAAGCATGGAAGTTGTTCTTGTCAAGCTTCTTTTCAACAATCTAGTTTATTCCATCATTCAACATCTTTTCTGTAACACAAATCTATAAATAACTACACTCTTGCTTGACCTGCACAAACTGTTGTATTCTCTACAACGGTACTATACTGCACACAAACTATCACAACCAGTGACCTTACTTTGCATACATACACCCAATGTCAACTTTGAGACCTCTTTTCAGTACACATAGTGTTTGCACAACAAATCGCCCTTCTTGCAGTTCAAAAATAGAGTTCTGCAGAGAATCAAAACTTACTTGCAGTGCTGGGTGAATGCCTGCGAACCAAAAAACAGAGGTCTAGACACGCCCGAAACGCATTTTTACCCGAAAAAATCCGTCCAATGAGTAGTATAATTGCCCTATAGTTCTCCTCCTATAAATAAAGCTCTTGAATCAGAGTTTGTTTTCTGGTGCCTCCCGAAGAGCTCCCGACAAGGGTGTAGTAGCCAACACAAAGAGGGAAGAGTAGATGAAGCTCTTACCCTTGTACGGCTTCCCGTGCTTCTCTTACTTACCATTTAGTCCTTAGCATGAACCAGGCTCTAGTACCATGAAAAGATGCAGGGGAGAAGAGAGCTTGAGCTCTTGCAAGCACACACACACACTCACAGAAAACCTAGAAGAGAACACACAAGGTGAGAGGCTGAAAATTCATCTTCTTCTTCACACAACAAAAGAGGCTTACAAGGAAGATAAAATGACTAACACACATAATAGAGTATATACAAGTGGTCCATAATGTGAACACGCTAAGAGGAGTGGGTAGATGTGGACTAGTCTCGGTGTAGTCCAGCTGTAGAATCTTTAGTGAAGATATGTCGGTGCTACTAAACCTGCCAGTGATATAAATGTCGAATAGTCATGCATGCGCCTCGTGAGTGTCGGCTCATGTTGAGCTTGATATCTCAACAAATGCGTCATGGTTATGTGGGTGAAGAAAGATTTCTTCTTACCTAAATGGAGGCAAGAAGGATACAACCTTCGCACTCTCACAAAAGGTGGATGGAGAAGAAGCTAATGAGAGGAAGAAGCTTACAATCCGACCTATTCAACCAAGAAACCATCTAGCATGCAAGAATCCAACATAATGCAAGCAAGTAAAAGAGTAGGGAAGAGGAAGATCTTACAAGTATTCTATTACAAGGGAATGAATGTTTATTGCTTATGTCAATAGATTTCACACTAGGCCAGATAAAACATTAAACAAGTCTAACTGCATTAGTTCTAGTCCTAAGTAACTATGTATATGAAGTTGGGCACTTTCCCATTTGGCATTAAGCTCATGGCAAGCCAACACCATCTTACATGAATTGGGCAATACTAACAAGAATTGGGCTTAGTTTACATGTGGGTAAGATTCCGAAGCACCTTACACAACAGATCAAGAGGGTGAAAATATGTTAATCTGTAAACATGGGTGACAAAGCTTTCATTTAAGCCCTAGGGTACTCATGGCGTATATGACCCACCACCTAATCCTGGAGGATGTGGATCAAGGGATGCGTGTGTTATGTGCACATTATATGTGCATGTACTAAGACTCTAACCCACATTAGGCTTGAGAGCATGGGAGCATTGGAACAAGCTCTAGTGGAGCATAGGTTAGGGACTAACCTTAAGGGTTGAGGTTAGGGTCAGGCATCCAAGGGTAACACATGGGATATGGAGAGTCAAGAGTCACTTGAGGGCCCTCCTATATAATAGGGACATGGGGCACACTCAAGGGATGTTATCTTGAGGCTAGGTTATGATATGATGTTCTCTTGTGTAGAGGATTATATCTACTCACCTACCATTTCACACTACAGTTACATGCTGCTGGATTGGAGTCATACCTCTTGGTGGTATGGGACATCAAGGTAAAGGTATGAGGTACTTCATTATAATTCATGTGTGCATCCCTTGGGCTCGGGGGTGGTTGGGTGGATGAGTTTATTCCTGATTTATGCATTGACCTCGTGTATCATTATGCTACCTTTGCCAATTACCACCACGACGTCTTTGACTCCCCCTACCTCTAAACTAGCCTCTTCCACACCTGTGTTGTTGTTGTTGAGAATCTTGGGACTCTTGTTGCTACTCTACTGACCATAATTCTGATTACCTATTCAGCCATCACCTTGGCCACGTCCACGACCTCTACCTTATCCTTTACCTGCACTTATGTAGAAGGCCTCTTGCTCTGAGCTGTTTTTGTTTTATATGAAGACTGTTGATCTTCACCCAAATTCTTCTCTTCAATGATTAGCATTGACACCAAATCTATGAAGTTGGGAATATTCTCCCAGGTTTGAACAGACGTCTTGAACGCCTTGTATTATGGCCCGAGACCACGTAGACAAACTTCCACCTTATCATCATCTCATCAATAGAAATACCAATTGATGCAAGGGATTCCACAATGCCCTTGATCTTCAAGGCATAATCATTCACTGACATATTTTTTTTCTCTACAATATGAAGCTCATTCTTCAACTGAATCTTTCATGCCTTGGTGTTGGTTTCATATAGCTTTACCAAGGTGTCCCATGCCTCCTTATGTGACTTGGCATCCTGTATATACCCAATCATCGTTCTCATATACTGATAGAAAGACAATACATGACTTTCCTTGCTCCTTGATTCTAATCCTTGAATTCTTCTACATCTGCAGTAGTTGGATTAATCTCTGGTATCTCTAGTGCCTCCTCATGTTCACCTTCAATATAGTCCTATTAACCTTTTCCCATCAGGAAATTTGTCAATCTAAACCTCCAAGCATGGAAGTTATTCTTGTCAAGCTTCTTTGCAACAATCTGGTTTATTCCGCCATTTGACATCTTGTCTGCAACACAAATTTACCAAAAACAACACTCTTGTTTAACCTGCATAGACTGTTGTATTCTCTGCAGACCGGTACTATACTACACCCAAACTGTTACAACCAGTGACCTTAATTTGCATACATACACCCAATGGCAACTTTGAGACCTCTTTGCAGTACACACAATGTCTGCACAACTAATCACCCTTCTTGCTGTTCCAAAAACAAAGTTCTGCAGAGAATCAAAACTTACCCACAGTGCCTGAATGCCTGCGAACTGAAAAACGGAGGACTGGACGCTCCCAAAACACATTTTTGGCCTAAAAATTATTGTATAATTAACTTAACAGTTGCCTTGTAGCTCTGCTTCCACCAAAAAGCTCCTCAATCGGAGTTCATTTGCCGGTGCCTCCCGAAGAGCTCCCGACAAGGGTGTAGTAGTAGCCAACACAAAGAGGGAAGAGTAGATGAAGCTCTTACCCTCATATGGCATCCTGTGCTTCTCTTGCTTGCCGCTTAGCCCTTAGTATGAACCAGGCTCTGATACCATGAAAAGATGCAGGGGAGAAGAGAGCTTGAGCTCTTGAAAGCGCGCACACACACACTCACACAAACCCTAGAAGAGAACACACAAGGTGAGAGGCTGAAAATTCTTTTTCTTCTTCACACAACAAAAGAGGTCTAAAGTTACTCACACACATAATAGAGCATATACAAGTAGTCCATAATGTGAACACTCTAAGTGGAGTGGGTAGGTGTGGACTAGTCATTGTAGTCTAGCTGTAGAATCTCTGGTGAAGATATGTCGATGCCAGCTACCAAACCCGCCAGTGATGTAAATGTCGAATGGTCATGCAGGCGCCTCGTGAGTGTCGACTCATGTTGAGCTTGACATCTCAACAACTTTATGCCATAGTGCCAAAGGTTTTGAGTCAATCTAGATAAGCACTTTGCAGTAAGTGGCTCAAGCGTCTTGTTAAAGACGGCTCTGTAAATATCCCAACTTAAGAAGGGTATATTCATAAGTACCAAGTTAATGTTAGAGGAGTACATAGTTACTCGACCAAATCAAGGAAAAGAGTTGGTGTTTTGATAGACAGGGTAAAGTGGCTGTTGTTCCTCTTTACTTCACTAGGAAAAATAATAATCTTACACATTTGTGTTTTGTAATATATTTATGAAGTGCGTACACGGACCTGTCAATTTTTGTTGTCATCGGTTACAGTTGAGTAGTATATTGCCATCTATTCAGGTAGGTAGTGCATTGCCACTGTCATGGGGAGGCAACAAAGATTTGTTATATGCCAGACTTCATATTGGTATTGAACACAAATTGGATGTTGTGTTATTCATGTCGAAGCAGTCTCAAAGTACAAAGATTGATTTTGTTTGTCTATCAGTGTAAGGTGTGTTGGAGGCATACCTAATCCACATATTATAGTATATATATACAGATTGGGTAAGCAATAAACAATTTCTCATTTATACTTAATAGTAAATCATTTCCCATAATTGAAATGGTTTACAATACTGTTTCACGTAGTTTGTCCAGTGAGACCACACTTGTAGAGGTGTGTCTGGATTGTGCTATTAGCTTTTGGATGTGACCATAGATAACCCATAAACATGTCCGTAGAGACATGGTTGTCCGTAGAGACATGGTTGGCCGAAGAGACATAGATATGTATTGCCAAGAAAGAGTAAACATGTGGATATGCATGTATCTACTTGTGGGCTAAGAGTGGTACTCTTATTGGTTTATGTTACTCTTGATTTTCTAGTAGTGCACAGACACTATACATCACATAGACACTGTCTATGTGGAAATCATCATCGTTGCAAGATGTGTAAAGTGTTCTTGGAAGAATGCAATAACTTTTGGAGAGAGGAAAGTGTAGCTTTCCTTAAACTATGTCATCAATTGAACTTTACCACATTATAGAACAATTTGCGAACAATTTGCTAAAAAGACTTGTAAACAGTTCTGCAAATTTGTCGAATTAAAGTCCATGTGGTTTCTAACCACAAGAGGAAAACATCTTTAATGTCATAGAGCATGCAAAAGAATTCCTTGATTGTCGGAGCACATTCATTATTTATAAGGTTCTTGAGGATTTGAAAATTTCTGGCATATATTAAATGTTGAGATATCGAGCTCATCTAGTGAGGCGGTGGGCACTGATGACCCGCGTGGGGGATAGGCCCCACACTTACACCACTGGCATGGTTGGTGAGATCATGGGTGATATGCGGCCAGTGGGATGACAGGCTGTGTGACAGCCATTCTCTAGAGACTGGCATAGTTATAGCACCAGCTCATTTAGTTGGGTTCACACTATAGAGAACCCTAGTATGTATTTGGTTGAGTACCTGTTCATATCGTGTGTACTCTTATCTTTGTATATGGTGTGTTGAGTGTTGTGTGAAGAAGAAGAAGATTTTCAGCCTCTCACCTTGTGTGTTCTCTTTTAGGGTTTTGTGAGGTGTGTGTGCTTGCAAGAGCTCAAGCTCTCTTCTCCCTTGTATCTTTTCATGGCATCAGAGCCTGGTTCAGGCTAAGGGCTGAGTTGCAAGCAAGAGAAGCACAGGAAGCGGTACGAGGGTAAGAGCTTCATCTACTCTTCCCTATTTATGTTGGCGACTACACCCTTGTCTGGAGCCCTACGGGAGGCACCGACAAACGATCTTTGATTGAGGAGCTTTCTTCGTCGTGGGAGTAAAGCTATAGGGCAACCCGTTTCGGGCGCGTTAGGACCTCCGTTTTTCAAAAAGCAGGCGATTTCGAGCACTGCGGGGGTAAGTCATCGATTCTATGTAGAACTCTGTTTTAAGAACTGCAGGAAGACAGATTGGTTGTGCAGACATTGTGTGTGCTGCAAGGAGGTCAATAGTTGCCATTGGGTGTATGTATGCGCATTTAGGTCACTGGTTGTGACATTTGAGGGTAGTATAGTACCGCTACAGAAAATACAGCAGTTTGTGCAGGACAAACCAGAGTGCTGTTTCTGGTAAATTTGTGTGTCTGGCAAGATGTCAAATGATGGCATAAACCAGATTGTTGCTGAGAAGCTTGACAAGAACAACTTCCATGCTTGGAGGTTCAAGTTGACAAATTTCGTGATGGGAAAGGGTTACTGGGACTACATAGAAGGTGAGCATGAAGAGGCACCGGAGATATCGAAGATCAATCTGACTGCTGCAGATATGAAAGAGTTTAAGGATTTGAACCAAGGAGCCAGAAAAGTTATGTATTGGCTCTCTATCAGTATATAGGACACCATGATTGGGCACATACAGGATGCCAAGTCACCCAAGGAGGCGTGGGACACCTTGGTAAAACTCTATGAAACTAATACCAAGGCACAAAAGACACAGTTGAAGAATGAACTTCATAGTGTGGAGAAAAATGAGTATGTCTGTGAATGACTATGCATTGAGAAGATCAAGGGTATTGTGGAATCCCTTGCATCTATTGGCATTTCAGTAGATGATGATGATAAGGTGGAAGTCTATCTACATGGTCTCGGGGCCACAATACAAGGCGTTCAAGACATCTATTCAGACTCGGGAAAACATTCCCAATTTCATAGATTTGGTGTCTATGTTGATTATAGAAGAGAAGAGCTTGGGTGAAGACCAACAGTCTTCACAAAACAAAAACAGTTCAAAGCAATAGGCCTTCTACACAAGTTCATGAAGAAGACGAGGTAGAGGAGGCCGTGGACGCAGCCAAGGAGGTGGCCGAACAGGTAATCAGAATTATGGCCAGCATAGCAACAACAACAACAGTCCCAGAATTCACAACAGCAACACGCAGGTGGAAGAGGCCAATTCAGAGGCAGGGGGAGTCAAAGAGGTCGTGGAAATTGACGAAGGTAGTATAATGATACACGTGGATGCTTTTATTGTGGTAAGTCTGGTGGACATGTGAGTGCAGGCAGATTGTTATAAGAAGCAAGCTAACATGCAAAATGGAAAATTGCAGCAAAACAACTATGCATCCTCGAACAGAAACAATGAGGATAATGAAAGGTTGTTTGTTATGCAGCATGTCGTTAATGCCATGTCTGAAAATGTTGAAGCAGCACATAAAGATGATGTATGGTATATTAATTCAGGTGCTTCGAACCACATGACAAGTCATGGGGAGTGGTTCAAGGAGATGAAAAACCTTGAAAGACTAGGTTTTGTGGAAACAGGGGATGACACTGCTCATCCAATTGCCCATATTGGAGATGTGCCATTGTCTATGCAGGATGACAAAGTGAAGTACCTTGCAGATGTACTTCATGTTCCGAACATAACAAAGAATCTGGTTTCAGTTGGCCAGATGATTGAGCAAGGTTTGCAGGTTCGATTTAACCTTGATGGTTGTTATGTCGAAGACTTTAAAGACAAGCGCAGGTTGGTTGCAAAAGGCAGCAGAGTGGGCAGAATGTTTACATTGAATGTAAACATGCCTGAAGTGAGTGCTACGATGTTTGCAAATGGTTCAGGAATTGTTGCAGACACAGACATTTGGCATAAAAGAATTGGACATGTGAATGTACAGAGAATGAAGTCTATGTAGACTAAAGGAATTGTGACAGGGCTACCAAAGTTTAAAGTTGAAGGTATGCAGAAAATATGTGAAGCATGCCGATTTGGAAAGCAAACAAAGCATGTATTTTCACGTGACAAAAATGTGAGCAGAAATACACTAGATGTTGTGCATTCAGATGTATGGGGTCCTACGAAGACCATGTCTATGGGAGGCTGCAGGTATTATGTGACATTTATTGATGACCACACAAGGAAAGTGTGGGTATACTTCATGAAGGAGAAGGGTGAGGTGTTCACTCATTTTCAGATTTTCAGAGTTATGGTTGAAAAGCAAATAGGGAAATATGTAAAGCGCCTAAGGTCAAATGGAGGGGGAGAGTACTTCTCTAATGAGTTCTCTGAATTTTTGAAGAAGAATGGTATTCGGAGATTGTTTACATGCAGATACACTCCGCAGCAAAATGGAGTTGCTGAGCAGAAAAACAAGCACATTGCTGAGATTGTGCGAGCATTGATGGGATATAAGAATATGCCGCATAGCTATTGGGCTAAGGCTGTTTCTACAGCAGTTTACATCATGAACAGGACTCCAAGTGCAGCCATACATGATGTAACTCCAAAGGCGAGGTTTACTGGCAGAAAACCTGATTTGTCTCATCTGAAAATCTTTGGATGGATTGCATATGTGCATGTGCCAGATGAGCTGAGAACTAAGCTAGATCCAAAAGCTGAAAAATGTGTGTTTATTGGCTATTCCCTTGAGCAAAAGGGATACAGGTGTTATATCCCTGCTACACGTGAGTTGAGGGGGGTAAGCAGGGATGTTGTTTTTGATGAGATGAGCAGCTGGTATGCTGCTGGAAAAGAAGCTGTTGGGGTTGATGTGAGTGGAAATGTGGTTGCACAGAATGCAAGTCAGCAATCACAGTCTTTGAGTGAACCAGGAGAGTCCTCATCTAGTGGTTCAGTTGATAGACCATGGAGTGGCAGGCTGTGTCATAATACCAGTTCTGCAAATGTGATTAGTACATCACATAAAGGCAAAGAGAAAGTGATTGAGCCCCTTAGTATGCCTGACATTTCTGCAGGGCATTCTCATGTTGATGGAGAGTCTAGTGGCTCAGAGATGAGCCTTGATGAGGATCTTGGGATACCAGCTATGAGAACACCTGGTGTAAAGAAGGCTATGGAAGCCATGAATGCAAAGCTACGAAAATCTGAGAGGGTGAAGAATCTTGTGCAGAGGTTTACCTATGATGGTTATGTGGCACATCACTATGCATACATGGCAAAAGTTGTGCAGGTTATAGAGCCCACATGCATTGATGAGGCTGTTGGAAATGTGTGTTGGGAGAAAGCTATGGATAAGGAGATGGATGCACTATGTGGAAATGAGACTTGGGATTTAGTGCAATTGCCTAAAGGCAAGAAAGCCATTGGGGGTGTACAAAGTAAAACATAACAGTGATGGAAGCATAAGCAGGTACAAGGCTAGATTGGTAACCAAAGGATATGCGTAGACATATGGCATTGATTATGAGAAAACTTTCAGTCCAGTTGCCAAGATGGCAACAGTGAGAGTTGTGATAGCAGTGGCTGCGTCAAAGCAGTGGTCTTTACATCAGATGGATGTAAAGAATGTATTCTTGCATGGGGATTTGTAAGAAGAGGTGTATATGTTGCAGCCACCTGGTTATGAGGATGTGAGTCACCCTAAGCATGTTTGCAGGTTGAAGAAAGCATTGTATGGCTTAAAACAAGCACCAAGAGCATGGTCTGACAAGATTTTTGAATATCTTGTCACTATTGGCTTTTATGTAGCCAATGCAGATTTCTCGCTGTATGTGAGACACAGTGATAGAGGGGTTGTGCTTGTTGTCATCTATGTAGATGACCTGATCATTACGGGGGACCATGATGCAGAGATCTTTGATGTAAAGATCTTGCTTAGACAGAAGTTTGAGATGAAGGATTTGGGGGAGCTCAGATATTTCTTGGGCATTGAGGTGATTAGGTCACCACATGGTATTGGATTACTGCAGAGATAGTATGGCTTGGACATGTTGTCCAAGTATGGTATGACAGGCTGTAAGCCTATCTCAGTGCCATTGGATCAGAATGGCAAGCTGAGTGCAGATTCAGGAGAGATTTTGGAGGGTCATACTATGTATAGGCACATAGTAGGAAGCTTGATCTACATGACGATCACCAGGCCAAATTTGAGCTATGTTGTTGGGTTGGTGAGTCAATTTTTGCAGGTTTCTCGGAAGATTGGATGCATTGCGATGCATATTGAGGTATGTGAGGTCTACTTTGCATTGTGGACTATTTTATGAAACTGGGACAGAGATATGTGTACATGGGTACACAGATGTTGATTGGGCTGGTAGTAGTATCTCAGATAGAAGATCTACTAGTGGCTTCATGTTTTCTTTGGGGAGTGCTGCTGTGACTTGGAGCAGCAAGAAGCAGCCTACGGTTGCTCTACCCAGTACTACAGAGGCCGAGTACAGAGGTGCTGCTATGGCAGCATGTGAGGTAGCTTGGTTGAGAAAGCTACTTGTGCAGATTTGGGTCTATCAGTGGATAGACAAGTTGTCATTTTCTGTGACAATATTAGCAGTATACAGTTGGCCAAAAACCCAGTTTTTCATGCTCGCACGAAGCATATAGAGGTCCACTACCATTTTGTCAGAGAGAAGGTTTTGGCAGGCGACGTTGACCTTGTTTATGTCAGCACATAGGATCAGGTCGCTGACATCTTCACCAAAGCATTGGGTACAGAGAAGTACCGCAGATTCAGGGCTTCGCTTGGTGTACATGAGATGGAGTTGAGCTCGAGGGGGAGTGTTGAGATATCGAGCTCATGTAGTGAGGCGGTGGACACTGATGACCCACCTGGGGGATAGGCCCCACACTTGCACCACTGGCATGGTTGGTGAGATCATGGGTGATATGCGGCCAGTGGGATGACAAGCTGTATGACAGCCATTCTAGAGACTGGCATAGTTATAGCGCCAACTCATTTAGTTGGGTTCACACTATAGAGAACCCTAGTATGTATTTGGTTGAGTACCTTTTCATATCGTGTGTACTCTTATCTTTGTATATGGCGTGTTGAGTGTTGTGTGTAGAAGAAGAAGATTTTCAGCCTCTCACCTTGTGTGTTCTCTTTTAGGGTTTTGTGAGTGTGTGTCTGCTTGCAAGAGCTCAAGCTCTCTTCTCCCCTGCATCTTTTCACTAAAGGCATGATGTTATTCGATGCCTTAGTAGCAATTTGTGTTTTATTGACATCCTTCACAGTTGCAAGTGGCAACTATGGTTTGGTGTTCCACATGAACACGAGTGTTGCATGTTTCCTTGGTCGTAGTACTTAAGGTAAATATGTGCTATATGTTTTGCTTTCCTTGTCATAGAACTAGGGAAGTTACAGACGTAGATGACCATATGGTCTACACATAGATACTTGTTTACAACTTTCTGAACTGTTTTCGCGGATGAAAACTCTTCTTAAAGGGAAAAGTAAAAAGGTCAACATTTGACCAACTAATAAGATGTGAAAACAGAGTTTGAAAGTCTCTTTATCAAACATCTCTACAAACTATATGGCTTGCCCGCCGCGCCGCAGATAGAGCATTGGGTAGAGATATAAAGTTTGATAGTCATCAAAGGTTAAATATCACTCTAAGTAAGAGTGAGGTCAACCATCCGTAGATTGATGGTAGTCAAATTGAAAACCCAATGAGGTTCTAAAGTATATGCTTGTGCATAGATGAATAATCTAGTGGAGAGGAGTACCTCTCACCTTTGGAATCTATTTTTTTGTTGTTCATGACTAGATTTGCTTCATTTACTTTGTTTCATGGACTCTAGTCTAGATTTCCTATGGCCGTAGAGCTATACAAGGAGAAGAGTCGACAAGTTGGTAGCATAGCATGGTAGCTAGTCTACAAATGGTTGGTAGTGTAGTCTACAAACTTGAGTTGCTGGAGATCTCTCAAGTACACCTAGTTTTTCATGCTAGTGGCCGTAGAGCTATGCAAGGAGAAGAGTCAACAAGTTGGTAGCATAGCGTGGTAGCGTAGTCTACAAACTTGAGTTGCCAAAGAGCTCTCAAGTACACCTAGTTTTTCATGTCAGTGGCATGTGAAAACAATGTATCACACCAAGACAACGTAGTTTGTCTTAAAGTTGTAGTTGAGTCCTTGGAGTTACCGCACTTCTACATGAACCAAGGAGAATTCTTAGGTTCAAAGATTGGAACACGAGGTGTATTGTGTACCGATGAGAAATTATTAAGTGGAAGGATAGGGTTAGAAAAGGTCTCAAGTGAGAACAACTATATATGCTTACCAACAACTTTCCCCAGTTTGTTTTCGCAGATGAAAGCTCTTTAGAAAGAGGGGGGCGGGGGGGGGGGTAATGTCACGTAGCTTGTAATACGGCATGCGTGAGTCACTCGTAGCGAGACGACAGAGCTTGACCGACGGACATGGAGTCCACACGCTAGAGTGCATGTGGCAATTATGGTTGAGGTACCCAGGTCATAGGGCCATGGGTGACTGGACTAGTGTCTACAGAGGCAAGTCACTATATAAGCCCGGCAATGTGGACATAGGGCCATGGGTGACTGGACTAGTGTCTACAGAGGCAAGTCACTATATAAGCCCGGCAATGTGGACACTTATCCACATTCCTCTATGGTTGGGTAGTGACTAGAGCTCTTGGCCCTCTTGTCTATGTTGGTGTCTATGGAGTTGTAACAATAATACTTCCACCATGTACAATGCTTATATAGGCTCGAAGGCCCTATCTTACATTCTCTTAATAAGAGGGTGTTCACACACCAGTGGACACACTGACTAGACTCCGAAATATCTATAAGCTTCCAAATTTGCCCTTCTTTTTGGTAAAAGAGAGATGGTATGGGAGCAAGCATTTGCTGACACATCTAGCACGACCCATTTTGAGTGTAGATTGCGTACAGGGTCGTAAGCTAGAGAAAATTTGGGAAGATTGCCTCAGTTCAGATTGTTCTGTGTGCGATTCGAGAACATGAAGTTGGAATTGCTAGTAATCGTGGAACAGCATGCTGCAGGGGGTGAATGCTCCGCGGTCACACCTTGGGAATTGGTTTTGTGTGAAAGCGTCGTCCATCCTCACGTGGGGCGACGGGCGGCCTCGGCTTGATGAGCGGACAAAATGCAGCTTTGTGAAACCTCCAGAGATGTATTGAGTTGGGAGGGGAGGAAGGGAAGGAGGGATGGCTGGGCTGCAGATTGGTGGATGTTGGCCATCTCTGTGCATCGCTACTACTCTGCTGCAACCTCGTCTTACCCGCCAGGCATCTCGCCTCGCCCAACTGCCCAAAATTTCCCGCCATTTTGCCCGTTCGCCCACGCGCATGGGACTCAAAATAGTGCACACATACGACTCTTCTTTCGAGCTCAAGCCGGAGGTCTCTTTCTTTCTCAAAACAAAGCCCACTTCATTTTTCCACATAAAAAACTGAATTAAATCATTATTTTTTTCTCAGTGCCAAGAGAAGCTCCACAGCCTTCTCGACTCTCTCGCGTTCCGGAACCAGGTATAACCTGCTTTGTTTTCTCTTTTTCTCTTGTCCAGTTGTTTTTCCTGTCTTACCTGAGTCATGGGTTACCCACAGGTGGCAGGGCAACTTGCTCAGCCGTCAGGGGATTCCACAAGTGCTTCCGAATATGAATTCACTGGAGAGCTCTTTCAGCCTGTTCCTTGGAGCATTACCACGAGGCATGGCATGCCTCAGGTGAGTTTTTCTTTTTCTTTTTTTTTTGGGCACATACAGGTGTTATCCCACACATTCCAGCTATTGTCACTTTTGTTGCAGCTAGGCATTGTAGAATGTGGGATTGTAATTATGGGATTAAGGAAACGAAGAAGATAGGAATTGGGGTTAGGAAGAAAAAGATATGGGAGAAGGAGAGGTGAAAAGAAAAGAAGAAGAGGAGGAAGAGAAGACTAAGAAAAGCTTCGAAGGGGAGGAAGTGGAAGGAGGAGGAAGTAGAAGAAGAGGGGAAGGAAGGAGAGGAAGAGGAGGAGAAGGAGAGGGCCCATGGGCACTCAAGTTGCTACTACAAAAAGGATCTAGTCAAGGGAAAAAAAAATAATTTAAATATGTTTTAAGAATACCAATGTACCTGTTGTCCGGCACCTGTGCTCTCTCTTGGTACAAAGGATTCTCAAGACAATTGAAGCTATGAGCCATGTTCGTCACCTTACCCATTGTACCTACTATCCAACACCTCGGCCCTTCCGGTATAGTAAAAGTTCTCTTGGTGCAAAGGATTTTGAAGATAACTGAAGCTGGGGTACTTTTTCGACAACTGGAGATTTAAGACACAACGGAATCTGTGTGATCTGAGGACTCATGGCCACGGTTTGGTAAAGGTTAGTAAGTGAATGCATAGCTCTTATGAGGAACTCTTGGCTAGGAATCATTTGTAGAGTCCTAAGTGAGGAGTTTCTGAACCTCGACCTAGCAAGGCACTTGGTCCAAGAGAAGAGGGCATACCGCCTTTCTTTGTGGAGGGTGGGCGTGTTTGGGTGTATGAGACTCTTCTGAAGAGCATACACCAAGACTTGTTTCTAGAGTTCCAGTGAGCAGCCTGGGATGTGGAAAAGGAATTGTTTGAAGTTATTTTTGTACTTCATTACCTGCATCACGTACTTAGAAATCTGGTGACCCTGCAGGGCATCCTCATGCTTGTACCTTTTAGATACTCCTTTTGTAATACAGAATTATTATTATTATTATTTTTTTGGGTGGGTGGGGGGGGGTGTTGGGGATCGGCTTGTTCCGGCTCCAATGTGGTATCGATATTCTCATGCCGTGTATGTTGTTTAAGTGGTTCACATTTGTTTCCTAGGTGGTTTCACTTGGTATCCACTCCCTCCCCACCCTTGGCCTCTCCTTTGACTCTCCCTCCTCCGCCGCCGCCACTCCCCATGCCTTACTCCGCAATGCTCCCTTGGCCCTTGATCCCTTGTGAACTTGGTGCTGTTCTTGGTAGTAATTGTTGGACCCTTTGGAGATGATCATTGGTTCTTCTCCGGTTTTGGCACTTTCTCTAGAGTCAACTAGCACCTTACCTCGCCTCCTAGGAAACCTAATAGATTACACTCTTTTTAGATGCCTCTGGCTCGACTTGAGCTCCCTTGTGGAGGTAGTCTCTCGGACTGTATCATCCTCCACCTCTCCCGGCCTACCCTCATGGCTGATCTCTCTCTTGGTATGGAAGGGCTCCCCCGTGGCACTCTTCCTCTTCCCCTTTGTTGTGGAGACCATGAGCTACACTCACAAGATATTATTTAGGGCCTTAGCCTCCCTATCCGCACCTTGGAGGAGTTCTTAGATGTGGAACTCACATATGAAACGATAGCCTACCTTTTTCGCACGCAAGGGAATGTTCAACACTTCGCCATGTGGCAATTGAGGAAATCTGCAAGCTTCAGGTGTGCACATGAACTGGCACAAGTTGTATGGTTTCTAGGTGGAAGCTTCTCTCACTCTGACTTGACTACTGGTTGACTCTTTCCAGTGGATCCCGGACATCATCCTACTGAAGATAGCTTGGGGCATTCGTCAACCCAAATGGCATGCAAGAGGAGGTCAATTACAAGCTATTTGATTGGTTAACTTGAAAATTGGCTTAGCGAATTTGTGATTCACACTAGTGAGGAGATAACTCAAACAAAGTTTGGGTTTTCTGCTCAATATCATCCGGATGTATGCGAAGCTCATGGTATTTGGATTTCAGCTCCAGCTTACTAAACCACTTTGCCCGGCTAATCCAACAGGTCGTCAATACGAGGCAATGGGAACTCGTTCTCACCAGTAAGCTTGTTCAATGCTCGATAGTCTACGAATACACGCATACTCTCATCCTCCTCTTGACCAAGAGGACTCGAACTCCAAAAGACGAGGAGCTCGGACAGACAAACCCTTTGGCCAATATCTTCTCCAATTTCTGCTTGAGCTTTGTCAGCTCAAGACGGCTTATCTTGAATCAAGTGTGAGACGAGCGTTCTACATGAGGAACGAGGTCAATACATTGATTCTCGAGCTGGCATGGAGGTGACTTCTCTGGCAAATCTATATTGAAGAGGTGTCCATGCACGTCCAAATGTGCTGCCTATTTGCTTCCAAATCCTCCAACTCGTTTGACTCTTACAACATACATGCGTGCAACCCTCGCGCATCGTTTATTTCATCTGAAGGGTGGCTACTACTACATCACCTAGAATGAGATGGCAAGGTTTCCCTAACAACCTCCAAGTGTTGGCCAAAACTCTCTTGGAATGTCAGACTGTGCGGGAGGGTAGATGTAGTCGTTTTCATCATGAGTGCTGCAGTAGACGAACTGGCCTTCTCCTTCTTCTTCTCCTTAACCCCAACCATTTTGCTTCTTCATGTTCTTTGGATAGTCCTTCCCAATATGCGTGGTGGAGCCACAATAAAAGTAGTGCCCAGCAGCCATCTCGGTGGGCGCAACTTGAATGAGTGCACAGAGCGGAAGCAAATAAGCACTAGAGTGTGCTGAGCAAAGAGTGCAAGAGAGAGGGATATGGAGCAACTAAGCTGAATATACTGAAGTGATAACAGTCCCAAAACAGGAGACAGAAAGTGTCTCATAAGTGAATGTGCTAACACGACTCTCTTCAAGGGTGAGGCAAGACACCGAGGCTCCCCCACTTGCCTTGTCCTAGGACTGGCCACCCTTGTCTTTACCATTTTGCTGCCCTTGCCACTGAGCCCGAGACTTGGAACTCTCCCGCAAATCACAGTTCATAGCAAGAGGAAGTGCGCCCGACTCAAAACGTGTGTGCAAGGACTGTTTCAAACCATCCACTGCCTCTTCAGGTCACGCCGATAATCTACGGGAGCAAACTCCTACTGCACAACTACTCATTGTGCACTCAGACAGTTCTATCACCAAAGTTCATAAGCAAAAGATTTATGATTTTATATGGGAGGTAACTCTATTGCTCAGGTGTTCAGGATTTCTCAGAGCACCATGTACACCTTAAATGATATTAGATTTATTTTACCTTGCTAGCCACCTTCTAGCTGTTTCATAGCTGGCCATTCTTTTTCTTTATATATTTTCATGCCACGCTGCATGATAGTGATAAACCCTTGGGATCTTTTGTAAAGGTTTATTAGTATTCTCTCTCTCTCTCTCTCTCTCTCTCTCTCTCTCTCTCTCTCTCTCGTATAAAGGTCACCTGGTAAGAATGGAGATGCGAAAAGAGAGGGAGTCAGAAGCAATGGTATTAGAGACACTGGCGATATTTTAAAAAGGGGAGGATGTTGAGAACACCTTTCAGGAGAGTGGTCGGAATCCTAATAAGAAGTTACCAACTCAAGTTAGCACAGTTTCAGAGGGGGTCATTACAAAACTGAAGGACAAAAATTTTGGGAAGCATTAACAGGGCCAGGGGTTACCCGAAGGACGATTTTATATGGATTTGGAATTTTGAGGCAATATTTCAAACAGGACCTATTATTAAATGGGATGCGAATTCTGTGGATGTCATCACACAATGAGGTAAAAATCTTCCAGTTGTCACTCTTGAATACTTTTAGGCAATCAAAATCGTTGAAGGATACTCCAACATGGATAGATGAGGTGCTTCCGTTGACTCTAGTGAGGCAGAAAGGTGTAGAGCCACAGAAGGCCACAGCAGCTCAGAAGAGTGGTAAGTCAGCAGTATCGAGGGAGGTAGGAGCTCTTACTTGAGTTTTGCATTCCAAAAAGCTCAATAGACTCACAGTCTGACTGATCTATGGTGGATGCCCGTGAAGACCATGTGACAATGTAGTAGGTCTGTTTTTTTAATCAGGAGACCTGAAAGGTTTCTAGGTTGTACTGGTCCTACGGGCTATATTTTGACCTCTTCTGGATGCCTATCTCTCCTACACTATTTGGGCTATACATCGATGAGGTGGCTGACTTCATTGGTCACGGTGGTGGGGATGGGGTAGACATCTTAGGTACCACAGTCCACACTATGCTATATGCAGATGATATTATTCTAGTCTCTGAGTCGCAGATGGGACTACAGCACCATCTCCGTGCACTCGGCGACTTCTGCACACAAAGGGGGCCTACAATGAACCTTGGGAAAACCAAGGCCATGATTTTCCACACCTCAGAGCTGGTTCGACAACAGGCTATCTTCACACGAGTAGGAGGACAGGTAGAGGTGGTAGACTCATGTGTACCTGGGGATTACATTCACGACTCCGCCAGGAAGATTTACTATGGCATAGGCAGCCAGGGATAGACTCACACGAGGGTATGCAGCTCTGGCCATGCTAGAGAGACAGTGTCACCAGGCACACTTCCAGGAGCCCCGCACGAAGGGGTGGTTGTTTGACACACTAGTCACCCCTGCTTTGATGTATGCTGCAGCAGTATGGGCACCTGGGCTCGCCACCTCCACATGGTCTTAGAGAGGCCTTAGATTCTCATGCTCTCACGGATGATCCGCAGCAAACCCTCCGTCCCATATGACATTGTCCGGACAGAGTTTGCTGCACCTCCTATGCTAGTAGAGGCCCTCTTCCAGACGATCTGCTTCATACAGAGGATCGGAGATACGCCATCAGATCGATTCTCACATGGAGCTTTTGAGGCGTCCAGGCAGCTCGCAGAGAGTGGAGATAGGAGATCATGGTATTCACAGATGATACAGTGGCTCACTCAGCATGGTCTTGACATAGATCACCTTCTTTCCAGTATGATATACATGCACCACACATCCAGCTCTCTCACAGTGAGAGGAACAGAGTCCTTCAGTAGGATTTACGGTATCGATACACTCAAGAGACTTGGATTACACCCAGTCAGCCTCTACCGGTGAAGATGCTATACTACAGAGATCGGTTTATGCGTATCTCAGGGGATGGATTCATACATAGACCTGGATACATGGATGTGTACATGCCTCACAGTGCCTGAGTGGCGATTGGCCAACTCAGAGTGTCATCACACCAGCTTGAGATTGAGGCAGGTAGGGCAGCACGGATCCCCAGAGCAGAGAGGATATGCAGACTATGCCAGGAGGAGGTTGAGAGTGAGGAACATTATGTATGCAGATGTAGAGCATAATGTTCCTCACATCTGCATACATAATGCTCTGAGGTATTTTTGCCTCACCATCGCCTATGTATCACATATTACGCCCCCATTATGGTACTGGTTGGAGCTAGACAAATCTGCATTGCATTCTTGTATACCCTACGCATATAGGTTGCACACTGAGCCTCTAGCAATAGTGCTCCATCCATCACACCCCCCCACTAGCTCAGTGCTTTCATAGTTTATTTCATGTTCATTTTGTCCTTTTTTTTTTCTGGCCATCCAGAAGACATTGACAGTTGTACATTGATTTGTCTCATAGGTCGAGTTCAGCCTCTAGTAGACGTTAATACAGCTTTCTCTCTCTCGTCACTTTCAGTGGCCCACGCTTTACCATGCTTCCCGCAACACATGCTAGAGTGACGCGGGGATATGCAGCCTTGAGCTTACTTGAGTGCTTCCAGGCACATTTCCAGGAGCCCAGGATAAAGGGCTGGCTTTTTGACACCCTCGTCACACCAGCCTTGATGTATGGAGCAGCTTTTTGGGGGCCAGATTTATCCGATGAGGATTGGCAGCGAGTTGAGAGGCCCCAAGTCATGATGTTCTCTCGTGTGATCCGCAGCAAACCATCAGTCCCACAACAGATTATCCAGGCAAAGTTTGTTGTAGCCCCGATGGTAGTGGAGGCACTCTTCCAGACAGTCACGTACCTTCATCGCATCAGTCGCATGGATCCCCACAGGTACCCGAGACTTGCCCTGGAGTCCTCTAGACAGCTAGCACTTGAGGGGCACTCTGGAGTATGGTATGCACTAGTTTCACTTGGTTCTCAGTATATGGGCTCTGCATGGACCGCCTACCCCCCCTTCAGTACAGCTTGGACTCCCCTTTTTTCCGACTGTCTCACGAGGATACCAACCGGGTTATCCGGTTAGATCTTCTTAGCCTCTACACACATTGCACATGGATCACACCCCCGGAGCTCCCCACAAAGATGCACTTTTACAGAGACCACTTCCTCACACTCACTGAGGATGGATTCATCCAGCAGCCGGGCTACTTGAGTGTTCACATGTCTCATGCCATGCGGATTGCAATTGGCCAGATACGGGTTTCTTCCCACCGCCTCACAGTGGAGACAAGTAGAGCTGAGCGCATCTTCAGAACCGGGAAGCTCGTACGGACACCTAGAGAGGAGAGGATGCCACACAGAGGTTGAGACGGAGGAGCATTACATATGCCGCTACCCAGTATACTATGAGATCCGCGGGAGGTTTCACTGCCTATTTCGTGAGGGATTCGGTCCACTCTCTAGGATCATTGACTTCCAGGACCAACGTTGCCTGGGCCTCTTCCTGCTTGAGCTCTGCAGACATGGGGACACCTTCTTGAGACACAGGCCCCAGCCACCCCGTCCCCTCCCTCGGCAGCCAACCATCACCAGCTTCTTCCGGACCCAGGAGGTGGAGGACACCGACATAGTGGATCTTGTGGACCCTCCACGAGCTGCTCTGGACCTACCCCGCCCGAGAGGAGTTACCTCAGACCGAGCCTTTGCACTCCAGCGTACCCCCCCCCCCCGTCGGCCACGATCACCTTATCAGCTCCAGATCCAAGACATGCTCCACTCCCATCGAGCTACCTTTCCACGTGACATAGCTGAGGGAGACCTCTCGGCCATACTCGTCAACCCCATGCTTGACATTTTGGAGAGTGGTATACCATCTACTCTGAGCTGATGTTGCTCCCATGTTTTTATGTTCTTAGTATTCCATGACGAGTTTCCATGGACAGTTTTGTATCACCCCAGTGAGATAGCTATATTTATGTTCTCATTCTATTTTATTTTCCATTCCATCTACTCGGAGCTGATGTTGCTCCCATGTTTTTATGTTCTTAGTATTCCATGACGAGTTTCCATGGACAGTTTTGTATCACCCCAGTGAGATAGCTATATTTATGTTTTCATTCTATTTTATTTTCCATTCCATGATGAGATATGCCATGGACATTATTGTACCACTTTGGTCTCATAGGCCCATTGGGTCTTTAGTAGACGCTTAATATATCTTTCTTTCTTTCTTCTCTCTCTCTCTCTCTCTCTCTCTCTCACTATGATTAGTCCTCTGAGGGTCTTATGCTTTGTAGTGAGCCTTCATAGACGTAAATCCAATCTATCTAACTGGCAATAAGTTCTTGCTTGAATAGAAATTCTATGTTTTCAGCATTTGCAGAAGTGCATTTCATGGGATTGTCATGTTGTGCAAATGAAGTGCAATGGCTAGCTTGGGGTGAAGTTTACATTACAGTTCACAGTTCATTTTTAGCAGTTCTTAATGGACGGGTTGTTTTTTAAGCATTTAAGGTGCAAGGTGACTATCTGTTACTGAAAGATTTTGGATGGGTTTTGTTCAGGAATTTGAAAAATACTTCGGTAATGCTGATTATACCATTGTCAACGTTCCTCCAAATTTTATGTTTCAAGCCAAAGTGAGTTTTCTAAAACTAACCTTGCAAATCATGTATGTTAGGAAATGTGCCGATAAAATTTATGCATAGTCATGGTAATTTAATTGTCTCATGGTTTTCCTGGCCCTTTTTATCTCACATACAAGGTTGTCTGGGTAAGCTTTGCAAGTAACTTCTGGTTGCTGAAGGATTTTTTAAGGATCAAAGTTCTTTTTGTTTAATTTGATGTTTGGTTTTTTTGGACAGATCTTCAAGCCCTCCAGACTGTGTGCTATTTTTAGAAAAGTCGTGAAAGCAGTCTGATGTCTAGGCTCGTAAAACCGAAGGTCATAGTCAAGCTGTACAATGCGTTGGATTAAATCATGTGTTGCAAGTTGTGAGAAGATGAACGGTCGCTGGCTAGGATCTAAGACCGAGCGAACCAGCTGAAAGCTAGAGAAGTTCTAGAAGGAAAAGGTTTTGAGTGCGTTTTCCTGAGAATTTATGAACTTCAGCTTACGCTCATTGATTGAGATGAAGCTACTTCTTGTAATCTTTCCAAGGGTGAAATAAGTAGTGCCTCGGATATCTTTTTGGGGTTGTTTTCCAAGTTCATGTGTGTTGAGAGCTTTTGTCCTGTCAACTGACAGGTGAGTTGGTGATGGAATGCCCTGTTTGAGGTGTATATGTGCTGACATTACATCAATATGTACAAAGGGAGAAGCGACAGGTGGTGAGTAAGCAGTAGAAGTGACATTTCAAAGTACCTTCATGTTCTTCCATCTCCCAATGCGATTATTCTGTTTGTTTCACAGCGTTGAAATACTAACCCTCTATATGTCTACATTAATATTCTGCCTTCTTGTACAAAGAGTTGGGTTGGTGCATGTTCTTGCTTTGCATTTTCATTTGAGAATGGCAATGAGAATTGATTTGGAAAAAGACCATTTTCACCGTCTTCGCACTCATGCCACGACCTCCAACCATTAGGTAAAATAGAAGAGTTGGACACCATTAGATAAAATAGGAGAGCTGGGTTGAGTCAACTTTTTCTTACCCTCGTTTTTTTGTCCGACAAGGTGGTGGTTTTGGCTTTCCCATTTTTGGGAGAAGGTTCTTGTGGCATGCTTGTTCAAGCTTGGGACACACCAAAATTCTTGGATTTTAATGTAGAAGCATCCTTTTGTTACTAAGGTGTTTAGTGTTGTTTGCAACTAGTATAGCTCATGTGCAAAAATGTATCTGATGAGCAATGGATTAGTGGTAGTAAGTGTCAAAGATAGTACAGTCATGACTCAAATCACTCACCTTTCAAGCCACCTGTTGTGGAGGTCAAGAGTTTTGCAAGCGACATTACAGCCAATGATACTTTGGATGTGTCCTCTTCTATTGACTCATCCTTTTTACTGCTTTGGAGATGCTTTGGTGTTCAATGTTTTTTGCAACTAGTATAGCTCTTATGCCATCACTCTCGTTCCAAAGAAAGTTGCCTAAGTAGCAATGGATTAGTGTTAATAAGTGACAAAGATAGCATGGTGATGACTTGATCACCCGTGTTTTCGAGCTAGTGTGAAGCAAATATGCCATATTACAGACAAGGATAGCTTTGGATGGGTACCTCTTCTATTGGATCACAGAGGCAAAAAGCCAATTATTTTAGGCCTTGCACATCCCACCTCAACAAAGTAGTCACCCAAGTTTCAAACTGTAAAGCATTTAAGTCATGTGGCAACACTTAGGGTTTGCAATAACTGGTCATGGATGCATTGGATCTAGGATAAAAAGGAGGCCATGTCCCACTGTCTTGCAGTATGTAGGACTAATGAAGTAGTTGGTAATTACATAGATAATGTTATCTTTTTATTTTTTTGAGATTTCAAATATCTTAAAATCATGTCTTTAATTAACCTTTTGAAACCTAAAATCTTGTCATACCCTCTTAGATTACAAATATCTTAAAATAACCTTTTGAAACCTAGAATCTTGTCATAAATCCTACACATTTAAGGGTACCAACCATAAATCTTTTATATGTTCCACCTTGAGAGTACAAATCCTACACATTCAAGGGTACCAACTATAAACCTTTTACATGTTGCGCATAAATCATGCATATTTACCAATCATAAACCTTTTACATGTTCCACCCTTGAGAGCACAAAAACGACATTTAAGGTTATTGTGAGATAGAGCTGGTAAGTATTGTAGTATGGTGGTGGTTGTGTTGGTATTGGAGCTCATAATGGATGCTATGGAGCTTTTTGGCATGGATTGATGGCATTTAGATTCATTTTTAAGGTTTCTTCTCTAGAGCACAAGGGCCTCACTCTTAAGAAAACCTCCATATCTTTCATATAGACGCCACTCGAGGGGTGTGAAATATTCATTTGAAAATAGTGCATATATTTATTTTTAGGCCTGGCCTTAGTATTGGGATGGGTAAGGAGGTTTATGCTTCACTTTTGAAAGCACTAGGGTGATTTGTGGAATATTTTGATGGATATTTTGTGGATGTGGTAACATGGGGGCTAGTTATTATCTTTTGGGGTTTGTATCTAGAGCTCAATCTCCCATTTTTGGATATCTTTTATACTCCACATTTTTTTTATCTTTCCTAACAATGTGAATAATGCCTATTACTTCTTTAATTACCTTAACTAGCAATGCATTTTCACACCAAGCTTCCTATTAGTTTATCAACATATTCATTTTATTTGTTTGCATTTTCTTAGCTCTTCAATTCAGTGAGTTTTTGGTGTTAGCAAAGCAATCTATGTGACCTTGTGGAGCTTTTCCCATATTTATCTTTGCATCTTCTTGTAGTACCCGAATCATGTCTTTCGTTTGGAGTCATGAAACAACACCAATTTTTAAATCTTTTTTGATTTAGTTGTCTTTGTGTGATACTAATTTTAGCACTAATTTATAAAATCAAAATTCAAACTATGTTAAAAAAATTTGTTGCAATACTAATTTTAGGACTAATTTATAAAAAGTAGTGACATCCCATGTGGGCTTGCTCACTTTTCAATCAAATTGCATAGTTTCAACCAATGCACAAAAGACCTCTCATGAAAGTTCCTCCAGTCGGACCTTTTATTTTCGTATTTCTCCATGTTAACTCACATTAAAGTAGGGTAAGTAAGGTCTTCCTTTTGGCACACTCTACCGCTGTTGCTACCATCACGTAAATGGCCTCTCTAACCCAATATAATTTGTTTGTATTTTTAAAGACTTGAATCTTAGGTTTTTTCTTTGCTCTGTTATAACAAAATTAAAGCTTTGTTCATCCAGAGCTACAACTTTTCTTTTCTCAAAGGTTCTTGTGGCAAGTGATGGTCCTTCATAATTCAGGTGAGAATTTGTCATGTCATTATGCATATAATTTACACACAAGGGCTACATGTATGTCCACCACCTTGGGATTACATCATTTAGCCCCTCCTCCTTTGGAAACCAATATTGGGCTCCCTATGGCCTCCCTCTTTTGAGCACCATTATTAGCCTCTCTTTGCTCCTCCTTTGCATGTTTACACCTACTCACCCTCTACACCTTTGCATGTTTACACCTACTCACCCTCTCTTTGCTCCTCCTTTGCATGTTTACACCTACTCACCCTCTACACCTTTGCATGTTTACACCTACTCACCTTCCTCTCTGAGCTTATTAGACTTTTAATTTACAGGGTTAGAACTACCACATCAACATGTTGAATGAGCATGCCACATGGGCTTACCATGCCAAAATGCCCAATCGGTAGGCCATGTCATCATGCCATGCCAATTGACCATGTCATCTTGCCATGTAAGGAAGCACATACATCTTGTCCACCCCCATCACCACTTTTTTCCCATGGAGATTTGTATCCTATCCACCCCAACCATCACCACTTTTGCCGATTCTTCCTTGGGGGGGTGCTTCCCTCTTTTTTTTGACACCTTCTAGTCGAGATATGA
Source organism: Cibotium barometz (assembly GCF_041138505.1). Lineage (NCBI taxonomy): Eukaryota > Viridiplantae > Streptophyta > Polypodiopsida > Cyatheales > Cibotiaceae > Cibotium > Cibotium barometz. Next base: position 24,914,771 of record NC_141093.1, read on the forward strand.
GAATTCTTTGAGGTTCACGTTGTTAAAACCCTAAGATCTCTCTATAAACATGCATAAATCAGGCATAAACTCATCCACTTAACCACCCCCGAGCCCAAGGGGGGGACCCTCTTTTTTCTGACACCTTCTAGTGGATATATGAGAATTCTTTGAGGTTCACGCTGTTAAAACCCTAAGATCTCTCTATAAACATGCATAAATCAAGCATAAACTCATCCACTCAACCACCCCCGAGCCCAAGGGATGCACACATGAATTATAATGAAGTACCTCATACCTTTACCTTGATGTTCCATACCACCAAGAGGTATGACTCCAATCCAGCAGCATGTAGCTGTAGTGTGAAATGGTAGGTAAGTAGATATAATCCTCTACACAAGAGAACATCATATCATTACCTAGCCTCAAGATAACATCCCTTGAGTGTGCCCCATGCCCCTATTATATAGGAGGGCCCTCAAGTGACTCTTGACTCTCCATATCCCATGTGTGACCCTTGGATGCCTGACCCTAACCTCAACCCTTAAGGTTAGTCCTAACCTATGCTCCACTAGAGCTTGTTCCCATGCTCCCATGCTCTCAAGCCTAATGTGGGTTAGACTCCTAATATATGCACATAACATACTTTCCCTCTCTCAAAACATTGCACTCTTGCAATGAAAAGAAAGAAATCTGTGCTGAACATTCTCAATCGACTCCTAAGTCACCGATCCTCTATTCCCCTATCTTTCCACCTTAGGGATTAGTCAATTACGAAGTTTCCTTTCCCTAAATTCAAGTACCTTATCAGGTTCATGTGGGACATAGGATAAATTTTCGACTTCAACGAGTTCTTAAGGAGTAACTGTGTTATCCTCACCTCCCAGTTTCCCTTTCAATCTACTGAAAGACTGGATGAACTCTAACATGTGGATGCAGCAACCGTGCCAATCCGATGTATAACTCGAAACCACAATATCTAGGAGATAAATTTGAGCATTTTCTTGTTGATAAAGTCTGAGAATCTTTAGGAACTTTTAAATAAACCAATGCTCCTGGCTCAAAAGACCAAGGTGAGCGTTCTCTATCAGCATAAAACCGTGCCCTATCCTAAGCACTCCTGATAGAATCCTGAGTTTCGATCAGCATTTCCTACATATTATGCAATAAATCCCTCGATGCATCAAGCTCAATGTCCTTAAGACTGACATCAATAGGTGCCCTGAGTTGATACCCATACATAAGCATGACAGACTGAAACCAATAGCCGTATGTTTGGAACTGTTATAGGCAAATTCCATCATTGGAAGATACTTTTCCCAATTTGATGATTTTCTAGAGACATATGCACGAAGCATATCCTCTACAATATGATTAACACGCTCTTTTTGCCCATCAGACTGTGGATGATCAGAGGAACTCATATTCAAAGTAGTTTCCTCGTTGTAAACCATTCGAAATAAAATAGGAAGACATGGCATTATAATGGCAGGAACCACGGATCCATCGGCGGCCTGACGTACCCACATCTGCACAAGGATTTATCGGCGTCTCGAGTTACCTATATCAACAGAGAGAGTCATCAACGTCTTGATGAGTCACATATGTGTTCATCCATAAACCATCAGGTGGACTATATAAATCACCTAAAGTATGGAACTAGAGAAAGAGATGCCAACAAAGGAAGAATCCCAATTTCCTTAATCCGAACACAACAAGATAAACTCAATGAACTCTAAAGAAAAAGATTTCAACAAGTGAATATGCCGACAAGATAATATGCGAATAACCCGCATCTATCTAATGTCAGCATGTGAAAACGTACTTCAATACTAAACAACCCTTGAAAATATTAAATTCTCAAGAAAAAAGAATTATCATGATTTTTTTTTAAAATTTTCCTAATTTTCTACGGCCTCAAAATATGGTAATTTGAATTCCACCAAACCTATCTTATGGCATTCCAACCTATATTTTTCCAAAAAAAATTTAGCAAATAAATTTACCAAAATACCATTGATATTTTATAAATACCAATTTCTAGGACTTCTAAAAATAATTTCTAGAATATTTCTAATTTTTCCTGAGAATCCCATCGTTCACGAAATCTTTAATGCCCACCGACAATTCTCAAATCCAATGAAAATTTACAATTTTAATGGATTTTCTAAATTTTTTTGGTAAAAAATATATTTTTAAAGAAATTTAAATGGTCACAGGCGCTCGAATGGACACACCACAGACATTTTCCATAAATTTAAAATAACCTTTGTCTATTTTTTCACTAATTTTCAAGATTTTTAAATTTTTTTAAATTTACCTCGAACGCATAAGAATACGAACGGTCGAAAAATTTCGGAATCCCAATGGTTTTTCCGAACTACAGAAAGCCAACTGTTCGGGAAAATGAAAAGACAGAAAAAATCGGAATGTGAAAGATCAAAAGTTTTCGGAATCCGAAAGGTCAAAAGATTTCCCGGAATTTGGAAAGCCAATAGATTTCCCAAGAATGCAGAAAGCCAAAAGGTTTCGGGAAAGCGGAAAGCCAAAAGGCTCCAAGAAAATAAAATTTCAGAGGATATTTTTTTTCCTCTCAATTCTCATATTTTCTCTGCCTTTTTTTTCAAGTTTTTTTTCCAAGCTTTGAAAAGCTTTTTTTTGACAAAATTTTGAAAAAAAACCTCTTTTTTTAAATATATTTTTAAAAGCTAAAAATAAAGCTTTTTTAAAGCTTTGTATTAAAGCTTTACAAAAAAAAATTCGAGGGGGGGGGGGAGGGGGCGATTTTCACCCGACGGCTGCAGCTCAGGCCCCCCCTCCCCCTGCCACCCCCGCGTGCGCGTATATATAGTGAGAGAGATAGGAGGGTCTCTCTCTCCACTCTCCTCTCTCCTTCTTCTCCATTTAAAACTTCTCTCTAACCACCCCCTCCTTCTCTGTTAAGAGAGGAGGATTAAGCAAAAAATTAAATTTTACTTAATCATAATTAAAATTTAATCAACTTGCACCTATTAAGAGGTGTTCACATGCGCGAGAGAGGAAAATAGAAGGAAAATTTAGAATTGAGAGCAGAAGAGAATTCCACGCACACAGGAGAGCATTCAATGCATCAATTGGCTGCCCCACACTGCATTTCAGCAGAAAATTGATAGCATCCCCACGAAAAATCGCCAAAATGCATTAAAAATATATATTTTTTTCCATAAAAAATTAGAAAAATTTTCTTAAAAATTAGAAAAATCTTCTAAAAATTATAAAAATTCAAGGAATTCACTCTACCACAAATATCCGCGATAAAACGTGCGATATTTTGGTAAAAATTTCATAAATGCTTATTTTAAACCGAAAAAATTTAAGAAAAATAGCATTAAACTCACGAAATTCCCCCGCAAAACGTCGATTCCTCCATTGAATAGAAGAAACATGCGTTCCAACCACCATATTGATGATCCACATGATAATCATCAAAATAAATCAACAAAATAATATTTTTATTTAGTAAATATTAAAATTTACTTTTAAAAATGCTAAAAATTAGAATAAGAAAGAAAAAATAACAACATTTAACTAGAGATTGCTCTGATACCATTGTTAAAACCCTAAGATCTCTCTAGATAATTATTATGCATGGGAGATCTACGCTACTTTTTAGGAATTGAGATCATTCGCGCATCTCGGGGTATTTGGCTGTCATAGAGACACTATGTATTGGACATGTTGTCCAAGTATGGGATGGCTGATTGTAAGTCAATCTCGGTGCCATTAGATCAAAGTGGCAAGCTTAGTGTGCAGATGTAGGTTATGTGTTGGAGGATCCCACTATGTACAGGAAGATTGTGGGGAGTTTGATCTATGTCATGATCAGCAGGCCAGATTTGAGTTACACTGTTGGCTTAGAGAGGGAGTTTATGCAGGCTCTACACAAACCACATCTTCATAGTGTCCGACGCACACTTTAGTATTTGAGGGCCACTGTTGATTATACATTGTTTTATGCAGCAGGTGTACCATTGGAGTTATATGCGTACACAAATAGATTGAGTAGGTGGCATTTAGACAAGAGATCTACCAGTGGATTTATGTTTTCATTGGGGAGTGCTGTTGTGACATGGAGCAGCAAGAATCAGCCCACAATTGCCTTGGTGAGTATAGAGACAGAGTACAGAGGAGCTACGGTGGCACCATGTGAGTTAGCTTGATTACACAAGCTATTTGTTGATTTGGAGTTGCATGTGGAGAGAAAGGTTGTCATATATTGTGACAGTCTTAGTAGTATACAATTGGCCAAGAATCCAATTTTCCCTACACGGACGAAACACATTAAGGTGCATTACCACTTTATCAGGGAGAGAGTCTTGGCAGGTGACATCGACTTGGCCTACGTCAGCATACAAGATCAGGTCGTTGACATCTTCACGAAGGCCTTAGGAGATGAGAAGCTCCACAGATTTTGAGATACGCTTGAAGTTCATGAGCAGCATTTGAGCTTGAGGGGGGGTGTTGAGATGTCAAGATCAATATGGGCTGACACTCACGAGACGCCTCCATGACTGTTCGACATTTACATCACTGGTGGGTTTGGTAGCTGGCACCGACATATCTTCGCCAGAGATTCTACAATTGGACTACACCGACTAGTCCACATCTACCCACCACTTAGCGTGTTCACATTATGGACTGCTTGTTTATACTCTATTATGTGTGTTAATAACTTTATCTTCTTTGTAGACCTTTTTTGTTGTGTGAAGAAAAAGAAGAATTTTTAGCCTCTCACCTTGTGTGTTCTCTTCTAGGGTTTGTGTGAGTGTCTGTGTGCTTGCAAGAGCTCAAGCTCTCTTCTCCCTTGCCTCTTTTCAAAAGTATGGGGCATTCGAGCACCAAATACTTGTTGATCCAACATCTAATCAACAACTATGTCAATCAATCACACTGAACTCTATGGTTTAGTATCTAACTATGAGTCCCACTAGGTAGTGAGATAGAGGCCTCACCTTCAGTGTGAATACAAAATAGTAGCAAAGTTTTTTAAAACTTACCCCAAATATTTTGTGGATCCACCTCATGGCCAACTGCCATGCCCGAGCATAGCGTGAAAACACTTCCACACCTACCCAAAATACACACTAAACATTCTTGGTGATTTGGCCACACCAAATTGACAAGTTTAGGGCTTCATCTAGAATAACAAGCACCTAAGGTTTGTGACTTTCCATAAAATTTGAGCTCATTGGAAGTTAACACCCAATATCGATTAAAATATACTATCACTTATTTCACCCCCATTTGACACAGTGTCAAGTGGGCATGAAGGGTCCACCCCTAAGCACTCCGTCTCAATACATAACCCAAGAGATTTGTATGATCACTCTGGAACAACACTCACTCTTCTTCTCATAGAAACCTTGGCTAATCTCTCCAGAACAGCACACCTTTCTAAACGAGGGAGGCGATGATTGTTGGAAAATGTGCGCACATACATCGATATCATGCCTAAGTATAACAAATGGTCAAGATAACTGTTGAGCATTCCATGCTAGTATCAAGATCAAGACCTGCATAGCACAATCACTGTTCACCAAATCTACTGGGTTTGCCTCTAATATCTTCGGATTAGCTCCAAACTTGGAGTTTTCTTTGAACCATCATATTCAACCTTAAAACTCTAATATCCATGTCAAGAGACCCATCTGATTACTCTGGATCAACATCCTACTTGACATAGTAGACAACCACCAATCGTCAATCAAATAACATAGATTGTGCAGACATAATCTATGTAGTGACTAGGCACCACAAAATCAAAATCCAGGAAAGTACATTTCTAGTGTTTGCCTTGGTGTCCCATACCACCAAGGTCACAAGAGTTTGCATAGAGCAATTGATGTCCCATACCACCAAATGATCAGGAGGAAAACTATTGTGACACGAAAAAAAGAACCTTCTTTCTTTTGGTTGGATGATTACACATACCTAAAACCCAAGAGTGATGCAAAATATCACCATTTGTAAGGCACAAATTTTAACCATGTATTCACCGTTTAGGAGATTAAAATTCTAATCTCAAGACTCTACAATACTCACTCCGGAGTATACTTATAGATTAATTTAATAAATCTTGGGCTACATGTAACTCCAACCACTTGGATTCCAAATTTTACGGAGTTACAAAACACATCCAATCCATATCTTTTTCATGGGAAACCATTAATCAAGATAATAGGCAATGGATAATGTGTAGATTAGAGAAAAAATGATAGAAAAAGCCAAGGGATGGTTCCCCGACAGTGGCACCAAAAATGTTAAGGCTCACCGTAACCCTCCTTGAAACACATCCAAAAAGAGATTACCTGGTGAACCGCAACTATCGTGATCTTTCCAATGGCCGAGCTCATAACCCTTGAGGTCTCCAAGCTCTACAACTCCTTGGGAAGCAATTCTATCGTGCCTCCCATGAGCATTGTTACACCGTCGCGTTGCACTACGGGTACTCGTCCCTCCTCTCACCTGACTTCACTCACACACACTCACTAGAATGCATTAGGGAAAGATATTAGCAAGAGGATTAGCAAGAGCAAGACTTAATTGTACAATGGGAGAGTCCCTTGTATTATGAGAGATATTCACTTATATACATGACCATAAGTGTTCACACTCACTTAAATTGTGGCTAGCAAGGCACTTTAGGCTCATAAGAGGCCTAATGCAATTACAATGACTTTTCTCATAATATATCCATGAAGTACATCACTTAGGACTTCATCCTTGCTTGCTACCATATGCACTTGAAGTGGGAATCACCCCATAAATACTCCGTCATAGCATTACGGGTGCTCGTCCAAGTTGTAGCTTTGGACACTATTGCTTCATATCTTGAATGTATGACCCTTAAGTGTATCTAACATGACTCCTTGATGTAGGATAATGGCGGTAGATCTTGTTAACCCTAGAATTGGGTTAACAAAGGCATTGCTTAATTTGAGTGATTTTTCACTGTATTTAGTTCATTTTTAGTACATAGTTTGGATTTTAATCACTTGCACAAACTTGGTGCATTAAACACTATCCTAAGCATGCCCAAATCATAAGTACATAAGATGACCCCCGCACACAACATGGCATCCACACTAAATGCATCAAAGGCACATAAGGAAATCTAGAACAAAGTATCAAAGCACCAAGTAGAAGCATCAAGTGGCATCAGATATAAAGTCTACACCACAAAGGCACAATGAAGAAGACAATGCCAAAATGTGGACACAAAGACAAGCAAGGACAAGCAGTTAAAGAGCCAAGCGTCAAGCCAAAGAGAAAAGACCAAGAGCCAAGAAGTATCCAACAACGTGAAGGACACGACATTGACATAAAGCATGAAGGAAGAAACAAGGGATCTTCATTAAGCAAAAGTAAGGAGATCTTAAGAAAGCAGCATCATTGAGAAAGAAAGGAGCTACCAACCACTACCCTAACCTAATCAATTCATATGTTGTAAGCCACAAAATGAGTAGGCAAATCTATGTGTTTGTAAGTGCTTTACCACCTAAGTGTAACCAGAGAGCACCTAGAGGAAGTGATGCAAATGTAAACACTCCTTACCACCTAAGAGTAGCTAATCAAGCACATAGGGGAGATGTCCCATGTCCAAATCCAAATGTCAATCCACCTACCACCTACATTAAGGGGAGGTGACGTATTTGCAAACCTTGCATCTGACCAATTTGTAGTTGCCTAAAAGAAACATGACACCAAGGGGGTGTGTTAAGAAATGTGGTGCCATTGAGCATAGGAGTTGGTAGTAGGGAGTGAGTATGACTAGCCAAAAATGAGTATAAGCATAGCAAGCAACCACAACACAAGCAAAGTATTATCCGGTATGTCAAAGCAAGGCAAAGCCATGTATTTGGCTATATAAAAAGGACCATTTTCAAGAAATGGAATGAAGCAAGCTCCTAAGTCTCTCTAAGAGTAAGTCTAATCTTGTAACCTAATTGTGCTTGAGTCTTCAGCTTAATTAGCTTAGCAATTAGTCATCATGTGTGTACTTTGATGCCACCCACCTTAGGTTAGATTAATCACACTAGATTAATGTAAGATTATAATACCCATGATTTTAACACATCTCTCTTTACACAAGATCTGCTTCAACACTCTTATCATGGATATCTTCCACCCATAGCATGACGGTGATAATTATGACATAACATGCTGCTCCATACATTTTGGCATGTCAGTGGCTTTGTTTATGTATTTTGATACCACATGGACAATACACTGTGGAAAAAGTGGTCCTACATTATATGAATTGTTCATACATTATTGTAAATACTCTTACGATGATTACTCTTAATCTAGCCATTAAAATCTACATTATGTGAATTGTTCACATTTTATTGTAGTCTACATGCTACTCTCGTGCAAATACTCTCGAGATGATTACTCTTCATCTAGCCACTTATTTATTATATTCTAGATGCAAATACTCTTATGATGATTACTCTTTTTCTCAATCTAGCCATTAAAATTGCTTAGTGTTAAAAGATATGATGCTTTACAAATTATTGTTGTCTAAAATGCATATGATTGGTGGGAAGTGTTCCGATTGTTCATAGTACTAACACATATATTTTTGAAATGATTACTTTTAATCACTTGGTGTTAAAATTTTAATGCTCTACATAGTGATATCTACAACTTTACTGCTCAAATTGGTGTAGATCTTATTTGTAACCTCTACAAGTACTTAACTGGAAATTTCAACTTATCTTGGATTGCAACTTCCTAACTTCCTAAATTCTAACTTATCTTGAATGACGCCTTTCTAACTTTTTTAGCAACCAAATTGGGAAGAATATAATTGTTAAATCATCTTGATGTCATCTACAAAGTTTTTTCTTACATTGCAAAAAAAACTTTCATTCTTGGAATCGTGATTGTTCAATTAAGGGTGGGATGCTAGGAGCTAATTAATAAGCTAGATAATTTCCAATGTTGCATGGTCAATCAAGTTATCACCAAGTATACTAGGTGCTCTTACATCTACATATAAGAGCTTAAAAGTTAGAGACTTGTAAGTATTTCACTTAGAGTTTAACCTTCTTTATGTTAGAATCACATAGGGACAACGTGATTCTCCTTTTCTATTTCTATTTATTTTTAAAGTACATGATACTTTACAATTTTTTATGTAACGTGAATATTACTTTAATTGAATCCCACTTTTTTTTTCCAGGAAAGAGACTTCTATTAAGTATGAAAAAAAGCATACAACAGTCATGGCTACTATAAGCTGGAACAAAGAAAATGCAATAGTCCCACTCCTGCATAAATTCAACGTGCTTTGCTTACGTGGAATGAGAGGACCCCTGAATACAAGCCCAAGTAGCCATGAGAGTATGGAGGATATATCCCCATATAGTGCTAATGCACGAGACTCAAAAATATGGACCACCACTCAATAGCCTTCATGCATCTAGCTCTCCATATCTGCCATGCTGTAATATTAGCAATAGTCTCCCAATTGGTGTCAATTCTTTGTCTGGGGGTGTATAATGTGAGTGAGGGATATCTTGCAAACCATGCTGGGCAATACCTCCACGAATGAAAATGGCAGTGTCTGTATCACTGCCCTCGTAGAAAAGCTACAGACTAGATGGGGAAAGCCAAGCAACTATCTCCCAAATAACATGCATAGCATGGCTACTCAATTTTCCCATAAGTTGGGCTATAGAACCCCAAATATGTTGTGCAGTGCTGCATCCCCATAAACAATGCTGTATAGTCTTAGAATTTGCCACACATCTCAAGCAGGTAGGTGCTACACTGAAAATCGATCTTCATTGATTGGCGAGAAGACCGCCATGTAAAAATGAGGTAAAAATAACCAAAAGAAATGAGAGATCTGTCTCCTTCTGTATGAATGCCAAAGCCTATGCCAATATCTGTGCTGTATCACTGGAGAGATGTCATAACTCTCCCATGAGGCCTGAGAGTAGGGATCCTATGCATCTGTTGAGTGATGAGAAGCCTATAATTTTGGATCATGAAATTGAAAAAGGGAAGGCTTTTTAATGGATTAGAGGTATCAATCCACTCCCACTCATCTGGATCCCACTGAAGATATTTTATAGGACTGCTACCATATAGCCACAAACACCAAGAGCCATGAGTCACTATCTAATGAGAAGGATCAATGAGCAAGTGCTTCCCCGAATGACCAACAATCCTCACTGGACTAAGCTTGGTATCTGGGATGATCCCCTCCATGCTACATCTCCTTAATCTCCCTCCAAGCATGATAGAAAAGATGATACAATCTATAGCCTCCTGGCTCGGGAGAGCAATGACCTATAGAGTTATGCCTATCCTAAAAAAAACTCCCAGCCATCTCGCATGATAATTTCCATGAAAGGTCCTAGAGAGCCACTCATGTGGTATAGCTGCATCAATATGATCAATACATATGTGAGAGCCCCTAAGATGCTGAATGGATGCAGCTCTCCAATCCACCGGAAGAATCTTAACGGTCTTCCAAGCAAGAACGGAGTATGCACATCTCTCCCATCTTGACCATTACATGTAATGAGATGTACCAAGTGGCCGACCAGCCTCATCCCTACCGAACTCGTTCCACATAATAGGTTGTCGGTCAACCTCATCCAAAGACCTAGGAAGCCTCTATCACAAGAATCGTCTCATGCTTCTCCGTGCTCTGACAATGGTTGCAATAATAAGAGGGGAAGATGGTACCCTGAAATTTGCCTCCGTGAACAAAAACCATGCGCTGGGCAGCTAGTCTCTCCCAATAGGAGGTGTACATCCAAAAATATGAGATTTAAAAAAATCCTTCCAAGGCTCAATGCTTGGTAGGAAACCTCTGACCACAAGTTTGCAAAGAATTGCCCTATAGTGAACATCCAGATCAATAATATTCAACCCCCCCTCTCGTTTGGGCTAAATAATTGTGAGCCAAGCTACCTTGGCACGTGTGTTCGTGGTGCCATCCAAACCCGACCAAAGAAAATTGCAGATCAACCTCTGAAATTAACCAATGCATGCAAGAGAGAAGCACTGCAAACAAGAGGCAATAAACCAAGCCAAGGCAAGCAATACTTGATTAACCACCAATGCTCTAGAGGGTAGATCCAATCTCCTAGAGCTCCAATGAAGAAGCTTCTTCATGGATCAACACCTCATGAACATATCCCTGATCATTTGTTCTCAGATGTAGATCTATCACGTCAAATGCTTGATATTTGGAGATCTCAGGATTTCTCACAAGCCTCGCAAAGCATAGCCTTTGCCCTCTATGGTATTAGCGACTTTTATCACGTGTGTCCTTTCTAAGAGACAAGAGGCCTTGGATTTAGAAAGGGCTATTAGACGTAAACTAGCTGCCTTACAGAGAGAGCATGAGAAACATCCTTATGCTCACTGGGTTGCAGAAACTTTATGTACTGTTAGGGTAGAGCTTCATCACACTCTTGATTAGCATGCAGAGTACTGCTATCCTGCCCAAGAATCCTTTTGGATGACCTAGATGGGTGGCAGATGCTACAAACATTTCTTTGCTACTCATAACCCATCTCATGCCAAAGATAGTGTCAGGCAGTTGTGCAGGATTCACATGGCACTCTTTATTTAGATCCTCTTATGGTTAGAGAGATTGCCAATGATTTCTCTCACCAGCTTCTTATGCTGCCTCATTCTGACTTGAGACATGTGGCATAGATGAAGGTTTGTAAAGCATTGCCACATTTGATTACTAAGGAGATTTGTGCCATTCAACATGCCCCTTTTTCTATGCGTCATGCTCTTCATGCCTTACCTCATGGTGGTAACTGTCTAGGGGTCTTTGGCACTCCAAGAAGGTATCCATCTTCTTTAATTCAAAGTTGATAAGGCGGTACCTCTCTTAAGAATAACTTTGATCTATTCCCATGTAATATTATTTTCATTTATAAGCTAAGTTTGGCATGTGGACTTCCACCAAGTCTAATCCAACCGGGCCACAAAGCTTTAAATAGGCCATGATTGACTTATTAGTTTCATCTCGTAACCGGTCATGGCCAAATAATCCTCCATAGAGTCTATCCATTCTCCTAGAGTTTCTCCTACATTTGAGCCTTTGCTTGATAATGTCCCAGGCTCCTGGGCTCCATGTAAGAGATCTCAAAGTTTATTTTGATAACCCCTTGGATAGCTCCACTGGCTTGACGAGGCATGATTTAAATGAAAAGAAAAGAAAAGGGTACAAAACTCTTTAAGTAATTCGGTAGCCTTAAAGAGAACAACTTCTCATAAACAAAACCTTTATATATGATAAATATTTACACCTCTCAAAAAGCTTTAAAATCTTATTTACATACAAGGGTTTCCCTTCCCTAGGTCTTCCTAAAACTCTCCAAGAAACCTTGAACCCTCCTAATCTTTTTTGGGATCACTATCTTATGGGTAGGAAAAGGACTTGTTTAAGCTTAATAATTGCTTTACAAAAGTCATCATTCTTGGAGGCACTGTCTAAATCAACAAATTAGCCCTAACATTTTTACAACCTCCACCCAAGAGACGATTTACAGTTTGACCCTTTTAACAAATCTAAGTCAAGATCAAAGAATCAAGCCCAGGTTTAGGCAAAGATGGCTGCTCAACAACCAATACCACCTGACCCAAAGGTCTAATCAGTAAAATTTTTAGGGAAGACCAAAGAAGATCAAAGAAGCAAGCCCAGGTTTAGGCAAAGATGGCTGCTCAACAACCAATACCACCTAACAACCCAAAGGTCTAATCAGTAAAATTTTTAGGGAAGACCAAAGAAGACCTTGATTTCCATGTGGCTCAATTTGAGATCCGATGGCTAGCTAGTGGATTTGAAGGGATATATGGAAATTTGGTGAAGAAGCAACCGTTTTCTACCACCTTAGAAGGCTCTGCAACAATGAACTAGTTTAATTAGTATGGGTTGAATAATTTTAATGAGTACGATGCATTAAGAACAAAATTCTTGAGTTGATTTAGGAAGGTAAAGACCCCTAATGACATTTTAAGGAAGATTAAGGCTATGGAGGAGCAGAAGGATATGTTGGTGGAGGATTATGCCCAAAAATTTAGAGGGTTAGTGGTTAGGTTTACATGTCCTGATAGGCCTTCAGATGAAATGTTGGTCAGCTACTTTGTGAAGGGATTGAGGGAAAGTTTAAGAGGTGCAGTTGCAAATGTGGATATTGCAGTGGGTTTTGAAGAAAGTGTGATAGTGGCTACCAGAGTTGAGAAAAGGTTGGGAGTAAGCAAATCAAAGAAGACAAAAAAGAAAAGTGAGGACTCAAATTCGAATGGGGAATCAGACAGTGAATCGGAGGAAGAGGATTTGGACTTTGAGATGAAGGAAGAAGAAGAGGAAAAGTCCCTCAACTAAAAAGCAGGGTTCAAGAAAGAAGAAGTCTCAGACTAAAAAGGGGAAGGATGGATTGGACAAGAAGATTATTCAAAAGAGCAAGAAGTTGGCTTTTGTCAGATATGTGAGAAGACATGGCATGTTACAAAGTCCTACTGGTATACTCCTAATTATAGGGGATGACTGCCAACTCATATTGCTCAAGGGAATAATGTTCCACAACCACCGGTCAATCAGGTGGTCCTTGATTATTAGAATAGGGGATTTAATAGGCCTCCCATCAATTTTCTTGCAAGGTAGAATTGGCCAAGACAAGATTAAAATGAAGTCCCACCTAGATAGTAGGCATGTGATTATTGTGGGGGGGTAGAGAGGCCATAGGATTGGTCCCACTTGTGAATTGTGGTGTAAGCATAGAGAAGAGAGGGGTAGACCTGTAGTTAGATACCTAGAAGTTAATAGGGGACCAAGGCAACCACCAATGGCATAGAAACCACCATCACAAGCCAATGCAATTTTGGTGGAGTTAGCAGTAAAGCAAGGGGATACACGGGCTGCAACAGAGGTGGAAGTACAGGGACCCACAAGAGAGCAGCATATCAAAGTGGATCATTAGGAGGAAGTAAATCCCTAACTTAATCACGTTTGCTAGATTTCGAATGAATTGAAAGTGGAATGTGATTATTCTAATTACATTCAGATTGAGGATTGTGATGGAAGTGAAGAAGTGCAAGCATTGGCAAATCACTAGGGCAAAGGCAAAAGGTAAAGGAATCATTAAATGGGACGAGCAGGAAGACATTAGAAGGCATGTAACCAAACAAATAGGTCGGGTGTAGAAATAGTTAACACCTAATAATCAGGAGAAATACATTCAAGAATTGGGGCATGCTAGTATTGGGTTGTTAGAAAATACAGGGGAAGGAAAACATGATTGGGATACATAGGAACCTTTAAGAGGGTCTAATAAACTATTTGAAGCATTGATGCATGCTCCAATTCAGTTGAAATTGGATTATCTTTTGAATTTGGTGCCAGTATTTAAAGAGCATCTTTTGATGAAGCTACAGAGTAAAGTGAGTCATGATGTTTTACCTAAAGAGATTGTAGCTTTGGCTGCATATTAGACAAACCCAAAGATGTGGATTTTAGTATTCCCACTATTAAGGTGGAATTTAATGGTAAGAATTTTGATGAAGTACTTTTGGATGGGGGATCATGGGTTAACATCATCCCTGAGTCAATTTACTTGAGTATGAAGTTCAAGAGGTTGGAGCCTAGACTTCAGGTGAAGATGGCATATTAGAGAAGACGGCAGCCTTTGGGAATCCTAAAGGAACATGAGATCAAAGAAGCAGGACTAGCCTTTAAGGTTAATTTTGTGTTGTTGAGGATGGAAGAAAAGTAGAAATCTTATGATATGTTATTGGGGAGACCTTGGTTCAAGGTGGTAAAAATTAAGTAGGATTGGGGTGCTGATACTATAACTATCATACAGGGCAAAAAGACGGTGCAGTTACCTATGTTATCCAAGATATTACTCAAGTAGGAGTGTAAACCATTATGTGCTTAGGAAATTAATTTAGCCTTTGAAATTGAAGATGATGAGGAGGAAGATTATTTGATGGAAAATCCATCAATTATCCCTATTTTTGATGTTGATGTGGAGGGGATACTTGATAGATGTCAGAATGGTCTTGTGCAAGGAAGCATGCAGGATGAGATGAATCTTGAATTTCTAGAAGTAGAACCTATGACATCTGAGAGAACAAGCATGGGATTATTGTGGCTGATAAGGAGCAACCATAGCAATCAGTCAATCAGGAGACCAGATAGTTGGATAGGAGATCCAGGGAGTGACATTAACAGAGTTGATGGATTCGGCTATGCAGGTGACAACAAAGACAGAGGTGGATACACAAGAAGCTATTGTGGTTTGCAGAATAGAGGTATGAATAAGTCAACCACGGTAGCAGAGGATGAGCTTCAAGAGCTTAATCTAGGGACATAGGAGTATCCCAAGATAGTGAAGATTAGTATTCATGTAGAAGGGGAGTTTAAGGAGCACTTAAAGCAGCTATTAATGGAGTTGAAGGGGAGGTTAAGGAGAACTTAAAGTAGTTGTTGATAGAGTTTAGGGATGTATTTTCTTGGGATTATTCAAATATGAAATGGATAGATCCAACACTTCACCAATATAAGATTAACTTGAAGTATGATGCAGTGCTTATAGTGCAGCAGAGAAATAGGATGAATCCTAATTTCACCAAGCAAGTTAGTTGGATAAGTTACTACAAGTGGCTTTTATAAAACCTGTCAGAGTGAGGTGACATGGTTGTCTCCTATAGTGGTGGTTCCAAAGAAAAATGGCAAAATCAGGGTATGTGTGGATTATAGGAAGCTTAATGCAGCTACAATCACTAATCCTTTTGCATTACCTTTTTATGATACTCTTCTTGATGCAGAGTAGGGCACGAGATGTACAGCTTTCTGGATGGTTTCTCAAGGTATAATTAGATTAGTATTGCCCCTGAAGACATGGACAAAACTACTTCTATCACTGAATGGGGCGCTTTTGTGTATACAGAGATGAGTTTTGGTTTGAAGAATGGCCCACCATATTTTTCATGGGTAGCCCATAAAACTTTTGAACCCTACCTGACTAATTTTATGAGGGTATTTATGGATGATTTTAGTGTTTTTAGTGATAAAGCTCTACACCTTTCCCATTTAAGGCTTTGTTTTGTGAGGTGTAGGATGTCATTGAATCCTTTCAAGTGTGTAATAGCTATTAAAAGGGAAGTTTTATTGGGTCATATTGTTTCTTAGGAAGGAATATCTATAGACTCTAGAAAGATTGAGGTTATTCAAAAGGTTGTCACCAGTGGTTGTGAAGGAAGTTAGTAGATTTGTGGGACAGGTTAAGTGGCATGGTAGGTTCTTAAGATATCTTTCTAATGTGTGTGCTCGTCTAATGTGTGCGCTCTCATTTAAGCCATCTTACAAAGAAGGATGTGAATTTTGCATGGTCAGAAGCTCAACAGAAGTCATTTCATATCCTGAAGAAGATGTTGGTGGTGGCACCAAGTTTGCAATCACCAGATTGGGGGTTACCATTTCATGTTTTTGTAGATGCCTCTGACTTGGTCATTGGAGTTGTCCTAATGTAAGAAAAAGTAAAAGGGTTGTTTAGACCTATTTACTATGTTAGTAGGATGACTAGTGTAGAGATGAATTACTTTGTAACTAAGAGAGATGAATTACCTATTTACTATGCTAGTAGGATGACTAGTGTAGAGATGAATTACTCTGTAACTGAGAGAAAAGAATTAGGGATGGTCTATGCTCTCAACAAGTTCAGGCATTACTTGTTAAGTAATAAAGTTTTGTTCCATGCGGATCCTCAGGCACTTTTGTACCTAATCAAGAAGCCTTATTTGACTAGGATATTAGCGAGATGGATGCTTCTATTACAAGAATTTGATTTTTCTATTCTTCATACACTAGGTAAGGATCATCTATTGAGAAAATTATTTGAGCAGGTTGGAAATAGGTGAAGCTACAATGGGAGTGGATGATCAGTTACCTGATGCATAATTGTTCCAGGTTAGGCATGTTTCTATGGATTCCTGGTATTATTAGATGCTTACTTTCTTGGTTGATGGCACAATGCTAGATACTTTTACTATAGATCAGAGGATAAAGTTTGCTTTGAAGAGTAAGCCAGAGCATTGTACAAGAAAGGAATTGATTAAATTATTAGGAGAGGTGTCCCAGAGTATGAGCAAATTGTTGTTATTCAAGAGGCACATGGGAGAGTGGCAGGTGGTAATTTTTCAGGGGACATTATAGGTAAAAAGATATTGCAAGCAGGCTTGTGGTGGCATGCAGTGCTAAAGGGGCGCTTTTGTGTATACAGAGATGAGTTTTGGTTTGAAGAATGGCCCACCATATTTTTCATGGGTAGCCCATAAAACTTTTGAACCCTACCTGACTAATTTTCTGAGGGTATTTATGGATGATTTTAGTGTTTTTAGTGATAAAGCTCTACACCTTTCCCATTTAAGGCTTTGTTTTGTGAGGTGTAGGATGTCATTGAATCCTTTCAAGTGTGTAATAGCTATTAAAAAGGAAGTTTCATTGGGTCATATTGTTTCTTAGGAAGGAATATCTATAGACTCTAGAAAGATTGAGGTTATTCAAAAGGTTGTCATACCAGTGGTTGTGAAGGAAGTTAGTAGATTTGTGGGACAGGTTAAGTGGCATGGTAGGTTCTTAAGATATCTTTCTAATGTGTGTGCTCGTCTAATGTGTGCGCTCTCATTTAAGCCATCTTACAAAGAAGGATGTGAATTTTGCATGGTCAGAAGCTCAATAGAAGTCATTTCATATCCTGAAGAAGATGTTGGTGGTGGCACCAAGTTTGCAATCACCAGATTGGGGGTTACCATTTCATGTTTTTGTAGATGCCTCTGACTTGGTCATTGGAGTGGTCCTAATGTAAGAAAAAGTAAAAGGGTTGTTTAGACCTATTTACTATGTTAGTAGGATGACTAGTGTAGAGATGAATTACTTTGTAACTAAGAGAGATGAATTACCTATTTACTATGCTAGTAGGATGACTAGTGTAGAGATGAATTACTCTGTAACTGAGAGAAAAGAATTAGGGATGGTCTATGCTCTCAACAAGTTCAGGCATTACTTGTTAAGTAATAAAGTTTTGTTCCATGCGGATCCTCAGGCACTTTTGTACCTAATCAAGAAGCCTTATTTGACTAGGATATTAGCGAGATGGATGCTTCTATTACAAGAATTTGAATTTTCTATTCTTCATACACTAGGTAAGGATCATCTATTGAGAAATTTATTTGAGCAAGTTGGAAATAGGTGAAGCTACAATGGGAGTGGATGATCAGTTACCTGATGCATAATTGTTCCAGGTTAGGCATGTTTCTATGGATTCCTGAGATGCTTACTTTCTTGGTTGATGGCACAATGCTAGATACTTTTACTATAGATCAGAGGATAAAGTTTGCTTTGAAGAGTAAGCAAGAGCATTGTACAAGAAAGGAATTGATTAAATTATTAGGAGAGGTGTCCCAGAGTATGAGCAAATTGTTGTTATTCAAGAGGCACATGGGGGAGTGGCAGGTGGTAATTTTTCAGGGGACATTATAGGTAAAAAGATATTGCAAGCAGGCTTGTGGTGGCATGCAGTGCTAAAGGGTTCACATCAACATGCTAGAAGTTGTGTGGTGTGTCAAAACAGTTGGGTCAACCTATTGATAGGATGCCTGATCATCCGATTCTGCCTTTGGATCCATTTCAAAAGTTGGGACTTGATTTTGTAGGACCTATTAAACCAAGGGCAAGGTTGATAGGGAACATGTATATTACAGCAACATATTATTGTCCTACTAAGTGGGTTGAAGCTATGGCATTGAAGGATAACAAGGCCAAGAGTGTAGAAAAATTCTTGTATAGCAATATTATGACTAGGTTTGGGTGTCCTGTAGAGTTGGTAAGTGATCAAGGAACTCATTTTTGAATGATGTGATTTCTGAGTTGATCAGGACACATCTCATTTTGCACAAGAAGTCTACACCTTATCATCCTCAGGCTAATGGCCAGGTAGAAATCTCTAATAAGATTCTGAATAAAATAGTTTCAGAGAATAGGAGTGACTGGGAGAGAAAGTTGGATTCTACTTTGTGGTCATTTAGGAGAGCATTTAAAGTGTCCATTAGCATGACACCATTCAAGTTAGTGTATCGATTAGAGGTGGTAGTCCCTATGGAATATGTGGTACCAAGCCTCAAAATTACAGTCGAGCATAAACTTACACCTGAAGAGTTAATCAGGAACATGCAACAACAATTGTTACAATTGGAGGAGGATAGGATTGTGAGTGCTTACATTTTAGAAATAGTCCAAAAGAGGAGGATGGCTTGGGTTAACAGAAATATCAAGTTTAAAAATTTTCAGGTTGGGGATTGGGTGATGCTTTATAACTCTAAGTTGGGAACTCATCTTGAAAAACTGAAGCTTAGGTATATTGGTCCTTATAAGATTACGGAAGATTTGGATCAAAGGACATTTAGATTACAGGACATGCTTGGAACTCAGGTGGATAAACCGATTAATGGGTTTAGGTTGAAAAAAATTATTCGTAATCCACCTATAGTCAGACTTTCAGGAAATGTGGATGTTATAATTATTCAAGTACTAGGCAATACATGTGTTCTTGAAAAATGCATGATGCCAAGTGTGGGGGATTTTATTCCTAAAAAACACAGTTCAAGTGTGGGAGATCTTGTCAAACTTTTGGGAGATTTTCATGTGAAGAGAAAGCTAGTCAACTTCCAAGGAGAGCTAACTGTGGGTGGCAAGCATGAAGCAATCTTATGATTTGGAAAAGCTTAATGCTTTGCACAATAGCACAACTAGCGAGCATGGATAAGGTAAGGGGAAGATCATTTGCTATGCTAGAGAAATAGGTTGATACGATGCCGCTAAGATGATCTCCTCAACAACATGTAACTCCATTGTTATAAAAGGATCCAGATGATAGCCTACTCATGATGCAAGAGGTTGTAAGAGCAAAAGGTGAGCTAGGTATGAGCACTTAGATTGATATGTTGGTTTCTTTAGCTGTGTTAATGGATCCTTTTGTTGATTTCAAAGTGCACTTAGATTTAAATGTTATGGAGAATGAAGCATGGTTAAGGAAAATAGGTTTATGGGATTTTTCTAACTTGCCACGGGATAATTGGAGATGTAATTTGCTTCTTATTGATAAATTCTTAATTCAAAACCAAACTCTAAGCTTGTTAAGCTAGAGGTTAAGAAAATAGTATTTTTATGCTTTTATGTTAATAAAATTATGGAAAATTATTTAATTCCATAATTTGGATTTAAGTTAAAGGATAGTTCTTCTATCATAATTGTATTACAAAGTCTTATTCTTTTTAGAAAAAAATAAAAAATTATCAGTAATAGCAACGAAGCTATGGCAAAATTTTTAGAAATTAATACATATCTTATTTTTATGCATAACGTTAAAAGAAGACTTCCTACCATATTCTAGGATTAGAAATACTATGCTAAAAGAATGATTTTCATCAAATTCATGGGAATTTTTTTTAGTGTTTATGCATAAATAATTAATTAAAGAAAAGAGAAATTTTTGGTAATTTTATTTTTATGCAAAAAGAGGAATTCCCATGATAATGGAGATCCATGTAATTAAATGGAAAAAGAGAAATTTTGGTATATTAAAATAATGGATATTTTTATTTAATTTTAGGAGATAAATTTATTTTATGCATGAGAAATTTTAAATGATAAAAGAGGAATTCCCATGACATTTGGAATTCAATCATTTAAATGGTAAAAGTGGAATTCTTGGCATAATTAAAATAATGGATAATTTTTATTTAAAGAGAAATTTTAGATAAATTTATTTCATGCATGAGGAATTTTTAAATGATAAAAGAGGAATTCCGATGACATTTGAAATTCAATCTTTTAAATGGTAAAAGTGAAATTCTTGGTATATTTGAAATAATGGATTTTTTATTTTATTTAAAGAAAAGAGGAATTTTAGATAAATTTATTCTATGATAAAAGAGGAATTCCCATGACATTTGAAATTCAATCATTAAATGAGAAAAAGAGGAATTTAAGCATATTAAAAAAAAGAATATTTGTATTTAGTTGAAAGAAGAATTTTTATGGTATTTAAGTAGAGAAAGATTTGAATTAAATTTTGGTGACAAAAGAGGAATTTTCACCATAATTCCACCTAGAGAAATAGGGTTGATATATTAAATTGGTAGAAAGAATATCTTTAGATATTTTATGTGGATAAATCACCAAATTGATATTTACCCAAAATAAGATTAAATGGAAGAAGAATTTTTATAAAAATATGATATTCTCATATAAAACCATTTCTTAATCTATTATGGTTAAGAAGGAACAAAATTTATAAAGTTGGAATTTTCTTACGGTTAGAAGTTCTGTAGATGCTTATCTGAAGAAAATCCTTGGAATTAAAGTTAGAATTAAACCGAATAATTTTGGTTAGACCACGACTGTGAGAGGAACGGCTAGTAAACTACTTGTCCATCTCTCGATCTGAATCAAGCAAAAACCCTGTGACCAATTCCAGTTCTTAATACAAAAAAGAATAGAATACCGTTGAATTAACCTAGTTTTTCCTTGACCGAAATCACTAAGAATCTAGTTGGACATTCAGTCAAATGATGGGTAGATTACCCTGATGAACGATCAATGATTCTCATTAAGAAAATGGATTTTAACGAAAAAGGGTTTTGTGAAACCAATCTCAAACTGGGAATTTTACTTGCATAGAACCTCAGTTTTCTTTTAAAAGGACTATTTTACGCCAGAATGCTAGAGGAAGCATTTGGTATGTGTGTAACTAAGAAGAGGCTCGTTGTAACAGCTGGCGACGGGGAGTCGTCTAGGGATGTCACTCGCGGTGTTAGGTATTTTTTGGTAATATTTTCTTGGCATGTGTACACACTCATGCATGGCATTTACAAATAAAGGGTGTCCATCTCCAAGGGCTAAAGGGGGTATAAGGCCACATGTGAACGGATCTAACAAAAATATGCAATGTGTACAGTTAGTTATTGGTTTATCTTGATAAATGGGAAATGGAAGGGGTGTGAGATGAGAATCAGTTTCACAAGGCAGGTTTTAGCACTATCATATATGGACAAGGTTGTTGACAAATAATGTGAGCATGCAGAGCACTATTTTTTTAAAGCTGGATAGGGACCCGTTAGAGGAGGTCAGCTACAGTACCGGTCCTTGGCATTTCATGGGAAACAAAGGTATTTGTGGTCCACAAGATGTTATTAAAATGGTGCAAAGTCTTCCTTGAATGCAAGAGTCACCATGGGATTTAATACAAGGCTTGCTAAAAATAGAAGGTGGCCTTGGATTGCTTCAAAGGATTCTTCAACTAGCCTCAAATTTCAAAGGAACGCCGCGTGGAGGTGGGGGTGAGCTCTCTGGCAGCCTGACATGCCTTGGAGTATTATGAATAATATAATGTTTTTTTTTTGGTTGAACGGGCAGCGCAGCAATGTGTATAAAGGTGTAGGAGAGAGAGAGAGATAGGAGAAGGGGCTCTCAGAGCTCAGAGAGAAGCGCTGCACTCTCTATTGGTGTGTAGAAGGGGCTCTCAGAGAGAAGCGCTGCACTCTCTATTGGTGTGAGAAGGGGCTCTCAGAGAGAAGCGCTGCACTCTCTATTGGTGTGTAGAAGGGCTCTCAGAGAGAAGCGCTGCACTCTCTATTGGTGTGTAGAAGGGCAGCTATAGTTTTCAAGGAGTGATAAGGAGAACTCGTTGCTCCAATGCTCTCAATGAGCTACGTAGCCCATGTGTGGGAGAGCTGCGTGGTTCTGTAGCTCTCAGAGAGAAGCGCAGCCAGGTGTATAAGTGTGTGTGGGAGAGCTTGTGTTCCAGCGCTCTTAGAGAAGCTGCGCAGCACTCTCTATATTGGTGTGTAGGAAGGGAGCTGTGCAGCCCATATGTATAAGTGTGAAAGAAGGAGAGCTCGCAGCTCTAATGTTCTGAGAGAAGCTTGCGTAGCCAGAGAGAGATAGGAGAACTTGCAGCTCTAATGCTCTCAAGAAGCTGCGCAGCCCATGTGTGTAGATGAGGAGAAAGCATAACTATAGTGTTCAGAGAGTGTGGTAGGGAGAGCTCGCAGCTCTAATGCTTTCAGAGAGCCTGCGTAGCCAGTGTGAGTAAGGGGAGAAGCGCAGCCATGTGTACAAGAGAAGCTGCGCATGTACTTTGTACGGTTGTGTGTAGGAGGGGAGGAGAAGCTGCAACGCCACTTGTATGAATGAAGAGAAGGTGCCACGCATAAAGAATGCGGCTCTCTGTCATGATGACAACCCATGCAATGTAAGCTGGCCAGTTTTTTGTTCTCTTTTTTGTGAAATAACTCATATATATATGAGGAATCACCAATTTGTGGCTTTGGAAAACCCATGTATATGATAACCAGCTCTCTGATTTTGTGGAAAGCTCATGTGTATGAGAAAGACAGCCCTCTGGTTTGTTTGAGAGAATATGTCTGAAGACCATAAAGTGATTGTGCCTCCTAGTCACACACTGCTTGCCAGGTTGGGAGAATTGAAGTTCCTTACTGATGTTGTCTTTTCTTGGGAAACTGAAGTTTTGCAGAAAGCTCATATTTGATGGAATGTAACCTTGTTTATGTCAAGTGGTTCTCTCACCATTTCTCTGTGGTGATCATTTTGCTTATGGCTGTGAGCCTATTTCATAATAAGGGTGCACACCTATATGCATATGTAGCAATTGAGTAAAGGGTGGCAGATGTTGATGTGCCCATCTCCCCTTGCATGTCTTGATCAAATGTATGTAGGCTCCCTCCAGTTACTTAGAAAATTGAATGAGGGTAGAGACAAGGTTTCATGCTTAAGATGTTAAATGTTGTGTCAGCTCACTGAGTAGCTGACTGGTGCCCCTTTTTCTTGATGTTGGTGTGTACTCCGAACTGTGGAAAGGCATTGCTATAGAGGTGTTCTGTGTCTCTCCGCCTCCCTTCACAGTTTTTGGTGCCCCCACTGAGGAGCATTCCATGAACCTTCAGTTTACAAGACTGAAAACATGTGCATGTGATTAATCTCAGTGAATGACTGCTATGCCAGGACAGTTGTGTGACAGATGCCTTCTAAAATTGTGCTATATTAGCTTGATTTGACAGCCAACTGAAGTATGGTTTACAGGCTGAAATTCTTGGGATTGGTGCCGTTTCACAGTTGATGTGTTGCCTAAAAATTCTGGTAGAATTGGGAAATTAGCCAGTCGTGCCTCTTGGGAGTTGGATGGCCACTCTCAATGGATAATCACAATGGACCTCAATTTACTCCTTTCCATTTTACCCAAAGAATTCAGATAAATGTTCATGTGGACAGAAAAATTTTCTTTCAACAGCGTATGGCATATATGTTTGGGCCAGACAGACTGAGGGAAATATTGGAGTCTCCTTTGCCTGTGGTAATCCCGATGATTAACTATGCAAATTCGTTTGATGTGCATGTGTTGATCCTCTTCTAAACCTGAAGGGTTTTGAAGTTTTCTTCTGAGAATTGAGTTAGTAGAAGGTTTTGTTTTTGCATCTGTGTCAAAAGGGTTTTTTTTATCATAGATTGGGTAGCAATGGCTTTCCCTTATCCAGAGTTTCATGGAAAAAGTGATGAGAATGTGGAAGAGTTCTTAGAAAACATGGAAGTTGCGTGCATAAGCAACCATATCCAGATACCCGCTCAAATGTTACGCCTTTTGCAAATCTGTCTGAAGGGTGATGCACGGAGCTGGTGTAAGGGTTATGAGGAGGAGTTGCAGAGGTCTGATCCACCTATGCCATTGACATGGGATAATGTCCGACAGGCTTTAACAGTACAGTTTGTGAAGGTGAAAGATCCAGACAAAGTTTGGCATGAAATACAGGAATTGAGATAAAGAAAAGCGGAGCCCATTGATGATTACATCAAGAAGTTTTCCATATTATGGGAGAGCTTGTGTCAAGCCTTGCAGCCACAAGTGACCCCACCAGATATGATGAAGAAGGACCGGTTCTTGGTTGGCCTCAAGGAAAACCTACGTTGGAGGGTAGAACTGAAGAAGCCAAGAACATACGAGGATGCATTGGAAGGAGGTGGCAAGGAACAAAGAGTGGAAGTTGAATAGATTAACTCAATTGGGAGTGAGCTCACTACCTATGGTGTCAAAGATGAAGCAAATGGACTCCATGCAAAGTCGGGTTCCAGAGGAGGTTCATCCAACAGATGCGGTACTGCAGCACAAGATGATGAACTGAGGCAGGACTTGAGGCAAGTGGTTGATTTGATGAAGAATCTCAGCCTAAATATGTTAGGTAATGTGGGAAATAATCGAGGTCGTGTGAGACTTGCAAATCAGCCAGGAGGTGAAGGACAACCAAAGAATAGTTTTGGTGGACAGAACAACGGCAGGGGTTGGAGGCAGTTACCCACATGCATTAACTGTGGAGAGCTTGGCCACATCAGCCCACAATGTGATAAACCACCAAGAATGGGTGGAGATATGTATCCATTGCCTGCACAGTTGCCGAACCGGTCAAATGATTATGGCATTGAGATTAAGGGTGAGGCAGGACCTAGTGGACTGACCAAGGAGGACAAGGGAAAGACAAAAGTGTTAAGTGTGGTCACCTTAGAGAAGGCAGCAATGTTGGAGGATACATTAGTAATGCCTATTGGGAAGAGAACCACAGAAGATAAAGAAGGAAGAAATGAAGCAGGTCCCAGTAGGAAGAAAGGGAAGAGTCATGAGGGTGAAGATGTGAAAGCTAAAAGGAAAAGGAGAGCTCGCCGAAAATTTCACGTCTCAGATTTTCCACTAGGGGAAGGGCAGGATAGCTACAACTTGAAACAGGACCTGAGCAGTAGGAAGGCAGACGTGACCTTTGGACAACTAGTGGAAATGATACCGAAGCTGAAGCGCCAATGGAAGAAACTAGTCAGCCCGCTGGGGAAGGAACCCAACAGAGGGTCAGTAAGAGTGTTGGCCATTGATGATTCTTCAGACATTTGTCCCATAGTGGATGTTTGGCACAAGAGGAAGAATCTTGGGCAGGGATACGTGGATGGTGGTGCACAAATTTGTGTAATCACTCAAACATGTGTAGAAAAGATGGGCCTGACAGTAGAAGGAGTTTCAGGATTCCGCATACGACTGGCAAACCATCAAAAGATCAAGTGTCTAGGGGTAGTGAAGAGCTTGGAAATCGAAGCTTATGCAATCAAAACGGTAGTAGATTTTCATGTAATGCCAGCAGGATTAGGGGCTTATCCTATCATCCTTGGAAGACCATGGCTACGCGCTGTGCGGGCCGTTCAAGATTGGAGACACGGTACAATCAGCTTATATGGGGAGACAGGGGGCAAAAGATTATTTGACATGAGTAGCAGGAAGCCACTAGATGAAGATTATGAAGAAGGGGAGAATTCAAGTAGTGAAGAGTCTTCCACTGTGTCAGATGGGGACAGTGGCACCACCACTAGTAGTGAGGGAGAGGTAAATGTGGCATTTCTGATGGTGGACAGGGTCTTTGAACAGACCAGCATAGTCGCATCCATGAAGAGGATTGAAGATGAGTCTAAGGGCCCATATGAGGTGATTGAAGAGCTAATGCAACCCCAGGTGAAGCCGCACGAGAAACACGAATTGATGGCCAGGATGATTAGCACGGATCTCTCAGACGTGGAGAAGGAGAAGTATTTAAAGATGTTGTCAACATATCCAGATTTATTCATCACATCTTATGAAGAAGTCCGGGGCTTCAAAGGGGAAGATTTGCACATAGAGCTAAAGGAAGGAGCCAAGCCAGTACGTCAAAGATTAAGGAGAATGGGTCCAGAACAGATGAAGGCTTTGCGAGAAGAGGTGGACAAACTACTAAAGGCTGGTTTTATATGCCCTGTGGAGACAACAGAGTGGGTGAGCCCAGTCGTGGTCACTCCAAAAAAGGACGAAAAATGGAGGGTTTGTGTGGATTTCAAACCTTTGAATGTAGCCACAAAGAAGGATCCATACCCACTACCTTTCATTGATCAAATCCTGGATTCGGTGGCGGGCCATGAAAGATACAGTGTGTGTGATGGGTTTTCAGGCTATTTCCAGTTGAAGATTGCTCTAGAGGATCAGAAGAAAACTACTTTCATTACACCATGGGGCTGCTTTTGCTATACAGTACTACCATTTGGGCTAACAAATGGTCCAGCTCACTATCAAAAGAGAGCAAATTGGGCGCTTCTGCCATTCATTGGAAAATGTGTACAGGATTTCATTGATGATTTTTGTGTCTATAGCACACGAATGGATCACTGTGAAAAGCTAGAAATGGTGCTGGAACGATATAATGATTGTGGTGGCCAACTCAATCCCAAGAAGTGTTTCTTTGCAAAACCAAGGGTAAAATTGTTGGGTCATATGGTGTCAGAAAATGGCATTGAGGCTGATCCAGACAAGGTCAAGGCAATCATGCTTCTTCCTTCTCCAGAGTCTACAAAACAGTTGGCAACATTCATTCAGAAGGTAAAGTACATGGCAAGATTCATTTCATTGTCCTCACAGCTTTTATATCCATTACAACAGGTGGCAAAGCACGATCCTTTGCAATGGGATGACAAGTGTGAAGAGGAGTTTCGGAGAGTCAAAGAAGTCTTAGGGGAGATGACAGCGGTGCAGGCTCCAAATTGGGAACAGGTTTTTTATGTGAATCCTTCAGTAGGAGAGGATGCTATTGGTGCTATGTTGCTGCAAAAAGGGAAGGGGAGCCAATATATGCACCCCGTCTATTGTGCTAGTAGGGTAAAGTCAGTAGCAGAGAGGGGACTGTCAGAAATAGAGTTGGTAATGGTAAGTGTGGTGTTTGCTTGACGGTTTTGCCAATATCTTTTGACAAAGCCATTTGTATTCCTAACTAGCTACACATTCTTGCCTCAGCTCATCAATGGTGTAAACATGTCTAAGGCAGTGAAAAAGTGGGTGATTGAATTACAGGAGTTCGAGTTCTCTTTCTTGGTGGAAGAAAGCAACAGAGCTACTTTGGCAGACTTGTTAACTTATAAGGAAAACCCTCTGCTTGTCAAAGAGGAAAGTGTTAGAAAGGTAGAACATATGGCAGAAGTAAGCAATGCTCATGTTTTGTTCTTTGATGGTTCATACAGGAAGAGCCATGATGCAGCTTCTGGTGGTATAGCTCTTTATGACCAGCAAGGTAAGCTGATTTGTAAAAAGGGATTCAAAGTTGATGCTCATACTAACAATGAAGCAGAGTATTCTACATTGGAAGCAGGGCTAAACATTTGCATTAAGCATGGTGTAAAGAGACTATGCATAAGAGGTGATTCTCTACTGGTGGTAAAACAAATACTAGGAGTATGGAAGAGCAAAAACCCTGCATTGAGGAACAAGTGTTTCAAGATCAAGAGCTTGTTGAAGGAGTTTGAAGCATGGGGCATTCGGCATGTGGAGTGCTCTCTTAATACAGAAGCACATGAAGCAGCATGTGAGATCCCCCTGTTCCCACCGAGCAACGGATTCGGGTACTAGCAGCGGAAGTAGCACTTCTCGCACGGGACAGGGGTCCCACATTCGGGGCCTCGTCCACGGATATCCGGACAAGAGACTAATCCGTCGGTTTTTCCAAAACCGAACCCGGAAAAAACTTCCCTTACCCGGAAAGCACTGGCGATTCCACCAGGATAATTTTTTACTCTAACGTAGTCAAGATCATTACTGATCACGCTGATCCAACTGCACCTATAAAGATACTCGGTCGGATCAAGGAAGAAACTTGCACTTGGATCATTGGGATCAACGCTTTTTTCCCCATCAAGAGGCACAGCCGTTGATTCCTATCCATAGAACAATTACTATCCGGGACTTACTTCATCTATCGTAATAACAGAAATTGAGTCTCGGTTTACGGATCCATCAGTCCAGCCTAACCCCATCCGATCCCATGGGTTAGCCAACCGCCCAACCACTGTAGTGATGGGATCCAATTTGGAATTTGGTTAGGTTTTGTCCCGGGTACCAAGGAAAAGAGTTCCAAGGCCCCCTAGCCGGAAGTTCATGCAAACATAAAATTAGGCACACCACTTACACACCCAATATGAAATTGCCTTATTCTTAGCATCAGCTAACTTTAAAACAATCCTTTAATGAAACCATAGTACCACTGATCACAGTCTTCCAAATTATCCGGTTGATTCTCAAATTTCCCATCATTCCTTCATCATCAGAGTATCTATGGCATCATTGGCAACTAGAACGCTCACCACCTGTCCACTCAGAGGCCGTTTCCATAGTTCCTAGCCCATAATACTCGGCAATATAATCATTTATCAAGATGGACTCTCGTTGAAGATCAGCAAGATCAACCAACAGATCCATATAAAAGAGCCATGGACTCATCCGTTGAGGACCAGCAAGGTCAGTCAACCAGATCCATGCCCGGTTTCACAAAACAACTCTTACTCCTTGTTCCAATATCTTCCTCGACGCACGCGTGGGTATCCTAGGCGACCCAGAGCCCGAGCACCGTATGGTCAGCACCCTCTAGGATCCTTCGCAGGTGACCTAGCGCTTCACTCATAGGCCGCTTCCTTGGTCCCTCATCCACCGTACCGGAAGCTCACCATTTTAATCGAACCGAGGCTGGTCAAGACCTCGGTCGACCTTGCTACGCGAGACGTCCTCCATTGACTCTCCGTCAGCAGTTGCAACTTTATCAGTTAGGTCTCCACAACCTTAATCACAAGACGGTCAAAATGCTTCCCCAGCATTCTTGACATAAAACAGCCATTTACAAACAGCATTTACAAACAGTTTACAAATACAGTTTCTATATTAACTCTCATTTTCCACATTATCCCTCATTAATCCACATTACTTATTCCACATTCCATGTATATGTGTACTCATCCAATCACCTCCTTTTCCATCTCTTCACTTCAGATTCCTTCACATCACATATCATATATTCACATCCATATCCACATCCATACATCCACATCCACATCCACATTCACATCCATACATCCACATCTACATGCTTATCTCCATTTTCACATCCTCATTTATACATCCACATCTCATATCCACATTCATACATACACATCCATATCCATATCCACATCCACATCCACATCCACATTCACATCCATGCATCCACATCTACATGCTTACCTCCATTTTCACATCCTCATTTATACATCCACATCCCATATCCACATTCATACATACACATCCATACATCCACATCTACATCCACATACATACATACATCCACATCCACATTCCACATTCACATCTATACATCCACATCTACATCTACATTCACACACATACATCCACATCCACATTCCCATACATCCACATCTACATCCACATACATACATACATCCACATCCACATTCCACATTCACATCTATACATCCACATCTACATCCACATTCACATACATCCACATCCACATTTCCATTCACATCTATACATCCACATCCATTCACATCTATACATCCACATCTACATCCACATTTACATCTATGCATATACATCTTCATGCATATATCCATTTTCATGTTCATACATCCACACTCCCATCTCCATATCCACACATCCACATACATACATCCATTTTCACATTCCCATTTATATAACCCCATATACCTTCACATCTAATCTTTTACATCACATCCATTCTCGCCCTATCACAACCCATATACATCTTATCCTATCACATACACTTCTTACCTCATCCCCCCATACACATCTTAATTCATCTTATCACATCCTAACTTATTTCATAAGCATCTTATCACCTCTTATCACACCTCTTATCACATCCTATCACTTTCCATACGCATCTTATCAATTCTTATCACATCTTATACACCTCTTATCACATCTTATCACATTTCATATCTTTTTTTTTAAAAAAAAAAGAGAATTCTTTTATTTGATATAAGATTTCTCTACACATTTATTTATACATAAATTCCATTTAAGGAGACTAACACTTTCGAAATTAAAATCAATCTTTTATGCATCTTCTTATGCATGATTTCAATTTGGTAGGGAATTATACTTTTAGAATAAAAGAATTTCTCTTATGCATCTAAGTTAAGCATAAAATCCATTTATGAGGAAAATCATACTTTTAGTATAAAAAGAATATCTTTTATGCATACCTATATGCATGAAATCCAATATGATAAAAGTAACACTTTTGATATAAAATTTTTTTCTTTATGCATACTTCTATGCATGAAAATTAAAAATGATAAAAGTAACACTTTTGATATAAAAATTTTCCTTTATGCATACTTCTATGCATGAAAATTAAAAATGATAAAAGTAACACTTTTGATATAAAAATTTTCTTTTATGCATACTTTTATGTATGAAATAAAAATGATAAAAGTAACACTTTTGATATAAAAATTTATCCATTATGCATACTTCTATGCATGAAAATAAAAATGGTAAAAATAACACTTTTGATATAAAAATTTATCCTTCATGCATAATATTAAAATTTAATTTCTCCATGATTATAATGAAATTCTTTCAATTAATCTAGGATGATGATTCCTAGAATATGGTAGGAAGTCCTCTTTTTATGCTTTGAATGAAATTTTTTTTTATGCATAATTTTTATAAAAATTTTGCCATAGCTCCGCTGCTATGACTGATAAATCTCAATTTTTCTAAGGGATAAAGCTTATCATTAAGGAAATAATTAAAATGATTCTCTAATTGGATCCTTAATCCATAATGGATTGAATCATCAATATACATAAACTAAAAGCATAAGAAAAAGCCATTAATTTGGCCTCAAGCATAGCTTAATCTTGGGTTAAGGAAAAGCTTTATGAAAAGCTTGATTTGGATTGAGAATGGGTCATGAGTATGACCATTTCTTGAGTGAGAGAGAGAATTTACATAAGAATCATTTAAACATAAATGAAAATTAACTTCAATAGCATTTATTAAATTATGTAACTCTTCACTACTATTCAAACTTCAATAGCATTTAAAAAAAACCATACCAATTAAACTTCTCAAGCTTGAGAGGGGTTGAGAAGAGAGAAACATTGAGAAATTATAGAAAGATCAATATTCACTAATTACCTTACAACTTGCTTGATTCTTTGTTCACGGTAGAGGCCCCCAACCAATCAATTGGTTAAGTATGTTGATGGAGCCACTAATGGGGATTGAAGAAAGAGGGAAGCTCCAAAAACTAGTGAATTATTAAATGAATTCACAGTTCTTGGCTTAGGTGGAGTAGAGTAACGATGCATAAACACTATATATTTTTCAACAAGGGGGAGGCTTCTATTTATAGGAAAAATTGAGCTCCTAACCAAACAAACTGATTCTAGAATTTTCTAAATCAGTTTGGTCAATATTTGACCATTTTTAGGTCAGTTAAGCTAACTTTTTGGAACTAGACTTAAATGAGGAGAGAGGAGAGATGAAATATCTCAATTTTTATGAGTTTAAAACTCATTCAAGCATGTGAAATATGCACCTCCTTTAAAGAACTCCCTTTCCTTACATATGTCATATTTTTAATATTGCTCATAGTTTTTTACTAATAAACCTTGTACATTTTCAACTCTTCATCTTATGTGAAATATGCACCTCCTTTAAAGAACTCCCCTTCCTTACATATGTCATACTTTTAATATTGCTCATAATTTTTTTACTAATAAACCTTGTACATTTTCAACTCTTCATCTTATGTGAAATATGCACCTCCTTTAAAGAACTCCCCTTCCTTACATATGTCATACTTTTAATATTGCTCATAATTTTTTTACTAATAAACCTTGTACATTTTCAACTCTTCATCTTATGTGAAATATGCACCTCCTTTAAAGAATTCCCCTTCCTTACATATGTTATATTTTTAATATTGCTCATAGTTTTTTACTAATAAACCTTGTACATTTTCAACTCTTCACCTCATGTGAGCATTTACTCATTTTTGGGTATTTTCTTTTTACAAGTTGGATTTATCTCCTCCCTACACATGGATTGATGCTATTGGTCCATAGGAACCTTAATTGGACCATAGTCTAAAGATTTCTGAAAATCTAGACCCTTAGACTAAGGTTCTTTATAGCTATTTTCAATTAATTCCAATTGCACATTGGAAAATTCTTTTTGAATTTCTGTTTCAGGGGAACTCATCTGAATTAGAAGAGATATTTTTCTATCCAAAAATATTCAAAATCTGAATATTCTCTCTCTAGAATATTTTTCTCTCTCTAGGCTAAAACAGATAGAAACAAGGTCTTTATATTTCTGAAGAGGGATTGATTACAGGGAAAGATACTAGACATCAAAAAGGGGGTGGGGGAGGAATCTTACATTCTACCCCACTTAAAAAACGCGAGATGTCCTCATCTCGCAAACTGGGATAATTTCGCAAGATGCATGAATTATGAGACTTAGAGAAAAATTTAAATCAGGATTAACCACCAAGAAAAAGTCTCAAAGAGAGCAAGATTCAAAGTACGAACAAGATTTAAACTTTATTCATTCTCGGAACTTATACAGTAAAGATAGAGGAACTCTTTACACTTCCATAAGCCCGTCCATCATATGGTCACAAAAGCAGCACTCACAAGCTGCGCATGTATAAGGTAACTCATCTATGGGAATAATTCTGTGGGTTATTGCTGCACCTATCTCAGTGGTATGAGGTGATCTAACAAAAGGACCTCTGAGAGGCAAGCCAAAAACGGGATAAAGGCATATCTTCTCATGAGGAAGAAAACACGCCAGTAAGAAGACCCGCTCAGAAAACCCAGGATGCCTTGATCTCATGACGCAGTAATATCGGGGACCCAAACCCAAAGCTTCAATAACCATGGCCAAGCGGACATTGTTACGAAAGTGCTGCTGACCCCAGGGTGTTACCCTAGTTATGTCTTGATAGGTCCGCCATTTTGTCTGCGCTACAGAAGTTCCCAAGTGAGGGAAAAGTGAGCGCTCATACTGCTCTATAAAATCTTTCTTCACAGACTCCCTTGCGTCTTGAAGGTGAGAAATCATTAGGGATAAAACTAGTTCTTGTTGCCAAGCCATGAAGGAGATTAAGAAAGAAAGGAGATCGATGGAAGTAAGATTACTGTGAGAGCGACAAGTAAAAGTTACGACTTATATAAAGGAAGGAGCTAGCGTAACTTAGAAGCCAACGGTAACTTGCCACTGAAGTTTTACCGTCTTTCCATGATTTGGGTTTGACACATTTTTCTATAGAAGGCATTAAGAATTTTGAGATGAAGAGATAAAAGAAGCTTGTAGGCTAAGTCACCTACTTTCATTGAATTCAGATATAAGGCTCACAATATCTGGGGGATAACTTCATATACTCCCCAAGAGATAAAGAACTTCTTTTGGGCCGTACTCGAATGAAGACCAAAACCTTGATATCCAAAACATCGATTCTCACTTCTGAACTCATTGTTCTGAATCCTTAAAACAGGTGGGACTCTTGAGAAGTATTCTAGGAAAAGGGTCTTCCTTTGTTAAACAGAACTTTCTTTTATTTTAGAGAGGGAATAATTATAAGATCAGAAAGGGAGATTCTTACTCCTGTATACCTCGAAGGCTGGGGAGGAATCTTACATTCTACCCCACTTAAAAAGTGCGAGATGTCCTCATCTCGCAAGGTAGAAGACAACTCTTTTTCTTAACATCCAATTTTATTTTGGGGTTCCTTATATTCTGGTCAACCCAGCAGAACACTGGGATAAATATCCCTTATATAGAACTCATCATTAATATTCAGATCATATCATTCATATCTTTAACATGATAATGGTCCATTAGACCGAAAAAAATTCCTTCTGAACATTCCTCCACGGGA
The DNA here is from genome assembly GCF_041138505.1 of Cibotium barometz. Lineage (NCBI taxonomy): Eukaryota > Viridiplantae > Streptophyta > Polypodiopsida > Cyatheales > Cibotiaceae > Cibotium > Cibotium barometz. The sequence goes on from NC_141093.1 coordinate 24,949,646, forward strand.
ATTTCAGTCAAGCAAGTTCTCAATTTGTCATCCCTTAACTTGATCTACTGATCAAGTGTTAACAGTAACAATTTGACAGCACAACCACTAATCTCATAGTGATTTGCTGAATTCATTATCATCATTCCAGTTATGAATATCATCACTGGGACTCGTCCCATTCATCCTCATTGTGGTTTTGTTCAGATTTTTATATTTCAACTAATTTCAGAAATCATCATTTTTCAATCAGAATTTTCAATCAGAATCCAATTCAATTCATCAATTCTCAAACAGAATTAAAAATCATATCAACCACATTCGAATTCATCATCTGGATAGCATTAACGCTTATAATTTCAAGTCTTAGATTTACTCGTATATACTGTCAGTAAAGAGCTGCAGTTATACTCTCGGTATATACGGATAGTCACGGCCCTTGGAATTATAAGGTAAATACCATCATGTCTAGGCCTCAAGCAAGCCAAGGATTCTATATAATTGCGGTACTTCCATCTGAAGACCCAATTACCAAATTACGAATTTCAATTTGAATATCAAATTGTATGAATTATATCACACAATTACAACCTTTTTGTGTTTCTTGATAAATTTCTGACCTATTTGTCTTCTCAATTGATCTTTATTAACCAAAGGCTCTGATACCAACTGTGAGATCCCCCTGTTCCCACCGAGCAACGGATTCGGGTACTAGCAGCGGAAGTAGCACTTCTCGCACGGGACAGGGGTCCCACATTCGGGGCCTCGTCCACGGATATCCGGACAAGAGACTAATCCGTCGGTTTTTCCAAAACCGAACCCGGAAAAAACTTCCCTTACCCGGAAAGCACTGGCGATTCCACCAGGATAATTTTTTACTCTAACGTAGTCAAGATCATTACTGATCACGCTGATCCAACTGCACCTATAAAGATACTCGGTCGGATCAAGGAAGAAATTTGCACTTGGATCATTGGGATCAACGCTTTTTTCCCCATCAAGAGGCACAGCCGTTGATTCCTATCCATAGAACAATTACTATCCGGGACTTACTTCATCTATCGTAATAACAGAAATTGAGTCTCGGTTTACGGATCCATCAGTCCAGCCTAACCCCATCCGATCCCATGGGTTAGCCAACCGCCCAACCACTGTAGTGATGGGATCCAATTTGGAATTTGGTTAGGTTTTGTCCCGGGTACCAAGGAAAAGAGTTCCAAGGCCCCCTAGCCGGAAGTTCATGCAAACATAAAATTAGGCACACCACTTACACACCCAATATGAAATTGCCTTATTCTTAGCATCAGCTAACTTTAAAACAATCCTTTAATGAAACCATAGTACCACTGATCACAGTCTTCCAAATTATCCGGTTGATTCTCAAATTTCCCATCATTCCTTCATCATCAGAGTATCTATGGCATCATTGGCAACTAGAACGCTCACCACCTGTCCACTCAGAGGCCGTTTCCATAGTTCCTAGCCCATAATACTCGGCAATATAATCATTTATCAAGATGGACTCTCGTTGAAGATCAGCAAGATCAACCAACAGATCCATATAAAAGAGCCATGGACTCATCCGTTGAGGACCAGCAAGGTCAGTCAACCAGATCCATGCCCGGTTTCACAAAACAACTCTTACTCCTTGTTCCAATATCTTCCTCGACGCACGCGTGGGTATCCTAGGCGACCCAGAGCCCGAGCACCGTATGGTCAGCACCCTCTAGGATCCTTCGCAGGTGACCTAGCGCTTCACTCATAGGCCGCTTCCTTGGTCCCTCATCCACCGTACCGGAAGCTCACCATTTTAATCGAACCGAGGCTGGTCAAGACCTCGGTCGACCTTGCTACGCGAGACGTCCTCCATTGACTCTCCGTCAGCAGTTGCAACTTTATCAGTTAGGTCTCCACAACCTTAATCACAAGACGGTCAAAATGCTTCCCCAGCATTCTTGACATAAAACAGCCATTTACAAACAGCATTTACAAACAGTTTACAAATACAGTTTCTATATTAACTCTCATTTTCCACATTATCCCTCATTAATCCACATTACTTATTCCACATTCCATGTATATGTGTACTCATCCAATCACCTCCTTTTCCATCTCTTCACTTCAGATTCCTTCACATCACATATCATATATTCACATCCATATCCACATCCATACATCCACATCCACATCCACATTCACATCCATACATCCACATCTACATGCTTATCTCTATTTTCACATCCTCATTTATACATCCACATCTCATATCCACATTCATACATACACATCCATATCCATATCCACATCCACATCCACATCCACATTCACATCCATGCATCCACATCTACATGCTTACCTCCATTTTCACATCCTCATTTATACATCCACATCCCATATCCACATTCATACATACACATCCATACATCCACATCTACATCCACATACATACATACATCCACATCCACATTCCACATTCACATCTATACATCCACATCTACATCTACATTCACACACATACATCCACATCCACATTCCCATACATCCACATCTACATCCACATACATACATACATCCACATCCACATTCCACATTCACATCTATACATCCACATCTACATCCACATTCACATACATCCACATCCACATTTCCATTCACATCTATACATCCACATCCATTCACATCTATACATCCACATCTACATCCACATTTACATCTATGCATATACATCTTCATGCATATATCCATTTTCATGTTCATACATCCACACTCCCATCTCCATATCCACACATCCACATACATACATCCATTTTCACATTCCCATTTATATAACCCCATATACCTTCACATCTAATCTTTTACATCACATCCATTCTCGCCCTATCACAACCCATATACATCTTATCCTATCACATACACTTCTTACCTCATCCCCCCATACACATCTTAATTCATCTTATCACATCCTAACTTATTTCATAAGCATCTTATCACCTCTTATCACACCTCTTATCACATCCTATCACTTTCCATACGCATCTTATCAATTCTTATCACATCTTATACACCTCTTATCACATCTTATCACATTTCATATCTTTTAAAAAAAAAAAAAAGAGAATTCTTTTATTTGATATAAGATTTCTCTACACATTTATTTATACATAAATTCCATTTAAGGAGACTAACACTTTCGAAATTAAAATCAATCTTTTATGCATCTTCTTATGCATGATTTCAATTTGGTAGGGAATTATACTTTTAGAATAAAAGAATTTCTCTTATGCATCTAAGTTAAGCATAAAATCCATTTATGAGGAAAATCATACTTTTAGTATAAAAAGAATATCTTTTATGCATACCTATATGCATGAAATCCAATATGATAAAAGTAACACTTTTGATATAAAAATTTTTCCTTTATGCATACTTCTATGCATGAAAATTAAAAATGATAAAAGTAACACTTTTGATATAAAAATTTTCCTTTATGCATACTTCTATGCATGAAAATTAAAAATGATAAAAGTAACACTTTTGATATAAAAATTTTCTTTTATGCATACTTTTATGTATGAAATAAAAATGATAAAAGTAACACTTTTGATATAAAAATTTATCCATTATGCATACTTCTATGCATGAAAATAAAAATGGTAAAAATAACACTTTTGATATAAAAATTTATCCTTCATGCATAATATTAAAATTTAATTTCTCCATGATTATAATGAAATTCTTTCAATTAATCTAGGATGATGATTCCTAGAATATGGTAGGAAGTCCTCTTTTTATGCTTTGAATGAAATTTTTTTTTATGCATAATTTTTATAAAAATTTTGCCATAGCTCCGCTGCTATGACTGATAAATCTCAATTTTTCTAAGGGATAAAGCTTATCATTAAGGAAATAATTAAAATGATTCTCTAATTGGATCCTTAATCCATAATGGATTGAATCATCAATATACATAAACTAAAAGCATAAGAAAAAGCCATTAATTTGGCCTCAAGCATAGCTTAATCTTGGGTTAAGGAAAAGCTTTATGAAAAGCTTGATTTGGATTGAGAATGGGTCATGAGTATGACCATTTCTTGAGTGAGAGAGAGAATTTACATAAGAATCATTTAAACATAAATGAAAATTAACTTCAATAGCATTTATTAAATTATGTAACTCTTCACTACTATTCAAACTTCAATAGCATTTAAAAAAAACCATACCAATTAAACTTCTCAAGCTTGAGAGGGGTTGAGAAGAGAGAAACATTGAGAAATTATAGAAAGATCAATATTCACTAATTACCTTACAACTTGCTTGATTCTTTGTTCACGGTAGAGGCCCCCAACCAATCAATTGGTTAAGTATGTTGATGGAGCCACTAATGGGGATTGAAGAAAGAGGGAAGCTCCAAAAACTAGTGAATTATTAAATGAATTCACAGTTCTTGGCTTAGGTGGAGTAGAGTAACGATGCATAAACACTATATATTTTTCAACAAGGGGGAGGCTTCTATTTATAGGAAAAATTGAGCTCCTAACCAAACAAACTGATTCTAGAATTTTCTAAATCAGTTTGGTCAATATTTGACCATTTTTAGGTCAGTTAAGCTAACTTTTTGGAACTAGACTTAAATGAGGAGAGAGGAGAGATGAAATATCTCAATTTTTATGAGTTTAAAACTCATTCAAGCATGTGAAATATGCACCTCCTTTAAAGAACTCCCTTTCCTTACATATGTCATATTTTTAATATTGCTCATAGTTTTTTACTAATAAACCTTGTACATTTTCAACTCTTCATCTTATGTGAAATATGCACCTCCTTTAAAGAACTCCCCTTCCTTACATATGTCATACTTTTAATATTGCTCATAATTTTTTTACTAATAAACCTTGTACATTTTCAACTCTTCATCTTATGTGAAATATGCACCTCCTTTAAAGAACTCCCCTTCCTTACATATGTCATACTTTTAATATTGCTCATAATTTTTTTACTAATAAACCTTGTACATTTTCAACTCTTCATCTTATGTGAAATATGCACCTCCTTTAAAGAATTCCCCTTCCTTACATATGTTATATTTTTAATATTGCTCATAGTTTTTTACTAATAAACCTTGTACATTTTCAACTCTTCACCTCATGTGAGCATTTACTCATTTTTGGGTATTTTCTTTTTACAAGTTGGATTTATCTCCTCCCTACACATGGATTGATGCTATTGGTCCATAGGAACCTTAATTGGACCATAGTCTAAAGATTTCTGAAAATCTAGACCCTTAGACTAAGGTTCTTTATAGCTATTTTCAATTAATTCCAATTGCACATTGGAAAATTCTTTTTGAATTTCTGTTTCAGGGGAACTCATCTGAATTAGAAGAGATATTTTTCTATCCAAAAATATTCAAAATCTGAATATTCTCTCTCTAGAATATTTTTCTCTCTCTAGGCTAAAACAGATAGAAACAAGGTCTTTATATTTCTGAAGAGGGATTGATTACAGGGAAAGATACTAGACATCAAAAAGGGGGTGGGGGAGGAATCTTACACAGCACAGGGGATGATTGGCGAGCTATATGTGTTAAAAGCAGATCTGCCACTTTATCGGGGTCGTGAAAGTCTGACACTGGAAGGAGAGTTTTTGTTGACAGGAGTCATTCCCAAGGACATTGAGAAGGCAAAGAAATATGGGTTTGTACGCAGAGCTTGCAAATACAAGCTCATTGGTGACACCTTATACATGCAAGGGGCTGACTTGGTGTTAAGGCGTGTACCATGGAAGGAAGAGCTGTACAGAGTGCTTGAGGAGAATCATGAAGGAGCATGCGGTGGCCACTTTGCATTTAAAATCACATTGCACAAAATCTTACAGGAGGGTTACATATGGCCAAGTATACAAAAAGATGTGCATCACTGGTGTAGCTCATGCAAAAGGTGCCAGGCATTTGGGAAACGAGTTTTAAAACCAGAGTTGCGCAAGACAATTTTGGCCTTTGACATTTTTGAGAAGTGGGGAATTGATGCAGTAGGACCCTTACCCATTACCAGCAGGGGGAAGAGTTATATTTTGACAGCTGTGGATTATCTTTCCAGGTGGGCAGAAGCTAGAGCAGTGAAGCAAATTACTGCAAGAGATGTTGCAAAGTTTGTTTATGAAGACATCTGCTGTAAATTTGGGGTGCCCTTGGAGCTTCTTTCTGATCAAGGGCCTGGTTTTAGAGCTGACTTGCTAGAATACTTGTGTGCCAAAATGCGGATTAAGCATAATTTTACTACTCCTTATCACCCGCAGTGCAACGGTTTGAATGAAAGATTCAATGGTGAACTTGTACACATTCTTGCAAAGGTGACAGAACATCAGGGCAAGAATTGGGATTTGGAGCTGTTCAGTGCTTTATGGGCTTATCGTACATCGGTGAAGACAAGCACAGGTTTTACACCTTTTCACTTAGTGTATGGCAAAGAAGCTTTGTTACCTGTGGAAGTTGAGTTGCCTGCAGTTAAAATGTTAGAAAAGCTGCTAGGGCCTTCTAGCAACACATTTAAAGAGAGACTCTTACAGTTGCAAGAGGTTCAGCTGGACAGGATGAGTGCCTTAGAACATTATGAGAAGATGCAAAATAGGGCATTGACAAAGATAAATGAGAAGATTAAGAAGAAGGGTATTGAGGAAGGTGATTTGGTGCTACGCTATAATAGTAAGCTGGATAAAACCTTTCAAAAGAAGTTCCAAGTGAAATGGGAGGGGCCCTTCAGAGTGATGAATTGCTTTGCTAATGGCACATATCAATTGGCTGACCTTGATGGGACCCCACATGTATCAAGGGTGAATGGTTTGCGTCTCAAGCTATATCATGCACGACTGATGATGGTAGACAAGGATGAAAGAATTGAAGTAGTAAAAAACAGTGTCTTTGAGAACATGGCAATATCAGATGCATTGAGTCTCACGACACTGTTTTCTGCTGACCATGAATGATCTAGCAGGCTAGGGGATGGGCAAACTATGTTAGGTATTTTTTGGTAATATTTTCTTGGCATGTGTACACACTCATGCATGGCATTTACAAATAAAGGGTGTCCATCTCCAAGGGCTAAAGGGGGTATAAGGCCACATGTGAACGGATCTAACAAAAATATGCAATGTGTACAGTTAGTTATTGGTTTACCTTGATAAATGGGAAATGGAAGGGGTGTGAGATGAGAATCAGTTTCACAAGGCAGGTTTTAGCACTATCATATATGGACAAAGTTGTTGACAAATAATGTGAGCATGCAGAGCACTATTTTTTTAAAGCTGGATAGGGACCCGTTAGAGGAGGTCAGCTACAGTACCGGTCCTTGGCATTTCATGGGAAACAAAGGTATTTGTGGTCCACAAGATGTTATTAAAATGGTGCAAAGTCTTCCTTGAATGCAAGAGTCACCATGGGATTTAATACAAGGCTTGCTAAAAATAGAAGGTGGCCTTGGATTGCTTCAAAGGATTCTTCAACTAGCCTCAAATTTCAAAGGAACGCCGCGTGGAGGTGGGGGTGAGCTCTCTGGCAGCCTGACATGCCTTGGAGTATTATGAATAATATAATGTTTTTTTTTGGTTGAACGGGCAGCGCAGCAATGTGTATAAAGGTGTAGGAGAGAGAGAGAGATAGGAGAAGGGGCTCTCAGAGCTCAGAGAGAAGCGCTGCACTCTCTATTGGTGTGTAGAAGGGGCTCTCAGAGAGAAGCGCTGCACTCTCTATTGGTGTGTAGAAGGGGCTCTCAGAGAGAAGCGTTGCACTCTCTATTGGTGTGTAGAAGGGCAGCTATAGTTTTCAAGGAGTGATAAGGAGAACTCGTTGCTCCAATGCTCTCAATGAGCTACGTAGCCCATGTGTGGGAGAGCTGCGTGGTTCTGTAGCTCCCAGAGAGAAGCGCAGCCAGGTGTATAAGTGTGTGTGGGAGAGCTTGTGTTCCAGCGCTCTTAGAGAAGCTGCGCAGCACTCTCTATATTGGTGTGTAGGAAGGGAGCTGTGCAGCCCATATGTATAAGTGTGAAAGAAGGAGAGCTCGCAGCTCTAATGTTCTGAGAGAAGCCTGCGTAGCCAGAGAGAGATAGGAGAACTCGCAGCTCTAATGCTCTCAAGAAGCTGCGCAGCCCATGTGTGTAGATGAGGAGAAAGCATAACTATAGTGTTTAGAGAGTGTGGTAGGGAGAGCTCGCAGCTCTAATGCTTTCAGAGAGCCTGCGTAGCCCAGTGTGAGTAAGGGGAGAAGCGCAGCCATGTGTACAAGAGAAGCTGCGCATGTACTTTGTACGGTTGTGTGTAGGAGGGGAGGAGAAGCTGCAACGCCACTTGTATGAATGAAGAGAAGGTGCCACGCATAAAGAATGCGGCTCTCTGTCATGATGACAACCCATGCAATGTAAGTGACGGCTGGCCAGTTTTTTGTTCTCTTTTTTTGTGAAATAACTCATATATATATGAGGAATCACCAATTTGTGGCTTTGGAAAACCCATGTATATGATAACCAGCTCTCTGATTTTGTGGAAAGCTCATGTGTATGAGAAAGATAGCCCTCTGGTTTGTTTGAGAGAATGTATGGTGGTACGCTTCTTCAACAGACAGACTGAAGACCATAAAGTGATTGTGCCTCCTAGTCACACACTGCTTGCCAGGTTGGGAGAATTGAAGTTCCTTACTGATGTTGTCTTTTCTTGGGAAACTGAAGTTTTGCAGAAAGCTCATACTTGATGGAATGTAACCTTGTTTATGTCAAGTGGTTCTCTCACCATTTCTCTGTGGTGATCATTTTGCTTATGGCTGTGAGCCTATTTCATAATAAGGGTGCACACCTATATGCATATGTATCAATCGAGTAAAGGGTGGCAGATGTTGATGTGCCCATCTCCCCTTGCATGTCTTGATCAAATGTATGTAGGCTCCCTCCAGTTACTTAGAAAATTGAATGAGGGTAGAGACAAGGTTTCATGCTTAAGATGTTAAATGTTGTGTCAGCTCACTGACTGGTGCCCCTTTTTCTTGATGTTGGTGTGTACTCCGAACTGTGGAAAGGCATTGCTATAGAGGTGTTCCGTGTCTCTCCGCCTCCCTTCACAGCGGCAAAGCCTGCCAACCAGCCTCGGTATGGTTGAAATGGTGCGCTTCCGGTACGATGGGCGAGGACCGACAAAGCAGTCCCTGAGTGAAGTGCTAGGACACCTAAGTAGGATCCTAGAGGGTTATGACCAGGTGATGCACGGGCTCGCGGTTGCTAGGACACCCATCCATATGTCGAGGAAGATTCGGATGAACTGAAAAGAATGACTTTTGTGAATCAAATTTTGATATTGGATCTCGTTGGTTGACGAGCTGGTCTTCAACGGAGAGTCTAGATGAAATATTTTGTAATACAATGGACTTAATATTTTGGAGGATTATGATCAGTAATACTATGATTTTCATTGAAAGATTGTTTTAAAGATAGCCGAATCTTTTATAATATTTTGGAGGATTATGATCAGTAATACTATGATTTTCATTGAAAGATTGTTTTAAAGATAGCCGAATCTATTATAATGGCAATTTTATATTGGGTGTGTAAGTGGTATGCCTACCTTAAATTTTGCTTGAAGCGCTAGGGGGCCTGGGAACTCTTTTCCTCGGTACCCGGGTAAAACATAACCAAATTTTTAGAAAGGAATCCCACCAATATAGTGGTTGGGTGGTTGGCTATCCATGGGTCGGTTGGGGTGGATTGGGGGGATTTCTGTGATACAAATAAGTTACGATTAGTTACGTTAATTAGATTAAGTCCAAGTAAGACCCTTGTTCTGTGGGAGGGAATTAGTGACTGTGCCTCATTAAAGGAGGAAAAAGCGGTGATTCTATAGACCAAGTGCAAGTCTCTTCTTTGATCTGACCATGTGACTTCAGGTTCGGTCGGATCAGTTTGGATAGTTAAGACTTTGACTCGTTAGATCAATTCTCCCGTTAGATGATTTTCTTGGCGGAATCGCCCGTGCCTTCTGGGCGAGGGAAGTTTTTTCGTGCTCGGTTTCGAAGGAACCGCCTGGCTAGTCTCTTGTCTGGATATCTGTGGGCAAGGCCCCGAGTGTGGATCCCTGCCCTGCGCGAGAGGCTGACGCTGCTTCCGTCTCGCCAGTGTCCTCGAAGGAAGCACCGTGGAGGGGGGCGGGGGTCTCACACTCTTTAAGCTATACAAGGCTTTACATAGTTTGCACATATAATCTGGGTGACTCAAACCCAGCTCATAGCCAAGTAGTTGTTCAAAATATAGTTTTTATAGCAATTCACAATGCAAGAATGCATTCTTTACATCTATTTGATATAAAACCTAGCCTTTTGATGTAATCACTACAATAACAGCTCTCATGCCATCTTGGTAGTGGCGGGGTTGAATGTCTCCTCATAATCAATGCCATAGGTTTGAGCTTAACCTTTGGTAGCCAATCTCACCTTGCACCTACTAATGCTTCCATCTGAGTTGTGCTTCACTTTATAGACCCACTTACACCCAATAACCTTTTTACCCTTAGGCAAAGATACCAATTCCCATGTCTTATTTTTGTATCTAATGCAACCATTTCTTCATCCATGGCTTTCTCCCAATGCACATGCCCAACAACATCCTCAAAACATGTGGGTTCAACGTCCCACACAACCTTTGCTATGTATACATAATGGTGATATACATAACCATCATACATCAATCTTTGAACATGGTTTTTGACCTTATTCGACCTACATGGACTTGGATATTTCCTTGGTGTCCTAGTGGCTACCTTAGCCTTCCTTACACCAGCAGGTGTCCTAATAGCCTGGAAAGCCTTCCTTACACCAGCAGGTGTCCTAATAGCCTGGAAAGCCTTCCTTACACCAGGTGTCCTAATAGCTAGAATCCTAAACTCCTTACAAGGCTCTACTTTGAGCTATTAGACTCTCCATCAATATATAAGTGCCCTACTGAAATGTCAGGCATACCAAGAGACTCATCCACCTTCTCTTTGCCTTTATGTGATGCACTTGCTAAACTTGCAAGACTAATTTTCTGACGTAGCTTACAACTCCATGGTCTATCAATAGACCCACTCCTAGAGGACTCTCTCAAGACTGACTCAATGGCTGTGATTGCTTGTATTTTGCGCAACCCCTTGCTCGCGTGCATTAGCCCTAATCGAGTCTTTTATAGCATCATACCAACTACTCATCTGATCAAAGACAACATCCTTGCTCAACTCATCTCATGTGTGATAGGGTTATAACATTTGTACCCCTTTTTTTCGAGGGAGTAACGAATGAACACACATTTTTCATCCTTTGGATCTAACTTATTGCATAGCTCACCACCAGGAGTGTGTAAATATGCAACACATTCAAACACTTTTAAGTGTGTACATATGCAACACATTCAAACACTTTTAAGTGTGACAAATGTGGTTTTTGTTGCCAGTATACTTCTCCTCTAGAGTCACACCATGCATTTCCACTGTTTGGGGGTCTTGTTTATAATGTAAATTGTAGCGCAACTGCTTTAGCCCAATAATGGTGAGGCATGCTCTTCTCAACTATCAATGCAAGAGACAACTCTGTAATGTGCCTATTGTTTCAGCAACACCATTTTGCTACGGAGTGTACCTACATGTGAATTGCCTTTGAATTCTATGCTTTCTCAAGTTCTCATTGAACTCATTGGAGAAGTACTCTCCCCTCCATTTGACCTTAGACACTTAACCTTCAAACCTATTTACTTTTTGGTCAACATTATGCAATTCTGAAAGTGAGTAAACTTTTCACTTATTTCTTTCACGAAATAGACCCACAACTTCCTTGTATGGTCATCAATGATGAAAGATACACCTGTAACAGTTTTTAAATTTTGCATAGACTTGAATCACTTCTCATTCACATGACCAATAGGTTTGTGCCATATATCTATATTAACCACAACACTTGTACTTGTGCAATCATAACAGCTTTCACCTTCAGAGATGCTTACATCCAAAGTAAACACTTTGCCCACTCTTTCGCCCTTTGCAACCAAACAATATTTATTTTCAAAGTCCTCAACGTAGCAGCCCTCAAGGTTAAAGTGTACTTGCAGACCCTATTTAACCATCTGCTCACAACATAACCAAATTCTTTGTTATGTTAGGCACATGAAGTACATTAGCCAAGTACCTCACCTTGCCATCTTGCATAGCCATTGGCACATTTCCAATGTGAGCAATAAGATGAGTCGTGTCATCCCTCATCTCTACATAACCTGGTTTTTCTTGATTTTTGATATCTCTAAACCACTCACATGACAAGTTATGTGATTAGAGGCTCTTGAATCCACATACCATACATCATGATAAGTCATATGGTTAGAGTCTCCCAAATCCACATACCATACACCATCACCATTTGTCGGTACATTTGTAGTCTAAATTTAACATATGTTGCATAACAAACAACTACTCACATATATCTTCAACCTCCTTTCTTGTTTGAAGATGCATAATTTTTTTTGTTGTAACTTGCCACTTTTTATATCACTCTACCTCTTACAACATTCTAATGCAAAGTGACCTAGTTTGTCATAAAATAAAAGCAATCCTTTGCACCTGATCCTCCAATTACTATCTTTGCAAATTGTCTAGGCCTCTCTGGCTCCCCTACCTTGAGACTAGCCTCTTTGACCCATGTATGTTTTCTGCTACTGCAAATCGTTGGATTGTTGATGTCATAATTTTGATTTCCAAAACGGCCACCACCTTGTCCTTGACCGTGACCGTGACCTTGACCGCGACCTCTACTTCTACCTCTACGTGAGTTTGAGTAGAAGGCATGTTCTAAAGTGTTCTTGCTTTGGGAGGAAGATTCTTCACCTTCCTAAATACTTCTCTTCTATGATTAACATAGACACCAAATCCTAAAAATTGGGAACATTCTCTCTTAGAGTAATAGAGGCCTTGAATGGCTCCCAAGCCCATTCAAATAGATTGTCACCAAGTCATCATCTTCCAGTGAGACATTGATAGATCCAAGGGATTCAAAAATTCCCTTGATCTTTGATGTATATTCATTGATAGACATGTTCTTCTTCTCCACTGTATACAGTTCCTATTTTAGCTACAACTTCTTTGCCTTTGTGTTTGTCTAGAACATCTTTACCAGGTTTTTCCATGTAACTGCTGGAGTGTTGGCATCATGTATATGCTCTATCATAGTGTCAGTCACATTAACTGAAAGCCAATACATGATTTTCCTTGCACCTTGATTCCAATCTTTAAATGCCATTATCTATATTAGAGTTATGTTCTCTTTAGGCAATTCTAGAGGCTCCTTATTGTCTCCTTCAACATAGTCCCAAAATCCTGTTCCCATCAAGAAATTGGAAGTTGTTTTTGTCAAGCCTCTCACTAACGATTTGGTTTTGATGTTGTTAGACATCTTTGCTTACAACAACCAAAAATCTACAAACAGATAATTTTTGTATACAACTTGCAACATAGCAATATCTGTTGTAGCTTCTATATATCGATACTTTTGTACAACCTATATGTCATAGCACATGACCAGAGTACATACATGTGCAATCTTTGTCTAGACACCCAAAGTGCTATGCTGCACTGGAATAACCATAGTTTGGATAGAAACAATTTCAAATCAAAACTTCCCCTAGAAGTGCCCGAAAACAGCTTACAGTGGCCACCGAATGGAGGCCGAAACACAAAATTGGTTGAAATGCACCACACAAGCACCTCCATGCTTGTGAAGAAAACTCCTCAATCAGAGATGTGTAACTCCTAGAGCTACCACACAAGCACCTCCATGCTTGTGAAGATAGCTCCTCAATCAAATATGTGTTAACTCCACCTAGGGAGTGTCGTACCTAAACAAGAAGGGAAAGAGATGATGATTCTCTTACTCATGTACCACTTCCTTTGCCTTCATCATAGCTTCCTTTGCTTGCTGCTCAACTTCTTACCTTGAACCAGGTTGTGATACCATGAAAAGATTAGGGGGGAGAGAGAGCTTGAGCTCTTGCAACACATACTCACACAACAATGGATAACACACACACAAAGATGGAAGGTTGATATCTTCTTCTTCTTCTTACTCTCAAAGGAAGGCTATAAAGGATAAGTGAAAACCCAACATAAGTACAAGCGGTCCATAATGTGAAAATCCAACACAAAGATGGAAGGTTGAAATCTTCTTCTTCTTAATCTCAAAAGAAGGCTACAAAAGATAAGTGAAAACCCAACATAAGTACTAGAGTACACGTGGTCCATAATGTGAACATGCTAAATAGGTGATCTAACAAGATAAGTATGCCATAACTCGGTTAGACTAGGTAGGTGTAGTCGAGCTGTAGAATCACTAGTGAAGATCCATTGTGTTAGCTACTAAAACACGCAAGTGGTATAAATGTGGAACGATCACCTAGGCGCATCATGAGTGTTAGCTCGTGTTGAGCTTGACATCTCAACATTTAAGGCAACACAAGTTGTATGCAAGAAGAGCAAATGTACTTTCTTTAGAGACAAAAGGTTAAATATCTTAGTCGTGTAGTTTCAAAAAGAAAGGGTTAACTCTCCAGATCCTATTAAGGTCCAAGCTGTTGGTTAATTGGCCTACGTCCAAGTTAATTAGGGATATTAGAAGCTTCTTAGGTTTAACAAGATGGTGTTGAATCTTTGTGAAGAATTATTCTAAGATAGCCACACTACTTACTTCTCAAGCAGAAGAAGGAGCTATCTTTTCAGTGGTCTCACTTGAATGTCAAAGTAGCTTTGATAAGCTTAAAGTGGCACTTTCATGTCAACCTATGTTAAATCTTCCTTATTTCAATGAACTATTTGAGGTGGTGTGACTAATGCTAGTAGTATTGCCATTGGTGCTATCTTGATGTAGTAAGGGTATCTTATATCCTACGAATCTTGAAAGCTTCACCCGGATGAGATGAATTATCCTACCCATGATTTAGAGTTCTTTGATGTGGTTTATGTACTTAAGATTTGGAGACATTACTTGCTACTAAGACATAAATTCAATCAACCATCATTGATCACAAAATCTTGAATTATTCTCTCATCCTATTCTTAATATGAGCGAGAGGAGATGGATTGAACTACTTCAAGAGTTTGATTTTGAGATTAAATTTTATCTTGGGAAGGAAAATGTGCTAGATACTCTTAGTCATATTAAATTTTTTCTATGGTTGTCTCAATGCCCTCTAGTCCTCTTCCAAAATAAATTAAGGGTCTTCTTAAATCAATATCCTTATTTTTAGCCAATCTTGGAAGCTCCCAAGTCAAGTCACAGAAATCCAAAGCTTGATGGCTTTACCTTAGAGGATGGATATTTGTTTTATCATAAGAGGTTGTGCATTCCTATTAGTGCGATGAGATTAGAAATAAGATCCTCTCTGAAAGCTCTCGATATCCCTTTAGTAGGTCACCTAGGTTATGCGAAGACTTATGCCTCAGTTAAAAGGAGTTTCTATTAGCCAAGTTTAGAGACAACTATATTGAATTATGTAAAACAATGCCTTTCTTGTCAAAATATTAAAGCAAAAAGAGTTAACTTTCCAGGGAAGATTCATCCCTTTAGAGATTCCTCAGATGAAGTGGGAATGTATTAGTATGGATTTCATCACTGGGCTTCCAAAACTATGTAGGATTCCATCATGGTTATGGTATAGACTCGATTGACTATACCGGTCAGTTGGTCTCAAGAAGACCTTCTTGATCGGTCAATCGATCAAGAAGGCCTTTTTTGCAGCTCACATTGCCCATATTTTTGTAAAAGAAATAGTTATTTAAGGCTATGGACACTCACTTAGATATGAGTACGACATATCACCTAGAGATAGATGGATAGACCAAGAGGGTTAATCAGGTTATTGAAGATATGATTAGGGCTTATTACAGTCAGAACCTAAGAAATGGTTACCTACTAGTAGAATTGGCCTATAATGCCTCTTGTCATAGAAGCTTGGGAATGTCTCCCTTTAGGGCCTTGTATGGGCAAGAATGTATTACACCCTTGACTTGGTGTCTGATCCCTTGCCTAGAGTTGAGGCCAAATGCTGGACGAAATGGATTCTCAAGTTGAGCTGATTAAACAAGATCTTAAAGCTGCTTAGGATCATCAAAAGAGTAATGCAAACATAAAGAGATCCGAGAGACTACTCAAAGAAGGGGACATTGTGTTTCTACAAGTCAGACCAAAGAAGAGTCCCCTATCCTTGTGAAAATTTCATAAAACTCTCTCCCAGATATTGTGGTCCATATGTGATTACAAGGTTAATTGGTGATCAAGCTTACGAGTTACTACTACCTCCTCATCTCTATGTATTCATAACATCTTTCATGTAAGTCTTCTTAAGAGGTATGTAGCTGACCCTACCTCCTCATCTCTATGTATTCATAGCGTCTTCAATGTAAGTCTTCTTAAGAGGTATGTAGCTCACCCTGCCCATATATTAAGTCCCATATAAGCTGGCTATAAAAATTCTTAAATTGGCCATTCCCTTGAGATATAAAATTACTTTCAAATTTAAAAACTTTGAGATAGATAATAATTGATATTATTTAAATTTTAGAGGCAATGATGTGGTAAATATTAGATGAGAGAATTTTTACTAGGAGAAAAGTTAGAAAAATTCTTAAGCTATTTATTATCGAGACTTATGCTGATAAATATCAATTTTAAGCTGGGCATGGTGCATTAGTAATAAATCAAAAGAAAATATTTTAAAAATTAAGAAATAAATTATTTTAATGATTTTTTAAAAAGAGAAATTTTGGTCTCTTGTAAGTGACCATTTAGCTACCTAAGATATCAGATTGTAATCTTAATTAATTAGACCTTAATTATAAGGGACCTTCTTGGGTGAGCCACTCAAGGGGCCTTCTTTCCCATCCCCCTATCGTGTGTCCACCTTACCTAGTTCTCGGAGGAGACTAGATGCTTCTCACCATACCCCTCACCACTCCCTTTCCTTGTGTGTCCACACCTACCATAATGCAGATGTATTTTTTTGGCAAGAATTTTTGAGCGAGTGCTTTTTGGTGTTGAGGCAAGCGGTTTCTCTCTCTACTCTTATTGTCTCTGTCTACTCTTTCTCTCTCTACTGTCACACCTACGAGATGTTGAGTAGCACTAGACACCATGGGCCAATATCATTGCAACTCCTTTACAAAGACACTATATTATGATCTAAAACTTCCATTATATTCCAAAGCAAATTTACAAGACCACAGCATTACATGACAAACACCTACAAGATTTGAATGCACACAAAAATACATGAAAGCATGTGTGTACACAATGTTCTTTACTTCCATGGGCCACTATCATTGCTACTTCTTCACAAAGACACCATATAGAGATGCAACTTCCGTTATATTTCAAAGAAAAATTGTAATATTGTAGCATATTATGACAAACACCTATGAGATGTTGAACACAATCAACAATACATGAAAGCACTTTGGACCTCAACTATCATCTTGGCCTTCTCCATCTACGCTAAGTTTGTAATGAAGGGGTGGAAACTTCTCCTTGACAAGTAGCCTCTTTTGCCTCTTCAATGATGCCAAAATATCCCAATGGTTGTTGATGTTCTTGTCTGCAAGGTCTACCACTTTCTCTATTGTGAGCTTCTTGTAGAGCTCCTACACTTCAGACGTTGTTGTCCATGCTTCCATAAGGGCATCCGATCTAGGTTCTTTTTCTTTGAGGTGCATGAAAGATTGAAGAGATTTACATAAGATGCTTGCAAACATAATAGTATTAGAGGCACTGCTAGATGAACCCATGATAATTGAGTTTATGTCCAATCTATTGCAATATGAAGATATAAGAGGAGGGTGTGGTGGGATGTGTCCCTAGACAAAGAGTATTGGAACATGGCAATATCTACTATATGTATAAGGTCTTATAAATAAAAACAACCATTTTTAGCCTAAAAATAACTATTTTTTAAAGCATAAAAATAATTATTTTAAGTTCTCACTCAAACTTTCTTTCTCTCTTTCACTCACATTCTCTCTCGTGGTCTTGAGATCTCTATCCACCTTGCTCCATCTCTCTCAATTGTCAATTTAATTACCTAAACAATTACATCAAAAGCTAAAAACAATGCCATTGACATAATTTGAGTGTACAAGAGTGCATCACAATAATGTCTAAAACAATATATTTCTTTCATTACAAGAAGCGAGTGAAACACATCAATAAGGACGTCACAGGTGCTGGTGGAAGAAGGAAGGTGGCTGCATGTAGGGGGCTCTACCAAATGGTGGAGGTGTAGGTGGGAATAGCATCCTCACAAGTTCAAGACGTGGTGCCCATGATGAGGGCACTGTAAAAGAACCTCTCTTCCATGCTTTTAATTAACCCTTTGATGGAATCCTCATTCGTATGGATTGCTGGGTTTGCAAGGAGGCAACAAAGAGGCACTCTAGGAAGGCGGTTATGATTATCAACCAAGTGGTCTTCCACCTAATTCATGGAGATGTGTCAATCAACCGCTTGGCTAAAACTCTCCTTTATGGACTCCTCTTCTTGGAAATCATGGCACTACGTAACATGATTGTTGGTGTGTTAAGCTAAACATATAACCTTGCACACAAGAGAGGGAAACAAGAAGAGAAACAACCATGCAAGGGTTGAGTCGGAGATTAGCACTTAGCCAACCCTAATGAGGCTTAACTCCCCTAGGGGCTCACTCTACCACCACTTGTATCACCCAAGTGGAGATTCACAAGCTAGGTGAAGAGAGGGAGCTATGGAAAGCTCTACCTTCACTTCATGCCAACATGCATGCAAGAGGGATCTTGGTAGATAGACAAGAGAGGGGAGAGGAGAAGAGAAGCTAGATCATCACCATCCCTAACATGCACACGCCACAACAATCAAGCATGCAAGCATCTACAACACAAGTAAGAAACCACAAGCTCAAGAGAGTGAGAGAAAGAGAGAGAGAAAATCTCAATTGAGACTAATGGGATTGTCCCCTTTTCATATTCCATAAAATGTCTTATATTCAAGAGCTCTCTTTTTATAATGGACGGCCACCCATTTACAATTGGGGGCCCAAAACTAGCTTCCTAGCTCTATGTACACCTCATTCCTATGACTGGCATTACACAAGCCGTAAGCTCAGTCATCCCATATCTCTTTTATCAATCAATACTTTGTTCGTGGTTACAAAAAGATAAGTTACAAGAAGCATGACCATGCTTGAAAAATGATGTTAACTAGAGTGGTTAACATACCCCCTCCCTAATTCAGGTCCATCCTCAGAGCTGGCATGCATAGTAGATCGAATAGGTTCAAACAAAGTCGCATTACGAGGTAGGATGCGAGGGGGGGGGATCAATGGAAGACACAGTAGCTCATCTAGAAAGTTGTCTCTATCATGTCTTTGAATGTTTGGAGGCTCCAGACAGGCATCCACTAACACACTCATAGTAGCCAAAGATCTGCTTCAGTGTTGGCCCTTTGTTGATGTCAAATGCCAAGCCTTGAGTGCCTTCATGATAATGGTTCCATTCTGGGAATGTCTCCAACGTGATGTGATCAGATTGAAGAATCTGATGATGGTGACCACCGCAAGATCTGCTTCAGTGTTGGCCCTTTGTTGATGTCAAAGGCCAAGCCTTGAGTGCCTTCATGATAATGGTTCCATTCTGGGAATGTCTCCAACGTGATGTGATCAGATTATAGAATCTGATGGTGGTGACCACCGCAAGATCTGGCACCTGATCATATCTTCTGATGAATTCATGGATGCGCTTTAACATGCTGGCTTCAGTGTACGACTGTTGGGGCGGTGTTGGAAGAGCAAACCATGGGAAGCTGAAGAGAAGTTTTGGGTTCTTTGTTTGCTCTCATGGAAAAGATTCTAGGCCCACGGGTGGCATCTATGGGTGGATCGGTAGGTATTCGGGGTTTATTCCAGAGTGGGCGCGGTGCCTTTTAGTATTGTTCCCAAATGTATAGCTTTAGCAAAGAAAGGTCGCTGCCAAACTGGCTACTCACCCATGAGATCAAACATGATGGAAAAAACGACGGGTGGCTAATGGTAGCTGCCATATTGTCGAAGGGGGGTTCTCACGCTTCCAACTGGCAATGCTTTGCTCGTCGATGTAGGGATGTAGGACGTGGGTGTCCATGCAATTCGTAACCTTGGTGAGTGGCTCTTCCTGGAGTTGTCGACCAAGTAGGATTCGAATTTCCTGCTCGAACTTCATGCGATCGAGTGGATCATGCTAATTAAGGGGGTTGAGTGTAGGGTCAACTTCCTCGTGCTCACGTGGTGCGGCGAACGGAGGGATCTTGCCTTCTTCCTAGGGTGGGGGGAGGGGTTTCTTGGTGGTGGTGGATGAGGTTGGAGCGGTGGGTGATGTTGAGGAAATGGTGGGGCGAGGATGGATTTAAAGACTAGGGGAGGCCTGGACAATGTTGAGGGTAATCATGTAAGGGCGGTGGGCAGACCTAAGTTGAGTGTTAAGGTTGGAGGGGGGGTGTTGGTGAGGGAGCTGGAGTGGGGAGATGGATGGGTGTAGAGGATTGTGAGGGGAAGAGTGGGAGTGTTGTGGTGCTAGATGGGGGTGGGGGTGGGGGTGGTTGTGTGCTGGTGCTTGGGTGAGAGGGGATGGTGGGAGGAGGTTAATGAGGAGGAGATGAGGGTGGTGGTTGTTGAGGGGGTTGGGTGACTGGGGCTCCATTGCCTTTGTCATCGTTGTCGTTATCCTCTTTGTTGGATTATTAAGGGCCGTGGGCTCGGAAGAAGACTTTGGCCTTTGCAACTTCTTCGGGGGTAAACTCCATGGGAAACGCCACATGTGAGTCATCAAATTGCATGATGCCCATGGCTTGCATGACCTCCATTCGCAGATGACATATGCGCCAAAGAATGAGGAGGCCTGGAGTGGAGTATGGCGGGAGCGCATCCTTCACCGAAGGGTAGACCACATGGATGATCTCCCATCCATTGGTGTGGAGGTAGCGAAGGGCTTTGGCTATCCGTTGGGATGAGTAGGGGTAAGGATAGAGCCTGTCCGGGGACGGAGAGGTCGATGATGTCATTTTGGTATGTGGGCATCCCAAAGTGTAGGAGGTGGGACCAGCTCATGAGGCTTTCTTGGAGAGGGTGGGTAGGAAAGTCGAAGAAGATAAAATTAGGCCTTGGAAGAAGAATTGAGCCAAGAGGGCCTTGTGGAGTGGGAGCTTGGTGAGGATATAGGTGTATGTGGTGCAGGAGAGGGGGGTTCGTCGATGAAGATGTCATGCTGAAGCAAGTTGAGAGGCAGACGGTCTTGTAATGGAGGTCGAGGAGTTGGTAGGGGCTCTGGGGAGGTGTGGTGAGGAGAGGGAGTTCGGTTGTTGCGATAAAGGTCCTCTGCATTCTCTCGCTCCTAAGCCTTCGCAAAGCAATATTTGTTGATGCACCAATGTAGCAATCTCCTACTACTGCTACTGCTGGCGATAGATGTAGTCTGTCATTTGCGTGATTAGCTCGCGGGCCATGTGTGAAAAGCCATGAGCGAAGTCTGGTACTTTCCCATGTGATGCACGGATGCTTTCTGCATAAGCTTCATGGGATTTGAAGCTGCCATTGCATGCCTAGCGGAGGGTTTCCATGGTATTGATGTGGGACGACTGAAGAGATGAGCCCGCTTTGAAGTGATGAAGGGGGTAAGGAGAAGATCCTACAAGGGGTGGGGTTTCAAAAAGTTTATGTTCCAAAAATGCCTACCTTTATGCCTCCTCCTCAACGGCCTTACGTTGGGCTTCTGTAGTTTTTTGTTCTTCTGGGGTGGGGCCATGGCTGTGGATTTGGGGGGAACGGGATCTTTCCCTTTGGGGTCCAGGTGATGGCGCTTTAGTGGTGGTGAATTGGGAGAGGATTGGGGGGGGGAGGTAGAGAGATTAGGGAGGTAGAGAGATGGGGACTGCATCTAGCCCAGTGAGTTGCACTACCCTGTGAATTGTTGAAATATACAAGTGAATAGGGTGTGTGTGGGAACAAGCCCTTGGTAAGAGGTTGTAAAAGAGAATCTGTAAATGTGAGAGAACCCGTGAAAAGGTGAGAAGTATCTACTAGGAGAGAATAAAGGGTAGCATGAGGAGATTTAGGAGGTATGGAGATATTCTGGGAGAGGTGGAGAGAATCAAGCAAAAGAGGTGGAGTGAATCAAGCAGAAGAGGTGGAGTGAATCAAGGAGAAATGAGGGCACTTGGAGATGAGGAACGATCAACAACCCTGAAGTTCTAATGGTATGGCCGTGGCAAAGTCAAAGGAGAATGTTATAGTCGTGGCAAGTTTGGTACGACCGTGGGAAATAGTTTTTTTTTGTGTGGGCACCCTACAAACAGGTTTTGTACCCGTGGGATATATTGCGAGTTTTGTACTACCTGCACAATTTGCCAAATGGAGGAGATGGTTCCAATTAGCTGATGGTGAGGTTGGGATTTCCTTTGGGAGTTCATAGGCTGGTAATGAGGGGGTATTTGAGAATGGAGAGTTTAAGGACTGATTGGGAGTGCTCCGAGGTAGCCTGACAATGATGGGTGGGGGAGTAGGCGACGTTGAGGGTATATCTTTGGTATAGACTGCTGCTGTTGGGGGGGCAAGGGGTCATCGTGAAGATTTTACTTCCCTTTCTCCTGTGCAGTATTCGTGGCAGAAACCACTTTGGGGTTCCATTGAAGGCTTGGTAACTGCGGAGTGACAAGAGTAGAGAGTTGGTGCCTTGGTGATTTGGGGACCCAAATGTGGCGATTACCCTCATAGTAATGTTGAGCCTGAAAGTAGAGGTTTGGGGATCCATCGGGAAGTTGTTGTTGTTGGGCAAGGCTTCGGGTGTGAGTGAGGATAGTTTGGCCTTGGGGAGCATTTGGGCCGGCATTTGGTCTGTACCCTTGGTCTGTACCCTATGGGTTTGGGGTTGTCGAGTTGGTTGCTTTGCGAGAGGGACAAGGAGCTTGGGTTGCCAGTATATGAGGATGAGAGTTGGATCGTCGAGGGATCCATAGAGTGGAATTACCTTCATAATACCCTTGCACTGTAGAAGCCTTTTAGGTGCTCACTATCGAGAAGGCTTGCCCTGTGTGCATTTTTTAGTGCTGTTGGGAGGGTTAGGGTGGTTAGTTTTCTATGGGGGGTCAGCAAAGCGAGGGTGGCTTTGGAGAGTTGGAATTAAGTTGCTGCCAAGTGGGGTAGTGGAGAGGATGTGAGAGGCAGTGGTGGGTCTGGAGTGATGAGCGGCCTCTTTTTGAGCGGTATGCATTTGTGTGGATTGGAGATTGGAATGATGGTGGTGGGTGGAGGGGTGACTTCTTGGCATGAGGGAGCAGCGGGTATGGGTTCTTCGTTCATCATGAGGACTGTAACTTGGTATGAGGCCAGCTGTAGCCGTCCTTGCATCCCAGTCTATGTTGTACCACCGGTTGTGTCCCATCCAACCTCTTCCGCAAGAAGTATCTCTTCATGCATGGTTCTTGCAGGCATCACATAAAACTGCCCTTCTAAGGGATTATTTCCAATGTGGAACAAAATTGTGATTGTGCCTAAATAGTTAACTTCTTGAGATGCCAATGTTGTGACTATGGTAGGAGTGTCTTTCAATGGGGGTTGCCTGAGGGAAAGCCATGTCTCATAAGACATTAGGTTGTAATACCCTGTATCTACAAGAGCTTATTTTTGGGCGAAGCTCATCGGGGTGGTCATTCCTAACCATAACCGAGCATGCTTCACCTCCCACTCTTCTTCTTTGAGGTCTACAACTTGGGCCATGTTGACCACTATATTTTTCTGCCTAAGTTTGGCTTGCCTCGCTTTAGCCTCTTGTTGGGATGCTTGTTTCATTTCTTTGTGGTCATTTTTTCTTTGTTTTTTTTGTCATGAATGTAGCATTTTAATTTGCTACCATTGAAATATCCCGCCATTTTGACACTGTCGAGTGTGTGGATGACCCCTACACCAACTCCTTGTAGAAGGTACACCTTGATTGTTTACGCATAAAGGGCTAGAAAGATGTAGGTTGTACCGCATTTCATTGAACCCACTCAAATGCCAGTTTTGGGTTAGGCATGGAGTTATCTTGGGACACATTGACTCCCAATAGGGAATCTCCATGGACGATAGCAAGGTGCGGCTCATCCTTGAGCTGCCCCCACCCACCAACTTTAAGGGAGTCCAATGCTTTATGGGACATGTTGGCTATTATAGGTGCTTTATTTTCATGTATGCCAATATAGCTCGACCCCTTTACAAACTCTGGATCCTTTTTGAGTGGATGGAGGAATGCCAACATGCTTATACCACCCTAAAGAAAGCCTTGGCAAGTGCTCGTATTCTAAGGTCCCCCAACTGGGACATTATCTTTCATGTCCACATCGGTGCCTCCGCCTTTGTTGTTGAATGTGTGCTAGCCCAACCTGGTCAACACAAGATGGATCTTCCCATCATCTTTGCCAGTCGCCAACTAAATGAGCCAAAAGAAATTATACCACAACTGAAAGGGAAGGGTTGGTTTACACTGTTAAGAAGTTTTGGCACCATTATCTTCTAGTGATGACCAAATTTATCTTCTTCGTAGACCATCAAGCTTGATGTAATGTTGTCATGTTGTTCTCTCTCTCACACTCCCTCTCTTTCTCTCTCCCTCTTCCTCTCAAATAATCATGTCATTACTCTCTTTCCCTCTCTCTCCCACTCTCTTTGCTCCTCTCTCTCTTGATGGTGAGGGAGAGGGAAGGAGAGTTTATGCATAGGAAGAGTGAAGGGTAGGGAAGGAGAGGGTAGGGAAGCAGAGAGGGTGGGAGAAGGAGAGAGGGAGGGGGAGAAAGAAAGAAAGGACGAGGTTGGGACAAGGAGAGAGGGAAGAGGGTGGGAGAGGGAGAAGTAGAGTGAGAGGGAGAGAGAAAGGGACGAGGTTGGGAGAGGGAGGGTGGGAGAGAAATAGGGGGAAAGAGAGATATTGAGAGGGAGGGTTGAGAGAGAGAGAGAGAGAGAGAGAGAGAGAGAGAGAGAGGGAAGGAGAGATTATGCATAGGGAGAGGATAAGACAGAGGGAAGAGGAGAGGAGAGATTATGCATAGGGAGGGAGAGGGAGAGATAGAGAGAAGAGGAGAGTGGAGATGATGCATAGGGAGAGGAGAGGGAGAGATAGAGAGAAGAGGAGAGTGGAGATGATGCATAGGGAGAGGAGAGATTATGGATAGGGAGGGAGAGGGAGAGATAGAGAGAAGAGGAGAGTGGAGATGATGCATAGGGAGGGAGAGGGAGTGAGCAAGAGATGGTGGGAGAACGAGAGAGAGAGAGAGAGGAAAAGAGAAAGGCAAGAGGTTGGGAGCTAGACATAGAGGGAACGAGAGACTGAAGGGCAGAGAGTGAGAGGGAGGGGGAAAAGGGAGAAAGTGTGAGAGGGGGAAGAGGGTGGGAGAAGGACAGAGAGGGAAGATGGTGGGAGATTGGGAGGGGGAGAGAGAGAGAGAGAGAGAAGGGAGGAGCGAAGTTGGGGGCTAGAGGGGAGAAAGTGGTCTGGGTTGAGAGGTGGTGGTGGAGGGGAGAGAGAGAGAGAGAGAGAGAGAGGAGGAGCTAAGTTGGGCTAGAGGAGAGAAAGTGGGCTTGGCTGAGAGAGGTGGTGGTGGAGGTTGTAGGAGATAGTGGTGGGCTGGGCTGGAGGTAGTGGTGGAGGGACTCTAGAGAGAATGTCCACATTTTAAGAGAGAAGAGTTGCTAGTAAAAGCTCCCTCAACCAAGCTCCATCTAAAAACACACTCCTTGTGGATATGAAGTACACGAAGTTGGTGGGGAGTATTATCTTTATGTGCAATACATGGCCTGACATCAGCTTGTAGTTAGTGTCCTTAGCAAGTTCTCAAATCAGCCCCGAGAGAACGATTAGAAGGCACGGATGCGACTGTTGAAATACATCAAAGGTACTATTTTATGACTTAGATTAGGTAGGAAATTGTGATAGCAGGGAATCTATTTTTTGTTGTTGTTGGGTTTGGAATTACATTCTAGATCAATAAGAAGTAGCCTCCTACGGTGGCACTTTCTTCTGCAGAGGTTGAAGGTACCATGCTTTGCTTCATATATGAAGCAGTCTAGTTGAGGAGGATCTTAGGAGACATGGGTGTTGTTGTGCAACAAAATCAGAGTTGTATATGGCAATCATCATCCGGTGCTTTAGGCTCACATCATGAAGCACATTGAGTACAATATCATTATGTGCATGAGCTTATTATGGGTGGAGAGGTGGAGTTTGTCTACTGCCTTTGACAATACATAATTGTGCATACATTTTCACAAAGGCTTTGGGGAGAGATTTACTAGAGCATCATCTTCATTGACTCAACGTTGGACTGAAGAAGAGGCAACTCACCTACGGTGGGGGGGGGGGGGGTGTTAGAAAAGCACTTGCTCAATTCTCCACCCTCATGTTGTTTCTACGGGTGATGGATGTGCTCTATTTTGTAAGACCCCCTTTATGAGGACTAGTCGTTGTGGTGAACTCCCGGGCGCCTAAATTTAGATATTGGATGGTGGCCAAGTGTGGCCAGATGGTTTTAGGAGATGGCTTATGTAGACTTGGAACTCTTCCAAGTAGGATGTATGCTTGTACAGGCGATGTGACCACATTCATGAGTGCTAGTAGACAACAAACTAAGGACACACTGTTCTTACGGGGCTCGTTTGAGGGTCTAGATGGTCTCACATTGTCGCTGCACCATATTCCTATAGAACTATGTTGTAGTCGGTGGACATTAAGGGGGGTGTTAGAAAAGCACTCGCTCAATTCTCCACCCTCGTGTTGTTTTTGTGGTTGAGGGATGTGCTCTATTTTGTAAGACCCCCTTTATGAGGACTAGTCGTTGTGGTAAGCTCCCGGGCACCTAAATTTAGATGTTGGATGGTGGCCAAGTGTGGCCAGATGGTTAGGAGATGGGTTATGTAGACTTTTTCTTTTTCTCCACTTCTTTGGCGATTCATTGCTTTGTATTGAGCTTCTATTACTGTGTATTGTTACAATCATAACTATCAAAAATAGCAAAAATGAAATAAAAAACTCGAATGTGCACAATGGAAACTACACAAGTATTTTAAAAATGTGTTTAGTCTTTGAAATGAATATAACTACCCACAAGGCTCAAATCTTCATAATAAAAATACGATTAGCATGCCAAGATAAATTTCTAGTTGGGCCAGAGTCATTTTCTCGAGATAAATATCTACTTAGGCACCAGAGCCATTTTCCTGTCTTTGTTTATTTTAATTAGTGAGATCACAAGAGGTGATGAGCTTTCTTTTCTAGATTCATTATGTCTGCCTTTTACTACTTGGATTTAGATCTTGACACAACAGACATGTAAAACTAATCAAGCATTTGGATCAAAAATTTAGTAGGAGTATTTTCTCCACCATGTTGAGTGGTCTTAAAGTAAGCTACTCGCACTCTCGATAATGACCCTTGGGCATTCCACATTTTAAGGGACCAATGCTTGTCAAGGTAGTAACTACCAAGGGTGAACAAGACATGCTAAAAGAAAAACCAATTCCAAACACGATTGGTGCTCCTCAATTGGTCTCTAAAAAACAAGCTACAAGGACTGAATAAGTAGCCACCTTCTTTCACTCCAAGCATCCATAACTATTTTTGTAGCCTTTGTAAACAAAGGCCTTAAAATCGTCCCATTTATCTTGTGTCATTGTACTTTTAACCATAATGGAAACAAGTTTTATACAATTATTGTGCACACGTAGATTGCTTTTATAATCAGTAGTGCATCTACACAACTCTCTCCAAAGGCCATACTTTTGTTTTCTTGGTTTACTACAAGAAGGGAGGCAAGGGGAAGGGGGGGAGGGAGGCATGGGCCATGGTACAATTTATTAACTCTCTCCAAAGGCCATATTTTCGTTTTCTTGGTTTACTACAAGAAGGGAGGCAAGGGAAGGGGAGGGAGGGAGGCATGGGCCATGGTATAGTTTATATTTGGTACTTTTATAGACCTAGGGCGAATGTATCATGATAAGAGCTTTAATGTCTGTTGACGTTAGAAATCTCCCTTAACTAAGGTGTATAGTGAAGAACATGAACAACAAAATGATTCTCAATAGTCTGGCAAACAGGGAAGTACTAGTAGCCGAACTTTTTTTTCTAGTTGTGGCGCAAGTAAGGACACTTAAGATGGGGCTTTCTCATCAAATGAGAAACTATTCATGGACTCCAACGCAAAGCTTTGGGCATTAAACTTGCCAAAGATTCACATTTTAAAGTGGTGTTCCGTACGGGTGCACTGTTACTTTTGCGCCAGAGATTCACATTTTAAAGTGGGGGTCATCTACTAGTGGACGGGGTGGACTACGAGGCAAACCATGACCATGCAAAGAGACCTTATTGGGTCAAATGCTTTTAGGCGACGATGGATAGTAAGTGGGGTATCAATTTGAAAAGTGCAATCTACCTTATTTCAAATATTTTTTTTTGGGTTAATGGGGATTTAATTTAATTTTTTGGGTACTACCTAGACCTTAAAACCACCATTTTGGGTTCAAAGTTGACGTTTTTGCTCTAAACGGGAAGCAAATTCAAACGCTCACTTTGAGAAGCGTGTGAAAGGACAACGACGACGTGGCCCAATAAATAATCAAATTGTATAATAAATAATCAGAAAAATGAACCGTGAATCTCTCTCATGTGCGGTCGTTAGTTTTTACAAAAGGACGTGGGCGGCGCGTGTCGGTGAGGTCGTTCTGGTGGACTTGCCGGAGACGGGACGGACTGCAAATCATCTCCCCCCGTCGCGCCCGCCCACCCTCCAATCTGAAACCACCGTATCGTCGCCCCGCCCATGCATTAAAGTAAAATAAGAAAACAGGCTTGCGAAAAACAACGTCCTTTATAATTTTATTTATTACATATTAACCAAACCAGAGGAGAGAAAAAAGAAACCCTAGATTTCTAAAAAATAAAGGAAAAAATCCCTTCCATTGACCCAATGTATTCCGGTTTCCATCCTACGTTTCACTTCTTAATGTCTTCGGTTTCCATCCCTACGTTTCACTTCTTAATGTCTTTTGCAATGCACGGGTTGAGTACTAGTATTTTTTTTAAATACGTTCAAAAGAAAGATTATTCTATATATGTTAATTATTGCAAGTACATGTTTAAAAAAACTAATACAAAAGCATGGGTATAAAACACAAAAGCATGGGTATAATTTTATTATCAGTCTAAAACTTGTTGAAGACAGAGTTTATATTGCTCCAAAGCATGGAATGCCTAAAAAAGTGCACATGACAAGGCATATTAATCATCTACACTTGCTTGTGACTCTTAATTAAGGTGCTCGTATCATGTTGATTGATGGCATGAGACCCAATTAGGCAGTCAATTAAGAGAAATGGTTGCAACATATAAGTCCGTGGTTGTAAAGGTTGTTGTGAGCCACATATTCCAACTTTTTAGATATCTTTAATGATTGGTGGTGGGGAATAGCTTCTCCACCAATGGCCCCAAGGTAGTAGTTTCGTACATACATCATTGGTATATTTTGATGGCACAACAACCTCTTCCCTTAACTAGGGGCATCTAAACTACATGTTAGGTGCGAATGGACAACATTGCCCAACTCCCCACTCTCCATCCATGTATAAATGGACAGAATTCTCCTACTCCTTGCCCATGCAACTACCTTTGTCACATGGGCGAGTGGTGTAACTAACCTAAACTAATACATGTGCAACCAAAAGATAACCCTTATCGTTTTAGAAGAGAAGGTTTTTTCTAGAATGAACCCTTAATGGAAGACATGTGAGGGAAGATGCTACTAAAGTAAAACTTATTCGAGACCTTAATTAAGATATAGAAGTGAAACCTAAAAAGAAGATGAAACCCGACATGAAAAAGAAAACCCTAATGTAAGAAACCTAAAGATATTGATTAGTGAACCCTAATTAAAGGTGTGTAGTCCTTCAACCCAAGGGGAGAGCTTAGGGGATTCACATAAAAATATGTAAGTCTACTACATCCGATCATTAGGAACACACGTTGTATGTAGATCTTCCTAAAAGTACACCCCCCAAGGGGGAGACACAGACAAAGCCATGAAAAATATTTCGTAGGAAAAAACAAAGCATACATGTGTGTGTGCCACCGCAAATTGAGTGATCCAAATGTAGAAGCGGTGTTGGGGCTATGCCTAAGGCAATGGCTATGGCAACATGTGAGCAAGAAGACAAAGATTAGGTAAAGGAGAAAAGCCACGCATTATGGCAAACAAAGGGCCATGTATTTTATAGAAGAAATAAAGTGCAATTTTTGAGGACAAAAAAAGGAAGTGACATGTGGACAAGTGGACCTCTTGAGGAGCCAGGAATCCAAAATCGTTGTTATGCTACATGCCATAAAGCTTGGGGAAAATCATGAAACATCCCATAGTAAGCAATTTCAAAGGTGACCTAAAATTTGTTGAGATTTGTGGTGCCTTGGGCACAAAATAGCGCAAGGCATGAGTAGACTCATTTGCAGTTAAGAGTATGGTGCCACATGGGCAAGCTAGATATTATCCCACATGAGCAACTAAGTAAAAGGGGTGTACCTCCTCATATAAAAGGGGACCATTTCAAGCAATGAAAACAAGCAGCTCTCAAGCATCTCTAATTGTGCTTGAGTCAAGCTTGATTAAGCCATTAGGATCATCATTATGTTGTTGATTAGGCTACACCCACCATAGGATTAGTGTTCTTTAATCACAATAATTAGGGTTAAGCACACCATAGCCATGCATGCTTGAGGGTCCATGTTCAATCTTTTGATAAAATTTTGATTGGAGACTTCTTTTGGAGGGCTATTATGGCATGTTAAAATGCTAAGAGGATCATCCCCATCCATGGCGAGGGATTTGATATCAAATCCCTTTGAGTACACATTGATAGGGCACTAAAAGCCATGAAATTGCCATTTAAATAATTGAATGGGTCATGCTGTCGGTAAGAAATTTTAAAAAAAAAGATAACCCACTCACAATAATCGAATGGGTCATGGTGTCAGTGAAAAAAAAGGTGACCCACTCACAATATTTGAATGGGTAATAGTGTCAGTAAAAACTTATTGCATTTGACATTTTGTATGTAAATAAGAAAAAAGTGAAGGAGGGGGTGCGCATGGGTACCAAACGATAATAACTACTACCAATGTCAAATTTAAGGGCACTAGTCGTGTTAGTTATTAAATTATGGAGTTACAACACATGGGTCCTTAGTTTGTAAATATTATTAAATTTGGAAAGAAAAAAAAGCGATTTGAAGAAGGAAATGCATATGTATTTGGAACTTTTATAAAAGATAATGATTTTTGTGTTTGATTGGGTGTGAGTGAAAATAATTACAAAGTACTATGTGTATATGAATGTCTTCTAGGAAGAACTGCAAAATCCATCTTCTTTCATCCTTATGGTGTGTCGTTTTTTGTCACAATGAAAGCTTGATTTAATATTTACTAAGAGAGAGAGAGAGAGAGAGAGAGAGAGAGAGAGAGAGAGAGAGAGAGAGAGAGAGAGAGAGAGAGAGAGAGAGAGTTTTTTATCTTCAAATGTGCCAAAATAAAATAGATTTACTAATATAAACAAACATCTCTACCATGTAAGTGCATATATCATAAGTCTTAAAAATAAAGCTTGCCAAATTAGATCTATTAATACAACCAAACATCTCTACCATGCAACTGCATATATCATAAGTCTTAAAAATAAAGTTTGCCAAATTAGATCTATTAATACAGCTACCCTACAACCGCATATATCATGGGTCTTAAAATAAAAGCTTGCCAAATTAAAGAAGCTTGATATCAAATGCTCATTAAAAAAACAATCCCCTTTGATATTTATTATACTTGCTACTAGGCTAGCATGCCAGTGTGCACCCCTCACTCAATTTTGCTAGTTAGATTTCCTAAGCACTAATCAATCTGATAATGTACTTTCACAAAATAGTAGCCACCTCTAAACCTTGGAAGCTCATGTAATGCAAGTTATTAATGTTTTGTTCACATCTAAGTCTTGATCTTTAAGACTAGGTGCTTGGTGAGATAGAGTGAGAGCCCTAGTTTTTCACCCTCACATTGAATCGATTTCTAGATATCATGGATCTTTTTTCTTGACAATCAGAACCCATAGTTTGACTTCATGGGACTGCAACTACTAACTTTTTGATGTGTCCCTTTATCTCAAAATATCTCAATTAAAACCCCAAAGTTCTCATTGGTCATGTCCTTTTTGTTGAAATAGGATAGCACATTTACGAATTGATACATTGCCTTTTTCCTTTGCCTCACTTTTGTGCTTTTAGATCATCAAACTGAAATTTATGGGAAGTGAATTTCCTTTTCTTCTTCAAAGGTATCTCATATATGAGCTAGCATTCTCTATATATTGTAGTTCTTTCACCCTCAAGTCTATGAATTGTTTGCAATCTTGTATAAGTTGGTGCCCATTGTTTGCACTCTACATTCCTTGCATTAACAAGGACCCAACAAAAATTCTATGTTGTTGTTATCCTTCATCGATGACTTAAGTTTCTAAGATTTGAAGTAAAACATTTATCACACAAATTCCAAAAGGAATTTTGGCATTGGAAGAAGCTTTTTTTTCTCTCTGTTTTTCGAGTGGCCTTAGGCCACTATTCTCTCATTTAGTTTCCATTTTTTGTCATAGGCACTTTTTTTTATCTATTGTCGCAAAGGAAACACCAAATGTGGGGTTTTGAACCTAGGATATCCTTGTCCTAGGCAAACACCTTTACCACTTGAGATATCACCTCATTGGTAGAAGGAGCTTTTTTATATGGCACAAGTAGCTTCACTTGATAAGATTAAACATTTCTTTGATTCTTATAGATATGGTTATAAAATTTGACCATACTTCTAGTGAATCCATTAACTATTTAGCATTGTACTATCTTTTGTGAAGCCTTTTGCGATCTCACATATTATGAGTTTGTGTACTATCTCTTGGTCCATGTTCATATGCTTACACAAGTTGACTTATGCTAGCTCGATTGAATGAGTCTAAATAATTAGTTAGATTCCCCTATAAATGGATAGGTGAATATTCTAGGCCTACAAAGTCTTTTAAGGCTTTTTATGTAGGCTTGAAATTGTGAAATTTTCAAAATATCATCGCTGAAGATGAGCTTCTTGTTGCTCAATCAATGATATTATCAATTGCGTTTACACAAGCTAAGGGTGGTGATTTCTATTTGTTGCCCTTGTTTTTGGAAAATTGTTACACACACGTCTCCCCTTTCTTATAGCCCTTGCCCCTATGTTTTTATAACAACTCACAAGTGTAGTAAAAGGGAATCAAGCCTAGGTCTTGGTTGGGAACTTTGAAATCTCTAACCATTGCCCTACTATGCTCGTGGTGGTACTCCTAGTTGCTAAAGAGAAGCATTTTCCAATTTGGATGAAATGGCAAGTGTCACTATCTTCTTTACTTCTAAAGAATTTTCTCAAGTAAAATAGGTGTGCGCTTAAAGAATTTGCAAGTGATACATGGGACCTTGTAGGATCATGGGTTGGTGTCCATGATGACTACCAAAAAAAGGGTTTGAAGTTGAATTGCCAAATTTAATGCAAATAACATTTATTCACAATGTTCCAAATTTCAAGCCATGTGTATCTAATTTTTTTTCACCATGGTGACATGTTGTACAAGGTCATTGGACCACATTTAGTCAAGAATGCCCAAATGTGCCAAAATCAGCACAATTTGCACATATTAACTCCATTTGCATCTTGCCTTATCTTCATAGGAGGAGGAAAAATGCCTTCTCCAATTTTTCAAAAAATACTAGTAATTGGAAGACACTCTGAAGAAAATGCTTGTTCAAAATTGCTTTCTCCTCGTCACCCCATGGTGAGAAGGATTCATGTAGGTTCACTCAAAAATGTTTCCCAAACACTGATATAATTCATGAATACGATTGCTTACAAAGGGGATTACCTTCTTTGTCATGTAGCAATTGCAATGGATTTAATCAAATCCCAAAGCATTAGATCAAGATTACCTTCTTTGTCATGTAGCAATAGCAATGGATTTAATCACCCAATCAAAAAGTTGAGATGCTTTGAGATAAAATTCCAAAGCAATGCATCCAATGTTAGAGCAAGATGGACCATCTCTTAAAGAGGGTATACTCCTTGTGAAACCCATCCACACCATGCTTTGCATGCCTAGCCCACCCATACAGTAAAATAGGTGTGTGCATTGTAACCTGTACATACTTCTTACATGATAGTCATGCCAAAATACACCAAGCTAGGAAATAATTACACTACTCAACCAACACAAGCAGGGATCCTAACATTAGATTGTGTTATATTTACATAAATCCAAACAAAAAACAATGAGCAATCAACTCTTCAACTGTTTACATAGCCTCAATGTTTGCTACAAAGAATCTAGTGGCATATACATGGCATGTCCTTCCTTGTAAGGAGGATTGATGCTTGATCAAACACTTGAAAAGGTTGGCATTTCATAATAATGTGAGCAAGTCCTAAAACACCACAAGCATGCATAATGCAGCTCACCTGCCTTACATGTATTTCTGGGAAACCAATGCTTGCCTTTGCTCAAAGACCCCCCATATCTCTGCAATCTCATCAGTCGTGAGGGCAGTTGGCTTGAGCTGGGCAATATTTCGCTTGGTTTTAGATCTGATTGGAGAGAAGACAGGAGTGGAAAGGGTGGAGTTGCAAGACTTCACCTTGAATTCAAAAGAGGATTGGGAGGACATCTTAAAAGATGATGGGAGGGATAATGGAGCTGGTAACAATGATGAAGATGACGCCAACCATGGCATTGATGATGATGATGCTGCTGACGTCGATGACAATGACAATGATGATGATGATAATGTTGACGACGATGACGAGGAGGACGAGGACCATGGTATTGATGATGATGATGATGACGACAATGATGATGAGGATGAGGACAAAGACGATGACGACAGTGATGACGATGATGATGACTTGGTGTCAATGAGCAAAGAGAGGAGGTCATCCTCGTTCAATTCATCATTCTCAAGTAGGAGGATGATGTCTTCCACAGAGAGGGAGGGTTTCTCTTGCATTTGCTCATGAGTTTCAATGGTGATTAACCTTGGAGGACTGAGGTTCTCTTTTGGAGATGATGGGGTTAGCTGCTGATGTTGAACAAACTTGGATGGGATGAGGTGAAACTCATCGGAGTTGGAGCCAGAAAACAGTATAGCATCACCTGTTGATACCACAGACAATGGCTGCATTCTGTTCACCTTCTCGTTCTCCCCCACCGTCACTTTTTCTCTTTCCTGCCATTCTTTCTCTTCTCTGGATATAAATTCCATGTTCTCCTGTGAAAGAGCATAAACAGACTGCTTAAATTCAAAGATAGAGTTTGGATGATGGTTTTCTACAGAGTTGGGCACGCAGTTAACCCCGTTATCAGCATGAAGATGATCTATGGAGGGGGACTTGCTATGCGACGAAACCTCCATGCTTATACAGTGCTTGATGTCCTCTAGCATCTCTTTCCTGAGTTGTTCATGAGTTGCATGTAAACTGGCAATGCTTACCCCCACAGTTATATCATGAAAATCATCATCATCATCCTCATTTAACTCTTTTTGGTTTAATTGTGGGGATTCATTCACTAATCCTCCTTCTTTAACACAGCCATTTCTTAATTCTATCATGCTCTCCTCATTCTCACACCTCAAATCATGATCAGTTGTGGTTGCTTGAAAGGATCTGCAATGCCGCATGCATCGGCTTTCCTCTGGGTCTCCTGCAAGCAGCTTCTCATAAGATTTTGACTTCTTCATTGCAGGCTCTTCATGAGGAGCCATATAATTTATGGTACTACCATGGACATCATGTGGAAACATGTGCTTATGCCTCACCTGTTACATTCATCAACCCCATCAAACGTCCTTAATTAACAAAAAGAGGGGAAACAATGCAAAGCAGTCAAAACCTACAAAAGCAACTTACTCTCCATACAAAAATTAAGAAAAAACTCACCTCCAATTTGATGCCATCACTGTTGTCAATATTGATTCCACAGCCCAATTTCTTTGTGAATTTACTCTCAAATGCTTCACCATTTTGGGCAGCCACTTCAGCAAATGGAAATGTGGGCAGCAATTCATTCTCAGGCTCCACTATGGTGTGGTGGCCACAATGATTACTAGTATTATAATGGTCACTAAAACCAGTTAAACTGCCTTCTGATTGGCTGCTAATACACGGCTGTGAAGGCTCTAGCTGCAGCAGAACGCCTTTGCCGAGGGTGCAAAGAGATTGATAATTGCTCTCACAAACAAGGTCCGCCATACCATAATGAACTGAAGGAGCCCTTTGAGGTTTATCCCACATGCAAATATGTCCATCTGCAACAACATCAAGCTCTGAGAGCTGCGACCTGCAGTCGTGTGCTTTCCAATTCTCTAGACTGGGATGGAGCGCAACACTGACACCACCATCACCCTGCCTATCACGCTTACTGCAGCAAGAGCCCATCTCTTCTCTGTACTCTAATGGCTGAATAACAACGTTCTTAATGATCTCTAATAAAGTATTAGCAAGCTTCTAGAGGTGAAAGCGAGCTAGGCATTCAATGGGTTTAAGCATAATGATGATAAGTATATAGCAGGCAATGGATCCCTACAGCTAATCAGTAGCTACTGGAAAGCCTAATTAGGATTCCTGCAGCTAATTGTAGGCTTATCAGAGCTACTGATTAAGGGACCGACCGTGAGGTCCGTGGATACGGTCGTTTGTAAATAGTAATAAGACGGATAATATGAACGGAATCAAGCTTAAGTTAGTAGCGGCACTGAGTGCAACACTAGCATGTGTCAGCACGTGCAAACAAAATTATTAATTTGAGGATCAATAAAAAAGCATTATAATTCATAGCTCAGAGGAAAATTTCATGAAATGTATTGCGGGTAGGTATCTTGATTCTGGAGACTAGATGCCCAGAGTCCAGACCCCTTTCAAGGGGTCCGGACCCCTCCCCGAGGGTCAAAAATATCTTATTCTGTCCACGTCGTCTCCACGCTGGCAGATGTGGGCGTGGCACAACCCTACAGCCCACGTGGCCTCTCCACCTCTCCTGAAAGGGGTCTGCGCTCCTCCCCGAGGGTCAAAGATATCTTATTATGTCCACGTCGTCTCCACGCTGGCAGATGTGGGCGTGGCACAACCCTACAGCCCACGTGGCCTCTCCACCGCTCCTGAAAGGGGTCTGGACTCCTACCCGAGGGTCAAAAATATCTTATTCTGTCCACGTCGTCTCCACGCTGGCAGATGTGGGCGTGGCACAACCCTACAGCTCACGTGGCCTCTCCACCGGTCCTGGTCATTCTCTTCTTAGGTACCCCTATCATCGTGCATACCATATCCCATTGGCCATCCTCCATTTCACATGTGCAACTTGCCACCTTCCTTTTTGAATGGCTCTCCTTTGTCCATGCTTTGTGCCACTATTATAAACCTCCTAAACATTCCCCATTTCTCTACAAGTGCCTGCCCACGAAAAAGGTTCAGAGCTGTGGGCAAGCACCTTTTTGATAAACAATTATTGGGCGACAATACCCTTTAAAGATTGCGGGCATGCCCACGGAAAAGGCATCCTACAATTAAGAGCTGTGGGCAAGCTATTCCGCCCGGAACTGGAACTGTGGTTGTTGGGCTCCAGTCAGCAAACACATCAGCGCTGAGGGTGCATGGGCGTGGTCACAGTCTATAAAGAAATGTCAAACAGGTGGGTGATTGTGGTGATCGGATTGGTTGGGCAAAACTTTTTTGTGGGCTTTCACCCAAGTGTGTAAACACCCTTAATGGACAACTTGGCCATGTAGAACCAACCCTAACTCCCTAGGTAGCCCACACGTGGGAAGCTGCATCTCTCCTATACCTTGGAAAGAAGCAATGCTTGAGCAGTGCTTGAAAAAAATGTTTTTTTCAACCCTTAAAATTAAAGGCAATGCTAAAACCTAACCGGGATTTAGACCTAAAAATCTCTGACAACCATACTTATTCTGGGATTTATAACTAAAACATGTAAATTTCATCCCTTAAAATTAAAGACGATGCCAAATTCCAACCGGGATTTTTAAATTTCGGCCAGGAAAATTACACTACAAACCGGCTTATGTGAGCACTGTGCTTGAGCATAGATGATTTAAAAGTCCAAACACAAGTTCAAAGTTGTCAACTCTTGTCCTTTCACATTTCTCTATCAATATTTCTAGCATACATTTACGCCATGCAAGGGGCCCTTATGGTACCCTACCAACCTTATGTGGCCTCCTTCTATATATTGAAGCCCTAAAGAGACAATTGTGGAACAATGTAACTATTAGAGAGAAAATAATCATCGAAATTTTTGCAATGCGGATACTCAAAAGAAAGGATATGGTGGTAGGAAAGTTTCAATGAGGGTTCTTGGGAGAATTATTTTATGAGTAAGGTTGTAAACAATGTTCATGGTAGAGTTTCAATTCAAGAAATGTAGAGAAGATGAAACCCAAAGGAAGCTTCCATAAACTGAGAAATTGTGCTATCTTTCTGGGATATTTGCATTGACAATACCTGCAGGGAGTTGGGATATCTACATTGACAATACCTGCAGAGCAGGTAGTTGGGATATTTGTATTTTGTGTCAGAGATTAGTCATTTGCAAGTTGAAATGGTAGGCAATGATATATTGGGATGATTTCCACAAAGATAAGCTTGACAGGACCAACTACCCATTGTGGTCCTATATGGAGCGCCATCGCCCCAAAGGGCTTTTGGAATGTTGTTATTGGCATTGAGGCATGCCCTGTCTTGCCAGCACAGTAGCATAATACATGTACTTTAGATGGTGATACGAGTTCTAATGTAATTGTGGCATCTACCTCCGCACCTCCCACAGTGGAACAAGCCAAGTGGGATGGCAGGGATGCACATACACATGCATTAATAGCACTTAGTGAGGCCCCTACCCGCTTGCCCTTAGGTCCATGACCACTTGGTATGCATGCAGGTTGCCTCCACTTGGGTCTCGGAATTTCGTTACCGAGCCTAAGGGGGTAATCAACGAAGCAAAAGAACCAGCATGGCACAAATTCAAAACACAAATAACCTTGATTTCTATTCAATGTCGACATACACGAGAATACGTTAAGTAGGTAAAATCAAACAATGATGTAAGTATGCTATAAATTGTATAGTGTATGCTCATGCAGGGTTCTTCCTAGAGCTTCTTCTTCATAAGTCCTGCAAAAAGGAAAGCATCGGACTCATCTGGCCCACCCATCCATAGGCCATATGATGTTAGTCACCAACGCTCCCCTTTTCTCCTTTTTACTTCACATCACTTGGCTGTCGACCCAGCCCCAGGGAGCATACTAAGGTCGCTTCACATGGTATACGTTTTTTGGCTAGCCCGCTAATCCTGACCTTATCCATGCCTAGCTAAAGGACTCGAATCAAGCCCTTCTCCAATGAGTGTGAACTCTCTCATTACCCTCGTCCATCTTTTCAACTTTTTCTAAGTTCCCAATCTCTTATCAGTAATTACATCATTCATTTCTCATAACCATTGTACATAAACATCATTTTGCAAGCTTCTAATAAATGAATTCTCTTAATGATTTATGTGTTGATTTACATTTCCCTTAACACACCCACTCAACACGTTGTCGTCAAAAGAGTAAACCATAATACTTCATTAACATTCTTAATTAATAATGCTTGTTAATTAGTTATTAACAAAGAGAACATGACCTAGATTAAGAAAAGACAATTCTCTCTACTCACACACTCCAATCCTCCTTATTAAAGAAGAAAAATTTATTTCTTTAATCCTCTACGCTCTCACAAAATCCCTAATTCTCTCATAATAATACAAGAGATGGAAACCATAGCTTGAGCTATGCCCTAATTATACACATATAATTTATCCTCTCTCTTTCCTAAATCACAATTATAAATAACCATTTCTTTACATAAAAATACAAAACCCTAACCCTAATTAACCACAATTCTCTAAACACAGCATAATAAATAATAACTACAATATAAGCTTCTCTATTCTATTCGTCGGGAGACTAGAGAAGGTAGTTAATCTTTAATTCTCTTAAAAATCATCAAAGAGATGCTTAATTTAATTGAAAACTAAGAAAACATAGAGAAAGAAGACTTTCTACAAGAAAAATTCTTACAAAATAGCATAACTCTAGGAGGGAATAGATTAGAGAATAGCCTAATCACACAATTCTATTTCTCTACTTCCTCTAATCATTTACTGATCACAATTAATGAAATTCCAAAACTTAATTTCACGAGAAAGGGCTCTCTAATTGTAGAAATGAGAGCAAAAGAGACAGAAAAGAGTGGAGAACAAAAAGAAAGGGCCTCCCACGGCACTTTATGGCACTCCTTAACATATTAGTACCATAATTCAACAATAGAGAAAGATTAATTAAGATTCATTGCTGAAAATTTAGAGAAAAACCTAAAAAATACTTACAAAGCACTTGGCTTGACAATGGGAGAGCGGGAATCAACCTTCTAGCTCCAAAAACTACTCCAATGTGACCCAAGAGTGGAGGGGGTAGTAGTAGGAAGCACCAAACAGTAAAAGGGAGAGAACATTATGACAAAAATGAGCTCTAAAACCCTTGTGAAGTTTTCAACATGAGATTAGGGAAAAGAAGCCTGGTGCAATTAGCCCAAATTCAATAGGATTTGGAAAGATGCAGGGGAGAAGAGAGCTTGAGCTCTTGCAAGCACACACACACTCACAAAGCCCTAATAGAGAACACACAAGGTAAGAGGCTGAAAATCTTCTTCTTCTTCACACAACACTCAACACACCATATACAAAGATAAGAGTATACACGATATGAAAAGGTACTCAACCAAATACATACTAGGGTTCTCTATAGTGTGAACCCAACTAAATGAGCTGGCGCTATATCTATGCCAATCTCTAGAATGGCTATCACACAGCCTGTCATCCAACTGGCCGCATATCACCCATGATCTCACCACCATGCCAGTGGTGTAAGTGTGGGGCCTATCCCCCAGGCGAGTCATCAGTGTTCACCGCCTCACTAGATGAGCTCGATATCTCAACACTCCCCCTCGAGCTCAACTCCATCTCATGTACACCAAGCGAAGCCCTGAATCTGTGGTGCTTCTTGGTACCCAATGTTTTGGTGAAGATGTCAACACGACCTGATCCTGTGTGCTGACATAAACAAGGTCAACGTTTCCTGCCAAAATGGTAGTGGACCTCTATATGCTTCCTACGAGCATGAAAAATTGGGTTTCTAGCCAACTGTATAGTGCTAATGTTGTCATAGAAAATGACAACTTGTCTATCCACTGATAGACCCAAATTTGCAAGTAGCTTTCTCAACCAAGCTACCTCACATGCTACCATAGCAGCACCTCTGTACTCGGCCTCTGTACTAGATAGAGCAACCGTAGGCTGCTTCTTGCTGCTCCAAGTCACAGCAGCACTCCCCAAAGAAAACATGAAGCCACTAGTAGATCTTCTATCTGAGATACTACCAGCCCAATCAACATCCCATGTACACATATCTCTGTCCTCCCAGTCTCATAGAATAGTCCACAATGCAAAGTAGACCTCACATACCTCAGTATGCGTCTCAATGCATCCAAATGCGGTTTCCGTGGAACTTGCATAAACTGACTCACCAACCCAACAACATAGCTCAAATTTGGTCTGGTGATCGTCATATAGATCAAGCTTCCTACTATGCGCCTATACATAGTAGGATTGTTACATTCCCGTAACGCCGCTACGGGCATTACCACAAGAGGGGACGGCCTCTGGCTCACCACCCAGCCATAGAGGAAGAATGAGGATTGCCCCTCATCCCCCAGGCTATATAGTGTGTGGCCTACCGTCCACACTAGCCTGGCCGCCCATGACTCCGCACGGGCATCCTCTCCCACTGAACCCCGGACATGGCCACCCGGTCTGCCGTCGGTCACAGGCATTACAGCCTACGTGACAAGGATCCTCCAAGATCTCTCCTGAATCTACACTCAACTTGCCATTCTGATCTAATGGCACGGAAATAGGCTTACAGCCTGTCATACCATACTTGGACACCATGTCCAAGCCATACTGTCTCTGCAGTAATCCAATACCATGTGGTAACCTAATCACCTCAATGCCCAAGAAATATCTGAGCTCCCCCAGATCCTTCATCTCGAACTTCTGTCTAAGCAAGATCTTTACATCAAAGATCTCTCCATCATGGTCCCCCGTAATGATCAAGTCATATACATAGATGACAACAAGCACAACCCCTCTTTCACCATGTCTCACATACAGCGAGAAATCTGCATTGGCTACATGAAAGCCAATAGTGACAAGATATTCAGAAATCTTATCAGACCATGCTCTTGGTGCTTATTTTAAGCCATACAAGGCTTTCTTCAACCTGCAAACATGCTCGGGGTGACTCACATCCTCATAACCACGTGGCTGCAACATATACACCTCATCACTGTTATGTTTTACTTTGTACACCCACTTGCATCCAATGGCTTACTTGCCTTTAGGCAATTGCACTAAATCCCAAGTTTCATTTCCATATAGTGCATCCATCTCCTCATCCATAGCTTTCTCTCCCAACACACATTTCCAATAGCCTCATCAATGCATGTGTGGGCTCTACAACCTGCACAACTTTTGCCATATATGCATAATGATGTGCCACATAACCATCATAGGTAAACCTCTGCACAGGATTTTTCACTCTCCCAGATCTTCGCAGCTTTTCATTCATGGCTTCCATAGCCTTCTTTACACCAGGTGTTCTCATAGTAGCTGGGATCCCAAGCTCCTCATCAAGGCTCATATCTGAGTCACTAGACTCTCCATCAACATGAGAATGCCCTGCAGAAATGTCAGGCATACCAAGGGGCTCAACCACTTTCTCTTTTCCTTTACGTGATGTACTAATCACGTATGCAGGACTGGTACTATGACGCAGCCTACCACTCCATGGTCTATCAACAGACCCACTAGATGAGGACTCTCCTGGTCCACTCAAAGACTATGATTGCTGACCTGCATTCTGTGCAACCACACTTCCACTCACATCAACCCCAACAGCTTCTTTTTCAGCAGCATACCAGCTGCTTATCTCATCAAAAACAACATCCCTGCTTACCCTCAACTCACGTGTAGCAGGGTTATAACACCTGTATCCCTTTTGCTCAAGGGAATATCCAATAAACACACAAATTTTCAGCTTTTGGATCCAGCTTAGTTCTCAGCTCATCTGGCACATGCACATATGCAATGCATCCAAAGACTTTCAGAAGACAAATCAGGTTTTCTGCCAGTAAACCTCTCCTCTGGAGTTACATCATGTATGGCTGCAGTTGGAGTCCTGTTCATGATGTATACTGCTGTAGAAACAGCCTCAGCCCAATAGCTATGTGGCATATTCTTCTCTTCCATCAATGCTCACACAATCTCAGCAATGTGCCTGTTTTTTCGCTCAGCAACTCCATTTTGCTGCGGAGTGTATCTGCATGTAAACTGTCTCCGAATACCATTCTTCTTCAAAAATTCAAAGAACTCAGTGGAGTACTCTCCCCCTCCATCTGACCTTAGACACTTTACATATTTCCCTGTTTGCTTTTCAACCATAACTCTGAAATTCTGAAAGTGAGTGAACACCTCACTCTTCTCCTTCATGAAATATACCCACACTTTCCTTGTGTGGTCATCAATGAATGTCACATAATACCTGCAGCCTCCGATAGACATTGTCTTTGTAGGACCCCATACATCTGAATGCACAACATCTAGTGCATTTCTGCTCACATATCTGTTACGTGGAAATACATGCTTTGTTTGCTTTCCAAATTAGCATGCTTCACATATTCTCTGCATACCTTCCACTTTAAATTTTGGCAGCCCTGTCACAATTCCTTTAGTCTGCATAGACTTCATTCTCTGCACATTCACATGTCCAATTCTTTTATGCCAAATGTCTGTGTCTGCAACAATTCCTGAACCATTTGCAAACATCGCAGCACTCATTTCAAGCATGTCTACATTCAACGTAAACATTCTGCCCACTCTGTTACCTTTTGCAACCCACCTGCACTTGTCTTTAAAGTCTTCAACATAACAACCATCAGGGTTAAACCGAACCTGCAAACCCTGCTCAACCATCTGGCCAACTGAAACTAGATTCTTTGTTATATGTTCGGAACGTGAAGTACATCTGCAAGGTACTTCACTTTACCATCTTGCATAGACAATGGCACATCTCCAACATGGGCAATTGGATGAGCAGTGTCATCCCCTGTTTCCACAAAACCTGG
This sequence comes from Cibotium barometz, assembly GCF_041138505.1. Lineage (NCBI taxonomy): Eukaryota > Viridiplantae > Streptophyta > Polypodiopsida > Cyatheales > Cibotiaceae > Cibotium > Cibotium barometz. The sequence goes on from NC_141093.1 coordinate 24,994,074, forward strand.
TCGTTCAAGGTTTTTCATCTCCTTGAACCACTCCCCATGACTTGTCATGTGGTTCGAAGCATCTCAATCCACATACCATACATCATCTTTTTGTGTTGCTTCAACATTTTCAAACATGGCATTCACGACATGCTGCATAACAAACAACCTTTCATTATCCTCATTGTTTCTACTTGAGGATGCATAGTTGTTCTGCTGCACTTTCCCATTTTGTATGTCAGCCTGCTTCTTATAACATTCTGCCTGCACATGTCTAGGCTTACCACAATAAAAGCATTCACGTGCATCATTATATTACCTTTGCCAATTTCCACGTCCTCTTTGACTCCCCCTGCCTCTGAATTTGCCTCTTCCACCTGTGTGTTGTTGATGTTGTTGTTGTGTATTCTGGGACTGTTGTTGCTGCTGCTGCTGCTCTGCTGGCCATAATTCTGATTACCTGTTCGGCTACCTCCTTGACCGTGTCCACGGCCTCCTCTACCTCGTCCTCTACCTGAACTTATGTAGAAGGCCTGTTGCTCTGAACTGTTTTTGTTTTGTGAAGACTGTTAGTCTTCACCCAAGCTCTTCTCTTCTATAATCAGCATAGACACCAAATCTGTAAACTCGGGAATGTTTTCCCGAGTCTGAATAGGCGTTTTGAACGCCTTGTATTGTGGCCCGAGACCATGTAGACAGACTTCCATCTTATCATCATCATCTACTCACATACCAATAGATGCAAGGGATTCCACAATACCCTTTATCTTCAATGCATAGTCATTCACAAACATGCTCCTTTTCTCCATAGTATGAAGTTCATTCTTCAACTGTATCTTACATGCCTTGGTATTTGTTTCATAGAGTTTTACCAAGGTGTCCCATGCCTCCTTGGGGGACTTGGCATCCTGAATGTGCCCAATCATGGTGTCCTATATACTAATGGAGAGCCAATACATAACTTTCCTGGCTCCTTGGTTCCTTTAAACTCTTTCACATTTGCAGCAGTCGGATTTATGTCCAATATCTCCGGTGCCTCTTCATGCTCACCTTCTATGTAGTTCCAATAGCCCTTTCCCATCAGGAAATTCGTCAACCTGAACCTCCAAGCATGGAAGTTGTTCTTATCAAGCTTCTCTGCTACAATCTGGGTTATGCCATCATTTGACATCTTGCCAGACACACAAACAAACTACTGTATTTCCTGCAGCGGTATCGTAATGTCACAACCAGTGACTTCAATATGCATACATACACCCAATGGAAACTGTTGACCTCTTTGCAGCACCCACAGTGTCTGCATAGCCAATCTGTCTTCCTGCAGTTCTTAAAACAGAGTTCTGTAGAGAATCGATGACTTACCCGTAGTGCTCGAAATCGCCTGCTTTCTGAAAAACGGAGGTCCAGACGCGCCCGAAACGCGTTTTCGACCCGAAAAATAAGTCCGATAGAACAATATGGTTGCCCTATAGCTTTACTCCCGCAAAGAAAGCTCCTCAATCAGAGATCGTTTGTCGGTGCCTCTCGTAGAGCTCCCGACAAGGGTGTAGTCACCAACACAAATAGGGAAGAGTAGTTGAAGCTCTTACCCTCGTACCACTTCCTGTGGTTCTCTTGCTTGCAGCTTAGCCCTTAACACGAACCAGGCTCTGATACCATGAAAAGATGCAGGGGGGAAGAGAGCTTGAGCTCTTGCAAGCACACACACACTCACAAAGCCCTAATAGAGAACACACAAGGTGAGAGGCTGAAAATCTTCTTCTTCTTCACTCAACACTCAACACACCATATACAAGATAAGAGCACACATAATATGAAAGGAACTCAACCAATACATACAAGGGTTCTCTATAGTATGAACCCAACTAAATGAGCTGGCGTTATAACTATGCCAATCTCTAGAATGGCTGTCACACACAGCCTGTCATCCCACTGGTCGCATATCACCCAAGATCTCACCAACTATGCCAGTGGTGTAAGTGTGGGGCCTATCCCCCAGGCGGGTCACCGCCTCACTAGATGAGCTCGATATCTCAACAGGATTCTGGGGGGGATTTTTTCTAGTGAGAGCATTTTCTAGTGAGCACTTTTTGGAAATTGGCCGAGTGGATTCCAAAAAGATTCCCTCCCCCTCCATCAAGACAGAGAGGGGCGAAGAGAGTTGGAGAGAGATTCATGACATAATTATTTATGAGAGGGAGAGGGCGAGAGAGAGCCAGAGGGAGTGAAAAATAGAAAAACATGACAACATCACATCCTCTACATCGAGGTTATTGCTTCAAAGTGAAAATAAAACCAAGTTCATTCACATACAACTTTCAAATACAGAAATGTGAAAACCATCATCTTTACTACTATGGGCCTTGGTTGTCCTCTGGGGTGAAGGCACAAAGTAAGCGAACGACGTTCATACCCTTCCACACTTCCTCTAGCAAGACACGCTTAAACAATTCATCAATAAAACCATGGGCTCACCATATCGCAATTAAGCCTACCACTTTGGTCTTCGCTTGAGAAATAGCATCATCATTACCAGGAAGTGGAAAGGATGTGAGATGATTCCATGCTTATGCACCATCTACAGTCTTCTACTTGACCTCCACATTGGTGGCCTCCCTCGCGCCGATACGTGCATCAACAACTTCAATGCTAATATTTGATGAGGCCATCACAAACAATACGAAGGAGGGTTTAGGGTGCTATACTCTACTAACAAGTCTTGGTGGCAATGGTGATTAACAAAGTGCTATGGAGTTTATATCTATATTTATAGTAGTGGGAGAGGTGTACTCTACTTTTTCAACAAACAAAATTTAAAAACATTTTATCTTTTTTAATGTCAATAATAAAGGCATCTTTCCTTCTAGTTTCTACACCAGAATTATAAAGGCATCTTTTTGTACTTTTTGGGAAAGAGCAAGTATATACTGTTTTTTTTAAATACATGCAATTTCAAAGAAGGGGTTGTGAGCTTTGTGGAACACCTTGCCTCTCTCTTCTCTCTCTAGCTCGTCATTCCCCTCTCATTTTCCTAAGATTTCTAACCATTTAATGCGAGTAACGTGAATACCATTCATCAATAGATGACCATGTTCTACAATACCATACCTGCTTGAAAATACACAACCCACAGTGGCGAGAGGTGGAAGAGGTAGTGAGGGTGGGGAGAAAGATAATGTAGAACCCTCTACAATGAGGTTGCTTCAGCGAGGCTACAAAAGTCCCAAAAAACTATAAGACAAGTAATATTCCATGCATTCAATTGTCTAAATTAGGGTAGGTTCTCCTACGAGACAAGGAATTGTAAAGCTCCAAGTCCGATAGGCTAGGTTGGTGGATGCACATATTCTCGTGCTGGCTCAGCACACGCAAGTAAACGAAGTACAAGTGCTTGCATGCAAGATATTGCTTCTTCTTGAATTCTCTATCTGAAAAATCTGGAGACATATAATACGATTTGTCTTTCACATGCACATCATATTTTCCATGTGTGCATCATCCCGGTGCGATTCGAGCTTGAAAACTTCATACTTGTGCTCCAGTCTCTGCACTTCTTCTACCATTGAAGCTTTCATTTTCAAAGCGACCTTTATTTTTTTACCGCTTTCTCTAATATCAATGTGCAATACTTGACTCATGCCATTTTGCATGCCTAAGCCACCTGCCTCTGTGTTATTAGTGGACCCATATGGTGGTTCTTTGGAAGTTTCAATTGTAAAGAACCTTGTAGCCCCATCGCTACTAGGTGAGTGGGTATAACACCTTTTTCATTGTTGCTCTCCACCTGGTATCCACCTTCCCATAATGAATGTACCTCCTCGTCCTATGAGATTAGTTCCTATAGCAAGAATTCACCATATCTTGGGTGGTGGATTGGGCTTTAATTCTATGTTAGTGTCCACAATATAGCAATGAAGCACGTGGTCAGGGAAAAACCACATTCATTATCTAATGACACCATTAGGGTGCTTGCGATAGCCTTCAAAATACGGTGTAGGCACACCTTTCACAGATCCGGCTATGTGTTGCCCACACCTCTTACCCCCACAAGGCATTCCACTGCATGGACCTTGCCTACCCAATGCATGTCCTTTGGATTGTCCACATTGCTTTATTCACCTCGCGCTCAATGACACTGAACTCGATGACTTTCGTTGTTCTTTCTGTAGTACTACTTGTATCATGCTTCTTAAAAACGATCTTCCATAGCCTCCCAACATACTTGCGGTCTCGTATATGTGTGTTATACTCTGGTCAATGCATGGCCTCATCATCAATATCAATAACCACAGCGGTTGGTCTCTTGTGACGTGCACTTTCTTTTTCACCGGTGAGAGGGGTAGGTGCCTTATACATGGGTGTTCCTTCAGTTGCTTGATTAACTGTTCGGACCACTTAGGTTAGACTTGTAGACAACCGTTCTTTTAGTTTCTCCAAGCTTGTTCCTCTCCCTATGTGCTTGCCTTGAGAGTAAGAGACTACCTTTGTTCTTTGCAAAATTGTGTTTGCCATATCAGTAGTACATGCATCGTAAAGAGAAATCTTGCATCTATAGCCTTCCCCTACAAGCCAACTTCCATGCTTGCTTTCTACTAGGTTTGTTCTTGGGGTATTTGGACCATCATTAATTCTCTCTATTTTTGTCATGAATGAACCCCAATGTGCTGTGCGCACCTCCCACCAGCTCAACCAAGAGTCCATTAACTGACATACTCCTATCCATCACATGACCATTACGCCACCATTGACGTATCAATTGAGCCTCTACGGAGCCATGTGCCACTTCTCGCACATGACTTTCTGCTCTCCTTGAGATGTAGCACATACTTTATTATGTGGGAAACCATTCTTTACAATGAAATAGGCAAGACCTCTCCCTATGTGTCAGGACGTTATTTTTCCCACCATTGAACATATGTCAAACTGCATTCCAATTAGCTTAAGCCTCGTGCCATGAAACCAAATAAATCTGGTGCCATCACCTCATTAATGCATTCCTAGAATAAACATTGGGCCTCCATATCCTCCTCTTTCATTTCACATGTCGCAATTGTTAGAAGATCCTACATGCTGCATGAAAACTCTAATCATTTATGATGTAACACACTTGACCAGCTCTGACTACTTTTATACTCTACATTCATAATATAATACCTTGGATCATACACATGACAAGCCATATGGTCACCCAATATGATGTTTGTCGAGTGTGGTCGAACTATATCGACGCATGTTGTAGGTCGCCAGAGCCAATCCATCACATTCGATTGACCAAATCCAACCCTGCACAGTGGTGGACATCTTGAAAACAAAGCACTTCTCACCTGAGGACCTTTGTCTTGAGAACCTGCTTCCGTGAAAAAAATCATAAGTGTACTCTCGTTTTATCTTCAGAAGTGCATCCAAGCCTGAAATCTCCTTTGAAGGCTTATGCCAAGCTGCAAAGACTGACCAGAGACCTACTGACCTCTAAAACCTAAAAATCAAATTGTTCAAATTTCACACTTTACTTATCTAGATTTTAATAACTCTTTTACAAAAACATAATAGCCCAACCAAATTAGGTTACCAGCTGTCTTCCACCAGTGGTTCCATCTTCTCTGTAATGTTGGTGAGCTTGTATTCCCCAGTGAAATGTGAGGAACCACCTTCTTGCACTAGCATTGCCATTATGATTTCTTTTTTTGTACCTTTCATTCCCCGGCATATTGCGATCTACTCCTAACACCCTGGACACCATTTGCTTTGTCATATCAATTAGTGCCTTTGATGTAACTGCCTATACATTATGTTGATGGAAACCGATGTGTATCATTAATTGACTCATCGTCTCGTCAGAGGGCATCACATAATAGATGTAGCAATTGCATGAGGCAATGCATATTGCCGGCATTGATGAGTAGTAATGGCAAAGGAAATTTCCAGATGCATTGTTGCACTCCTCTCCAGTGGGTCAGTGCCAGCATGCTTCCAGTAAAAGTTCATTCACACACTTCAAATTACCTAGGCAATGGCTTCTCCGACACACTCTAGGGAAGGAAATGTTAAAGGTTTGTGGCTTTGACCACCAATGGGGATCATATTTATGATCCATGGAGTCCATTCCTACACGTGTTCCCATGGTTGGTTGGAACTCAAATGCAATATCACCATTATATTGCCTAGGAATCTCCACAACCTTGATAACCTCTTTGACATTCAACAAAATCTTTGTTAGTGTGTTTCTCTTCTTCATGCTCCAAAGGTATTCCAAAATGCTCTTACCATCTCCTCTTGCAACAGTGGACGAGGCCGGTCCACCAGTTTTGTTGTTATCTTCTTGTAAGGGGCTGCATATATCTATCACATCAGGCGGAGTTGGAAGTCCCCTGGGCAGGCTATCTAAGATGGCTATTGGTTGTGGGTTTGAGTTTAACGAAGCATCAACTATTGGAGAGTAATTGGTTGAAAGAGAGTCCTCAAGTATATATAGCTCCTCCCCCTCATGATTAGAGGTTGGCTCTACAGGGACATGCAACTCTTGGGACCCAATATTTATTATTACTTGCAATCCATAAAATGATCAGGGAGCTACTTGTTCTTGTAACTTTGCACTCATGAGAACTCGACCATTGCTAAAACATAGATTCTTCTTAGAAGATGGGAAGGAGACTGTACAACTCATTGTAAAGAGGAACAAAAAAGAAGTATACAAGAACAAAAAAGAATGACACAAGTACCAAGTACACACAAAATGAATGGTGATAAACACCCTTAAATAAGTTGGCCATTTTTTATTTGACCGTTTTAAAGTAATTATTATTTTTGAAAAAAATATTACTTTAAAAAATATGTGGTTGATATATATATATATATAATGAGCATCTCCCTATGTATAACTAAACATTATAGGCTTACATAAATGTAACAATCAATGCTCTATATAATGTTTTGACATACCCACTAACATTAAGTTTTATAATATCAATTTACGCCATCATAGACCTTGCAATATACATAATATATATCCTTTCAAGCAATACATCATTTTTACATGTAGAGTGCATGATTGTAGTAGCCAATGACATCTACTCTTATGACATGTAAGTGATCAACCTTGTAAAGTAGAGATGGAATCTTTATTTTGTACTTAACCTTTGTTTACAGTGTTATATCATTAGAAAATGTCTCATTAAGTTAAATTAATTGCCTTTAGATTGATATATATATTAATCACACTGTGAGCTTTTCAACTACGGCATTAGGGAGGAGTGTAACGAAGAGGATCTCTCTCTCTCTTTCTCTCTCTCTCTTGACTATAAGTGTGATGTCTCCTTGTATTGGTAAGCATATTTGTACTATGCAAGATACTTTAAGAAATAAGTCGACTATTAAAAGATTCTAAATTGTGTTCATGGAAATATCTATCATTGTCACTTCTTATGTGATAGTGATTCCATTCGCGGCATACAGGTGCTTTCCAATAACTTGTGTGAATATAAAATTATAGATATAAGTAAACCATTGAAATAGAGGAAGGGATAATCAGAGAGTGGGGGAGTGCAACGAAGAGGATCTCTCTAGACTACCTACCTGGACAGCACAGTCCATGTAGGCAGTGCCATGTATAATGCCTGCGCTCGGGCATTACACGTGGCATGCCTATGTGGACTACGTTGTCCATGTAGGCAATGCCACGTGTAATGCTCGAGCTCACATGGCACCAATTTAACACTGCCACATGTAATGCCCGAGTGCCACATGTAATGCCTGAGTGCCACATGTAATGCTTCAGCTCAGGCATTACACGTGGCAGCACCGCATGGCATGTGCATGCCATGCACATGGCGCATGCCACGCTGGATTTTGCTATCTAATGGCTTCACAAGCCGTTAAACAGCACGAGCCCTCCCCCTCACAAGCGCCCTCTCCCTCAATGAGCCCTCCCCCTCACAAGCGCCCTCTCCCTCAATGAGCCCTCCCCCTCACAAACGCCCTGCCCTCAACAAGCCCTCCCCCTTAATGCGCCTCACACACACCCTCCCCCTCAATGCACCCTCCCCCTCTCCCCTCTCCCCAAACACACTCTACACCCTTGTCCTCACTCCATGCAGGATCTCCAAGAACGCCCCTTAGACATCCTCTCCCTCAACGTGTCAATTTGTCCCACATTTGAATCTCCCTCAACGCCTCCATCTCTCTCTCTTAAGTTCTCAAACCTCTACAGGTGTAAAGAAAATTCCTCCCCATATGCATTTACAATCTAAGGGCTTCACTGAAAATCTAGACGCGATCGTAGTATCGCAGGGAAGTGGGCATGGCACCAGTTTCCATATTAAGCAATGTAACCAACACATCTGGATTGCAGTTGGTTGTGAGGCCTACTCCTATAATACCCACCATGTTAACCACTCTGGTTAACATCATTTTTCAATCATGGGGTCACACTTCTTGTAACTTATCTTTTTGTAACCACGCAAAGCATTGATTGATAAAAGAGATATGGGATGACTGAGCTTCTTGTGTAATTCTGGTCATTAGAAATGAGATGTACATAGATCTAGGAAGCTAGTTTTGGGCCCCCAATTGTAAATGGGTGGCCAGCCATTGTAAAAAGAGAGCTCTTGTATATAAGACATTTTATGGAATGTGAAAAGGGGATAATCCCATTAGTCTCAATTGAGTTTCTCTCTCTCTCTCTCTCTCTCTCTCTCTCTCTCTCTCTCTCATGGTTGCTTTCTTATGTTGTAGATGGTTGCATGCTTGATTGTTGTGGTGTGTGCATGTTAAGAATGGTGATGATCTAGCTTCTCTTCTCCTCTCCCCTCTCTTATATCTCTACCAAGATCCCTCTTGCATGCATGTTGGCATGAAGTGAAGGTAGAGCTTTCCATAGCTCCCTCCTTCTTTGCTCTTCACCTAGCTTATGAATCTCCACTTTGGTGACACAAGTGGTGGTGGAGTGAGACCCTAGCAACCTCACAAAGGGGAGTCAACCCCCCTCATTAGGGTTGGCTAAGTGCTAATCTCCAACTCACAAAGGGGAGTCAACCCCCCTCATTAGGGTTGGCTAAGTGCTAATCTCCAACTCAACCCTTGCATGGTTGTTTCTCTTCTTCTTTCCCTCTCTTGTGTGCAAGGTTGTATGTTTAGCTTAACATCTTTGCCACCGCTGTAGGGGAGAGCACTTAGCTTAGGGTCCTCCACACATTTCATGTGCTAGAGTCGTTATTTTGCCAAGTTGGAGTGCAAATCCACCGGCTGATCGCATGTTGTTTGAGCTTGTTGCTTGTTTGATTGATTGTGTTCAAAAGAGCTATGGAGGTCAACCGAGCATTGGATCATTGAAGTCCACCAAATGTAGAAGACACAAGTAGGTGTTTAATTTTTGCTATTGACATTCATACAATTTTTTATTTTTTGCTCAAATTTTGTTAAGTTTGCACAATAGTTTAATCATTGAATTAATCTTAATTTATTAGGTTTCTTTATGCATTCTAGGTATCAATAGGTAGCTAGAGGCTAGCTCTACCTCTCATAAAAACAAAAGTTCAAAAAAATATTTGGGAGACACCTGAACCTACAAAAATCAAAGGAGGGAAGTAGGCAAAAAATTGCATTATGGATGAACCTCTGAGAAGTGAACGCCCGTTCCATTCACAGTGAACGGTTGTGGGCAAGTTTGCGACACCCATTCTCATTCTCCTGGGCATATCTTGTGAGATCTCGAGCCATTAATAAGTGTGATACTTGAAATCACAACTCTACAAGAATATACATCTCCCTTATGCACCCCTTCCATTATATCTCAACCATTTCCAAATAACCCATTCATCTATTCAGATTACAATTTCTTGCAAATAAACATTGTTGGAGTGGCTTGTGGCAAGATCTTACAAAACATGTGCACAAAAAGGGCATTAAAAAGGAAATAATTGCATTGATTAAGCATAAATTGCATTAAATAAGGGGTACAGCTGCATTGTCAAAGAATTTTTGTCGGTGGCAGAAGTCAGACCTACAGCATTAAAAATCTCTGAAAACTGAAAGTGAACGCCCGTACCATTTATAGAGTATGCCCGTACCATTTTAAGTGCAAGATTATTCCTTCCTAAAGCATACGCCCATTCCAATGTGCCATGCCCATTCCCTTCCCCTTGCCACATCCATTCCATCTCGTTTGCCTTGGCTGCAACAAGCATATATCCGTGCCATATTTGCCACGCCCGTGTCATTTCTCCTTTCTGAAGTGTACGCCCATGGTGGCAACCTTTTGCCATGCCCATACCATCTGTTTGCCACACTCGTGTCATTTCTCCTTTCTGAAGAGTATGCCCGTACCATCTGTTTGTCACGCCCCTGTCATTTCTCCTTTCTAACGTATACGCCCATGGCAACCTTAAAGCATACGCTCGTACCATCTTGAAAGTATACGACTGTACTATCTATTTGCCACACCCGTGTCATTTCTCCTTTCTAAAGTGTATGCCCATGGCAACCTTAAAGAATATGCCCGTACCATCTACCATTCCCAAAAAAAAAAAAACAATTCATAGGGGGTCCTGCACAGTAATTCCACACATTCATACACCTATGCTCGGGAAAATTAGTACGAAATAACCCTCTCTTTGAGGATATAAACTCTCCTAAAGCTCCCTCACTCATAAGGTCAGACCCATCGGTCAATATAGCTTGGAGCCAAATGGTGTTAGTCTTTGACAACACCAGTGAGAGTGAAGATCATCACAGCATGAGACAAGATACTCCTCACCTCAAAATAGGATACCTTGAGGCTCAGTGTATACCACCTATCCAGGAGCAAGACCCTACCTCTCCTACACATTCACATAGAGAAGCCTTGCTTTGAGGCTCTGCAACTTTATCCTAGGAAACACAGTCTCAGAAGAGCCACATCCCAGGGCAAGAGGTATGGAACACCAACAAGAAAGAGATCCCATGCTGCCTCTAGATCCTAGATCGAAAATAGGGCAAAGTGAGAGCCATCAAACCCAGACTCATCCATCAGTCTCTAGGGTCTAGAGAGCCATGCCTGTCTCTAGGGTCACCGATTCATTTTGGACCTAGAGACCCATACTAAACCCAAGGCTTGGTTCAGCTCCCCAAGGGCCCAAAACGTTGTATTAATCAAAGAGAAAGGGCCTACCTGGCCCCGTCATATCAACCTACGCCACCTGTATATCAACAATACCCACCTCGGGGAGTATACCCAGGATACCACATGGGGCCACATGAGGCACAGCCCAATCCACCCATGAGACAAGGACCTCCATTGATGGTTTATTATCTGCCTTACCTAGCTCCTTCAACCCATCGTTCCCCAACCAGCACACTCACTCCAACCATGGCAGGGCTAATACCAAAAATGTTGAGAAAAGCCACCCATGGAAATAGGGAGGGGGTGACTGCTAGTATCATGCCCCCAATACCAGCTCAACCAGCACCAGGGACCCAAACTAGAGCGGAGCAAAATTGCAAACATCTCGAAACTAATCACTACATTCAATGGGACTAGAGACCCCATCTTGCACTTAGAGATGTTCAACCAGATCTTTGAAGCCTTTGGCCATGTGGATGACCAAGTTAAGGTGGGTGCCTTTGGCCATGTGGATGACCAAGTTAAGGTGGGTGCCTTTGGCCTCACCCTAGATGGTAAAGCCGGCCAATGGTTTAGGTCCTTGAAAATAGAAGATAAGGCCACCTTCGAAGCCTTGAAAGAGGCTTCAAGGTTGGATATTTTCGTCAAGGAACTAGATGAAGTCTTCTTGAGCAGCTACACAATGTTAAACAAAAGGATGGTGAAACCATCTGAGATCACATCAACAGAGTCAGATATCTCCACTACCATTGTAGTGCCAAAGACAAGTTCTCTGATGATGAAAGGATAATAGGGAGATTTCTGGAAGGTCTAGAGGACGTACCCCTACACAAATCCTTGTATGCCTTGGCACATACCTCCTTCAAGCAATGTTGTATGAGTGCTATATATTTTGAGGACAACTTCAAGAGAACACATTCCTGATAACTCCATGAGGGTACATCATAAGCCTCGTTCAAGACCACCAGCACCATATTTAATGGAAAGAGCAAGGATTCCACCTCTGGACAACATGTCGAGTAGTTGGCCACTGCATTAATGATTATATCTCCCATGTTAGTGATGGTGCATGGCATAAGCTGAATGAGCAGCCTGTACCTCTTCTTGATGAGGATGATGCCGTATCAGTTCTAGAAGCAGTCCATACCAATGATGAACTAGATGTATGGCACATGTTCTCGCCAAAGCAGGGCAGTAGAGGTCATGAACACATGGGCTGAAATGTTTCCAGATTTCGGCTTTGTACCACATACCGACATCTGCATGTTCAATCCGCATTGGGTTTTGGCCTAACCTTGGAGCAGGTGTTGCCGAATATGCAATGTGGCAGAAGATGATGTTGTACATGGGATTGACAATCTCTGCAAATGCTGATGAAGGGCTTAGTAAGCAAGCATTGGATTGCTTGGAACAAGATCAATGTGCCATGATGGCGGAAGGAAGTGCAAAAGACAAAAACAACTCGCAAGAATATTTCCCAGAAGGTATGGCTGCCATGGAGTAGTATGATAGGGCTGAATTGCCTATAGCCAATCTTAAACTTGTTGACGAGCAAGAAGCCCTTTTTGAGATCGAAGAAGATGCCGATCTAGATGACCAGATGTGGCTGGACAACCCCATGACACCCAAGACAAAGCTTGAGGAGTAGCATGTTTTCCGGATGGCTGCTCAAATGAAAGAGCAAGATGCATACATTGTGGATGCTCGAATGAATGAGTTGGAGGTTTGCTTTGCGAATGCTCGCATGAATGAGTAGTATGTTTGCTTTGAGGATGCTCGGATGGATGACCAGGAAAGGTTGCAGCATGCACCCACCATGGATGAGGAAGAGGGTGAAGCAACGGAGGAACTGTGTGGTGGCCGAGAGAGCTCGAAAATGCCTTCGCAGGTTGAGACCCCTCAAACAGATATGCCGAAGAGCATAGAGGCAACGGAGGAGCTGTGTGGCCGAGAGAGCCCGGAAAAGCCCTCACATATTGAGCACCCTCAGATACATATGACGGAGAGTATGGAGAATGATCTCCAGGATGCTTCAATGCATCAAAACAAGGGTGAGGTAGGAGAGGAGTAGAGTGGCTAGAAAGCCCAGATCCCTTGGATGTATAAGCAGGTAAATACCTAGAATGCAGTTTATGCTTGGATGATGAGTAGAGGAGATTCATATGATCCAAAGGGTAGTCCTAGCCATGATTATGGGTTGGTTATGCTGAAGGTTGAGAGAGCATGGAAGGAGCATGAAGGCCGGAAGAGCCAGGCAATGCCCTTGGATGTCTCTAACCTTGCATCAGGTTTCCCGCATGGTGTAGATATTCCGAAAAATCTAGTTTCGAGTCAGGATGATGACATAGACTGGTTTGACATGCTACTTGCCATTAATGGTGTGCTTGTCCATGGTGATAGCCTTGTAGAGGTTGATGTAGCTTGGTTTGACACCTTACTGCAAGAGTAGATGGGGATTATGCAGATTATGCTTGTATACCACATGTAGTAGATCATGGACTAAGTGTTCTGATGAGCCTACACAGTATGATGAAGATGTGGATAGAGTGCTTAATTGGCTGCTTATGCACACACTCTTGTGCTATTTAGCAGATTTCTTCGCACATGATGTGCCATGTTCATCGAGTCGAGCTCGAGGTGTTGTGCCATTTGGTGTATGTCAGCATGTAGCGATGCTGGAGCTTCATTGACATATCCTTTTGATGGGCAATGTTATGCCTACCCCATCTTGTGTTTACTCCATGCCAGTAGAGTATGGACATACTTGTTGTGACCACATGGTTTTATGTTTTCATTTTGTATGATCATGGCTGGATGGCCTTGTATATGATGGGTTCCCAACCTTGGCATGTTGCCATGAAATGGTTGCACCATACTTACACTAGCTACATAGTATGTGCACGATGCTGGCATGACCCTATCATTGTGGGTTCGAGTCATCAGATTAGGAATCTGACCCACCGGGCATGCCAAGTGTTGGTGATTGGATAGCCATAGGCAGTTAGCTACCTTATCGCCGAATCAGGTCAGCACCATTGGATGTCAAAGATCGCGAAATGTCAGAGACAGGCGGAATGGCACACTTTACTATAGAGCTGACATGCTAGAGTTAGGTGTGTCCACCTACCTTATATTTGGGGGCATTCAGATCATTCACATGACTTGTTGAGTAGTTTCTAGGTAGAGAGTGTGTGTGATGTTGTATGATTCATTGACTATTATGGATTTTGGTTGAGAGAATCAATGGATACACCTTCTTTGTTTTCCCTTTTCTTTTATGTTGTTCTTTGTCTGTTAGGGCAGAAATGCCACTAGCACATTTCTTCAGCATTGCCGTCATTGGATAATTCAAAGAGGTTTAACTCCTCAGAGTGTGGAACTATCAACGTTGCATAGTCCTCATCATCCTTATGCAAGACTTCACTTCCTAACTTTGGAACAGGAGAATCATAGCTTGGTTCCATGGTATTGTTCTCCATGTCACTTTTAGGATTTGCCACCATATTTGATGCATTGGGGTCACCCTAGGAGGGGTTGGTTGCGGTGGCAAGATTGGTGGTGGTAAAGGGTTTGTACATCCCCCTGCCTACACTTTGACTCTGGGATTGCACTTGTGGTGCATGTAATGCCGCTGGTATTTGTGGAGCTGGTAAAGCAGGAGCTCTAGCTACTTGATTCATCCTTAAAGTGGGATTGAGCTAGTAACACATGTTGGTGTCGTGGTTACCCATGCGAGCACAATATCCACACCATAGGTTAGGTCTCAGTTTGAGATGTGGTCATGCTGGAGTCATAGGATTCGCTTTACAGTATGCACACCAAACCATTTCCCTACATGGATAGTGATGGGGATTGCCCGTCTCTTTCGAAACTAGTTTAAACTCATCCTTGAATTGCTTCATCAGTTGTCCAACCAAATCCGTGTCCTCCTTCTTTTCATGTGTTTTATGGCTTTGAGATCCACTTCTAGAAGGAGTCTTGAATGATGCTTCATAACCATTAACCTCCTTTGGGGGTCCCATTAAATTGTCATCTCATAATCAATGGAATCTAAGGCACATTCATTAAACGTCCTATGTCTTTGAGCGTAGAGGGTATCATGAAGCTTTTCGCTTTGTAAACCTTCTAGGAATAAAGAGATCAACCGGGTCTGGCTTGGCGTTTCCTTAGGCTCACAACAGTTCTTTGCTCAGTTGATGTATTCCCTCGTAGATTGTTCAATTTATTTGCATAAGCAATGAGGAAGGATTGTTTCAAGTCCTCATAGTAGGTGGCCTTGATCTTTGGTTCTAGAGTCCAGAACCATTTAGTTACACCTTGTTCAAGTGTGAAGCCAAACACTCTGATCTTTGTAGGATCATCATTTACACTCAATGCTTTACTTACTTGCTCTAAAGTTTCAATATGACCATGGGCATCACCCATGCCATTGAACTTGGTCATTGCTTTTGACACACTCCAAACCTTGAATGTTATCCTATCTTGCTCACATTCTCGAGGTAAAGGAGCATGTAACTGAAGTTTGGCAGTAGGTTCCCTCTACTTCCTACTACTGCCCTAGCAAAAGCTTCGGCCATTCTTTTGGTATCATCGGTTTATAGCATCCCCACTGGAGGAGCTATATTACCTCTAAAAACTGGTGCAATATAGCTCCTCTAGCATCGTGTATATGTGTGTACCCTTGTGAGAAAGCACTTAAATCCCAAAAAGAATTTAAAAAATTTAAGTCTGTAATTAAATCTAAAATGTGGGGTTTACCCTAGGACCAAGAGCATGGGCATAAATATTATTAGCACATTGGAGAAAATAAATTAGAATGGGTTAGCCTAAGTATGTGTACCCTTGGGAAAAAATAATTAAATGATCTAAGGTTCTAAGGCCTAGGTGAAAACCATGGTTTAAGGAAACCAAGTGAAATTGAGGAGGTGGTAAGTCGAAAATGGTAAGTGGTAATATTATGCACAGGGCTTGATGAGATCAAGGTTTAAAAAAAATACTAGCAAGAAGGTAATGCCTAAATTTCTCAACAACTGGTGTTTTAAATCGTTAAATTTATGAATTACTATTTATTTGAATCTCTAGTTCATTGAAAATGGCAAAGAATTACTATTTATTTGAATCTCTAGTTCATTGAAAATGGCAAAGAATAGGAAAATGATTTTTTAATTAAAACCTACACACTCTTTGGTCTAGATATTGCTAAATTTGAATATATTTCTTCACTGTGGTAAATAAATAACCTTTAATAAATGGATGATAAACCTTACTAAAATAAACCCTTGCATTTATATTTTTCTAGCTCTCTAGATTTTTGTGATTTTTAGAAAACAAAAATTATATTTAAGCATAGAGCTTGTAATTTATCCTTGGATGACCTTTAAATATCTATAGCTATAAAATGATCTTACTCTAATAAATTAAATAGTTAACCTTAATGTAATTAAATAAGTAGTTAACCTTAATTTAATTAAATAAGTAGTTAACCTTAGGTTTTATTTGAGAATCTTAATACTTTATGAGTGAGATTTTGAACTTGGAATATACCCCTTTTTAAAGTTTAGCATATGTGAAAAATGGGGTATGAAACCTGAGATTCTAGGTTTGGTAATTTTTGAACTACGAAGTCTTAAACCATATTGGCATATAATCATAACTAGATTTTTAACATCAAGATTACAAAAAATATTATGAAAATTCATAGTGGTGGTAACCCATGAGACCATAAATGGTTTAATTAAATTGGCATTAAAAATAGAGATTTTTATGTACACATTTATGTGTGGAAATCATGCACTTAGTTGTAGTTTATGTCCAAAGAATTGCATAGGAAACCTAGTTTTGAATAAGAAAATAAATTAGGTCCCAAAATATGCATGATAAGTCTTGCCAAGCATTTAAGGACAATAAATTGATTCAAGGAGATGAAGTGTACATTTATGCACATAAATTCACATATGTACTAATAGTATAATGCCATTGTTCTTAAATATGGTCATGGCTACCTTATAAGTTAAAAAGTAGGTCTTCCTTTTTAAAACCCTTAGCAGCTATTAGTAAAATAATGGATTAAATTCACTTAGACTCTCCAATAATTAGGAATCTAATCCTAGAGAAAGACTAGTTAATTGTAGAGAGAGAATTCCACTACTAGTGGGGTTTTTTCTCCATAGAGATCAAAATTATGAAATAAATTAAGGATAAAAAAGTCATTAAGGATGTAAATTTAAAAAAATACTGATGAAAGGAAATGCATCAATAAAATCTTAGAAAGACGTAGCATTATCTAGAGAGAGAAGGAAAAATGTAGAGAGAAGTCATTAGATATTAACAAATAGAGGCCATGAAGATATAAACTTAGAATAGTAACTTGACTAAATCAAATCAAGAAAGAACTAGAGTTTAAATTAAGATTTGATAAAGGCTTAAATGTACTTGATATGTTTTAAGAAAAAGCAATTGGTTGGAACATGAATATGACCTATCTTAAATTTAGGTGGATCTCTTACAATGCTAAGGGTAACCTTATTGAAAAGAGAAGAAGAGGCCTTAGAGAAGAAGGAACCTTGAACTTGAATTATCTTGGAAAACGTTCTTAAAGTAATAAGTTTTATCTGAGACATTGGATATGATCAAAGAATTATGCTATGACCAAAACCTTAATATAAGGCTAGGTGTATGACTTAAAATTTTAGTCCTAACCTAAAAAAATATGATTAAAATTGTGTTGCCATAAAGATTTAACCTTAAAGAGAAGTGACTTTAATCTAAATTAAGAGTATGTGTCCTTTAGAAACCTATTATTATTGGCCTAACTAAAGGTTAAGAATGAAAATTCAGAAATCAAAGGACCGAATAAGTTGACCTTTTAAATTATTGCTCAAGGATTGTGAAGATATGGACCAAAGATATTAGATTGGGAAACACATTCGGAGATTTAATGGAGGACCGAGATTATCTCATCGAAACTTGTGATGGTTTACCTTGCTTCACGACGATGCATGCACAATGCATGGTTGCTTGATCATTGTTAGGATAAAATACTTAGTGGAACTTGTGAAGGCACCTCACAAGTTGATATGATACTAGGCGGATGTCATTCGAGTGGTGATTCCTATCTCGCGAAGGTGTCTTCTAAGACCTTGACCCATCTTGTGGACATGGGTGTGCTCTATACACATCTAGTGTGAGAACAAATGCAGCTCTAGAGTGTACTATACCAGGTAACGCTAGAGTGTACTATACCAGGTAGGTCAAGATTGGGCACACACATTGATCACAAGACTAGTGTGAATGTAGTCTAGAGTGCTCATGCCTTGGGATATGGCCATCAGAAGTAGCTCTTGCCAATCTGGGATGTGAGACTTGTGGGCTCCTCGGCAGACGATAGCACAAGTTGGAGTGCTTGGGCTCCGTGGTGGATATCTTCATGGTTTGAGGAGCAGAGGCATGGTGCAAGGTGATATTTCTCTGGATGCATAGGATATTACTTTTATTTATCAGTTTGAAATTCCAGAGTTTACAATATGATTTTCAATATGTATGTTTTTTAGTACTTTTTAATGTATAAAAGCTTTAAGTTTAAATGTCAAAAGAAATGTTTACCATGGAGTGTGTGCATAAACTGACTTTTTATTACTTCAGTTGGGTGTGTGAGTAATGAATGTGTCAGTTCATGCTGACTCCATAGGCCTAGTGGTAGGGCGATAGGCTGAACCCAGGGGATTGGATGGGGTCTAGGCTATACCTATAGATCTGGTCAAATAGAAATTGGATACACCATTGGGAAGCACATGGTAAGGTGGACCCAAATAAGCGACTGGCAAGGTGGACCCAAATAAACGTAATTTACAAATGAAATCCCAAATTCTATTTGAAAAAGCTTAGAAAAAATGAGAAAAATCAGAAAATTAGACTCTAGGGGGACAATGGAGTCAATCCAGAAGTAGAGTTGTTTGCTTGATGATCCAGGAGTAGAGGTTGTTTCCATCATGATCGAGGAGTAAGATGTTGGAGAGTGGTGTACGCATTGTATAAAGCCACCAATCGTCTCTATATACATTTCCAGGTGTAAGCTCTTTCTAGAAAATACGGGACGTAATATTGCCGATTGGCTAAACACTGGATCAATGTGTATGATGCCCCTAGGTGGGACTCTCTACCTAATACGTGTATATGTCATTGCCATGCTTTAGGAAGACGTATTGTATAGTATATAAGGGGTAGGGGTCCTCACAGAGCTGGTATCAAATCCTAGGTTGTTAGTGTAATTGTTTTAGCTAGCCAAATTAGAAAATAGAATGCAAACTTATATAAGGGGTAGGGTCCTTATAGAGATCATATCAAAGGCTAAGTTATTGTGAATTTTTTAAGCTAGGGCCAAAGTAGAAAAAGGAATGGAACTTGTATAGTTTCTTCTTTTTTAAGATGGCTCAGTAGATTCCTGCCGTTCAAAGTACCAAGATACCTCAAATCATCAAGGACCTAGATCGCGTTGTGGACTCTTTTGAGCACCCACTCATCTAAGGACTATAGTCATGACCCGCGTTGATCCGCCTATGTACTGATTAATTCTTCCTAATTTAGTAGGACCGTTGCTATTTATGGTTCTATAGTGAGCAAGGGAAAGTCCGTGCTTATTGTAGCTTGACTTCCAAGTTATGGGAGAATGTTACAATGATGATGGTCCTCATGTGGCTCAGAGTTATCTACAATGATGATGGTCCTCATGTGGCTCAGAGTTATCTGCCCGTTTTAGTAAGTATTATGCTTTACCCTTTCTCTAGATCACATTCTTTAACATAGATTGTAAAGGGACTATATACCCCTAGATAGGACAATTATTCTTTGGAAAGATGTATATTTTATATGAGTAGATTGAGTCTATAGCCGACTCTATGATGTATATAAATAATCTTTATACAAATATATGTATATGTATATATATATATATATATATATATATATATATATATATATATATATTCATGATGTTTCTTGGTTGAAAAAATTGTCTTCATTTTATCTTCTATCTTGTTTTCAAATTGTCTTACTAAGTTAAGTAAATGATAATTGCATATAAGCGTAATGGATGATCAGTATATCGGGATTGTCCCAAGAAGATGATATGATAGAATTCGCATTGAACAGCTTTTATCTTCTCAAAATCGACGCGAGAGGATCATTTTGAAGAGCTCTTCTTCCCAACTCAGGACAAATAGAGACAACAGTGGTGTGTCATTAATGACACTTGCTTTAGTACCGTATATGCACATTACTGCCATCAGGCAAGGATGCTCTGAGAAAATATTTAGGCAGCCATGGTATAGATTTATGATAATCAATAGGCTCTAGATATATACTGTATGCCTAGATACCTTGTAACTCATATACAAACTTTTAGGGCTATTAGTTACCCTAGAACCCAAATTATTATCTCTCCTAATTTTAATAATTGCAAATAACATCATAAGTCTCATCATGCGAGGAATGGAGTACTGAATCCTAGACATATTTGAGAAAGCAAAAAGGTAATATTGTACAAAAACCAAATTGATATATAAATAAAGTTTTTCCTTTTATTGAGCATTATCTTTAAAAATTCAGAATATTAAATGTTTAATTATGTAATGTAGAAATGGCCCAAGGTCAACAGATCCTTGACCGTGAATATCAATCTGTTTGTATCGCTTTCTATTTGACAAATGATAAAAAACATTATCTCAAGTTTAGAGAATACTAGTTCAGATAGCCTTACCAAGAAGTCTTTATGTGGTCTCATCGTTGGATTGATGCAGAGGAAAAATTCGCACTGAGATTATTTTGGATTTTATTCCTTTCTATGCTTCAAACTTGAATTTAACTATGATTATTGAGAAACTCGATTTAGTTAAGGAATATAAGATCCAAGGAAGAAGTTAGTACTCCCTAGTTGAATATTTATCTAGGTTAAATCGTTTGAGTTTGTAAATTCCCTATCAAAAATTCATAATTATGGGACATTATCAAAATTTTTGCTTGTTTAGAAGAAGGGATTAGATTTACCTATTGCAATGTAATAAAAACTTTTGAGTAAATAAAGATATCTTCACCTTCACTTAAGATATATGTCTCTAAGATACATGTTTCTAAGCTTTAAATGCATGATTATTTTCCTATTGTAATGTAATAAGAACTTTTGAGTAAATAAAGATATCCGCACCCACTTAAGATACCTATCTCTAATGCGTGAACCATGAGTCATTTGGGTAAATCTTCCCATCCGCCGGTGGAAGAACTTAATAGCAATATCCGTAAAGCTCTGCATAAATCTCTGCCATGACCTTTTCATGGGCAAAAGGAAATGATGTAGTCAAAATTATTCATAACTAGGTAGATAGAATGGATGAATATGTCTATAAATGAAGTAAGATGGTTTTGACCTGTCTTAAGGTCATTGGTCCGGCTTGTTCAAGCTGGAAGACGAATAATATTAAGGAAAACCATCTAAATCTAGATCAAATAAAATGGGATAATTTAAAGATGTATCTATTCTGAAGGTATTGTCTCCCAAGATATAAAGAGGATGCTAGCATATCACCAAGCTAATCTAATGGATGGTAGCATATCACCAAACTTATGCTAATATAATGTGATTCACTTCATCTATGGATGATACCATGTTTCTTAATAGATTTGTCAGAAAGCTTGACTCCCACTGTGAGATTGCCATATTTTTAGTTAACTGTAGATGAACTATCAGGATTCGCTTCATCTATGGATAATACCATGTTGCTTAATAGATTTGTCTCAAAAAGCTTGACTCCCACTATGAGATCGCCAAATTTTTAGTTAACTGTAGATGAACTATCAGGACTGCTCACTCTACACCTACACTCACTCTACACTCAATGGCACTTGTCCTATTATGGCTTGACTTTGAGGCTATCAAATTATTATAGCTAAGGACCTCCTATGTGAATGCCCTTGTGAAATCCTTGCATTCGACACAGTCTTAGACATTGGCCCTAGCTCTTCACCCTTCCCCATGTTCCTTGTTCCAAATGGAGAGGAACTAGAACGTGGTTCTGTGGTGAAAAAGTTTTTGTAATGGCTTTAATGGGATCCCATAGAAATTGGGACTCATTCTTGCACTACTACTCGCAATACGTGTGCTTGTTGTTTGGTGTTTTTTGTTTGCTTGTCCCTAATGGTGTATAAAAAGAGACATGTTTCGATTGTCACAATAGGTCGCTTGGCCTAGCTCTTTACCCTTCCCCATGTTCCTTGTTCCAAATGGAGAGGAACTAGAACGTGGTTCTGTGGTGAAAAAGTTTTTGTAATGGCTTTAATGGGATCCTATAGAAATTGGGACTCATTCTTGCACTACTACTCGCAATACGTGTGCTTGTTGTTTGGTGTTTTTTGTTTGCTTGTCCCTAATGGTGTATAAAAATAGACATGTTTCGATTGTCACAATAGGTCGCTTGGGATAAAAAGAGACATGTTTCGATTGTCACAATAGGTCGCTTGGTTGTGTGGTTAGCTTGGGATAAACCCAACTTATAATCGATATACTAAATATTTGAAATATTGTGGCGTCCGTTCTTGAGGGAGAAAACCTTAAGGTTGTTGGTCATCTTGCTTCTCACTAGAGCTTCACCCAAATATAGGGCAGTTTCATACCTCGTTAGCTTAGGAAATAACCCACCTTAGTTTATTGTTACTTTTACCTTAGCTTAGGGGTAGATTAGGAATAAGAACTCAAACGCTTTGTCTCTTGATCCAATATTTTATGGGCTAAGCATCGATGTACAAATAGAAGAAGAAATACATAGAGTCGGTTATGTATCTTTGTTTTGTAATTAGAACTGTGTGCATACTATATGTAATGTTATGTAATCTCAATGATAATCATTTGAATGTTCATTAATGTTGTAATCAGGTTTAATGCTAAATCACTGTGTTGGTTTATCCACAAACACTTTTAGCGATCCTGTTGTGATTGATTTCCCACACATGCTCTAGTTTATAATTAGAGCATCATGCAAATTTTGCATGGGTGAATTTTTTTCCCTTGTCAGTTAAGTTCCGGATCATTTGCTATCTCTTAGGACATCCTTTTAGATGTAGACCTATTTGTTTTGGACGTTCCACCATAAACACATGGTATGATGAAATAATGATGTCCTTGGCAAATGCATCATTTTCAAAGGGAATGACCAGAGACCATTGGAAGAGGCTCGTGCTCCATCCCCGGAGGCTTCACCTAAAAATACGTAAATGTAGTACGTGAGTTCATTAGGAGGGGTATATTAATTTAAAAAAGTTACATAACTACATTTAGAGGAGTGGGTTTTTAAACCAATTTTGGAGAAAAACCATAGGTTTATGAAGAAGAAAAAGGGGTCATTTTATTCATAAAAGTATGTAAGTGTAGGGGTTTTTTAAATACTCCTTGTATGTATGTGATATATAGGATTTCTTCATAGTACACCCCCCAAGTGCTCCGTAGTAAAACTTTTACAGTTGTAGTAGGCCAACTATACAAGATGGGGGTGAAGTAGATTTTAAGATGTGTTCAAGATCATGAGAATGTTGTAGTGATGATAGAAGCACATTAAGGTGTGAGTGTAGGATACCTTGATGGAGAAATTATAGGTCAAAAGATATTTCAAGTAGGATTATGGTGGTCCACAATGTTAAAAGATACATGGCAAGTTGCCAAAGCTTGTGACTTTTACTCGGGGTTAGGACAGCCGAATGTTGCAGATAGAATGCCACATAATGCAATATTGCCACCCACCATTGGAAGCATTTTTGAAATGGGGACTAGATTTTGTAAGACTTTCAAGCCCCTAGCTCAAAGAACCGGTAATAAATACATTCTAGTGGCTATTGATTAGCACAAAGTAGGTTGAAGCCCCAAAGCTCAAAGAATTGAAAATAAATACATTCTAGTGGGTATTGATTAGCACAAAGTAGGTTGAAGCCAAAGCTTTTAGAGATGACAAGAATATAAATAGCAAAATTCTTGAACGAGATAATAATGACCAAATTTGGATGTGTATGCACAGTATAGTATCATGGATTCTAGTTTGGATGTTCCTTTAAGACCTACAAATCATTGTTTTAACAACTTGTTTTTATTAGATGCTTTGCACAAGAAAGGCCATTGCTTTAATTTTGTCTATGTGAACTTAAAAGATGATACTGAAGATATCAAACCATATGGAGGACATGAATATATTTTTTTCTTTCATGAACAACATGTGCTCAAGGATGATGGTCAATGAAACCTTAATCAAGTTAAAGTTGTAAGTATTGTAGAATGGCTTTATTATTGAGGTGCTCACACAAGGGATGCCACTCAAAGTGTGAATGGAAGCTTAACAAGTAGGATTGGAAGTTTAGCACGCATGCTTGACCTCATGGGTTCTTTTTTGTAAAAAACCGGGGTAAAAATTAATGGCATGCTCATAATCACTTGTCTCATAGTTTATGTGATTAGTTTATCTAGGTTCCTATTTTCTTTTGAATTTTCATTGACTTCTTTACTCGAGGGATATTAGAGTTTCTCATTTTCTACATGTCTTCATAGGACTAATTTACGTTCTAGACTGTGTCTTAAAAAAGCCAAAAAAGAGAGAATTCAAATTAAAATGTATAGAATAAGAATTTCTCCCCTTTGAAAATCTCCTCTCTCTCTTCTTCATGCTTCCCCTCCCCCCCCTCTCTCTCTCTTTGCATTGAGCTCCTTATCATGATTTCAATTCCTATTCCTTGCACTTTGATATCGTCACATGGATCATATGTGGTTCATTGGCTCGTGGGCAATGGAGTTGATCTCTCTCTCTCTCTCTCTCTCTCTCTCTCTCTCTCATGCCCATTGTAGATTTTTTTTCTTGTTCTTGTTTGAAGTTGAGATCTAAAAGCTGTAGTAGGCGTCATAGCCTTTCCAAACAACAAAATTTAAGGTCAGCACAGTAGCAGGCAGCCGAGCAGGTAAAGGTGGTTGGTTTCCTAAAAAGAGGTCGTAGGATTAAATAGTGTTGGCCCCATTGTACTGAGGCACCTTGTAAATGGTGTGAGTGGCTCTGGGAAGTGCACTTACACTTTAATGGTCAATTAAAAAAACAACAAAATTAAAGGCAAAAGGTTGTAAAAGTTGTGAAGTGCAATTTTAACAACAAAAACAACAACAAAATCAAAGGCCAAAGGTTCTAGTGAAGGTTTGGCGTCTGCACCTTTAGATATTTTAGAGGAACCGGCTATGAGCGGTCGAGAAACAGGTGGACAGCGTGAAAGGGGCTAAAATCTGACTGACACGTGGTAGGTAAGAGCAAAAGGGCAAAAGTTCAGGCGGACGTAGGACAGGAATTCAATCCAGTTCAATATCGTGCACTTTTTTGTGGTGCTTCATCTTCTTTATTTTGTCCACCACCACCGCCATAGCTCGCACTCACCAGAAGCTTTTCTCTGCACAGACGTTGCCCTTTCAATCAAGCTTCCATTTTCTTTTTCAAGTTAAACCCATTTCCCGCCCTTTACCAATGCATTCTCTCATCAGAATTGCCCCGTTTTCGGCGCCCACTTCGCGTTTTCCCTTCTCCCAAATGGGTTTGGATTTGAAGGTGTTTTCACTGTTGGAACAGCCGTCGCCCACATCCAGCGTTCTTTGACGGTTTAAGAATTACTGCATAAGAAGGTAGAAAAGAAGGGGGTGGGGGTAAAGCATGGGGCATGGTGGCGATGGCGCTGCTGACACTGCTGGGGTTATGCTGGATCGCAGTAAAGTGCACATCCTCCTCTGTGACAAGGATCCTGAAATTGGCCTCCAGGTCATGAAACTCTTGCAGAAATGCTCTTATCAAGGTAATACAGCTCCTTAGTCCTGTTTTTTGATTTCCCAAAGTTAAACTAATCTCCGTGTTTAGAGTGGAGTACACTAAACCAGGTTTTTAGTCCCGTTTTATGGTCCCTCAAACACTGAAATACGTGTCTAGAGCGGAATTCTATGCACCCACTAACATCAATTATGTGCTTGGGGCCTGAAAGTGACGGTTTTGTTTTTTTCCAATCACTCTGTTAATACAATCAAGGTAGGTGCTTACGACCTCTTATCTGTTGATACAATTGAAGTTTAGAATTTCGTAGTATAGGATGTCTAGTTTGATGGCTCATTAAAAGTTTTGCATCCAGGTTTTAGTTTGGGCAAGTTAAGGTTTGGGTTTTACTTTAGTAGTTTGATAACGTGTGTGGAAGATTCTAAATCTTGATAACCCAGATAACGCTAAGTGCTCAATGCATTTTGATCATCAAGCATGGTTATCAACAGGCTTGAGTGATTGTGCACATAATTATTTTGTGTTTTAGTCGAGGTGGTATTCTGTAATCTCTTATCCATTTGGCTTTTCTTCTTCAATTGCCCTTTGAAATTGGATAGCTTTTGGGTGTGGATTCTCCTTGAGATTTCCAGTGCATGGTGACATCTGGTGTTGTCATCCACAGGCAAGTGGGTCTAAGGTGGTCTCAAGGCATCATGTGTACTATCCGATTTTCCAACACGTGTGCTCGGGTGTGGTTTGGAAGTTTTGGGCCTTTTGTGGGCTTCTCATTTGTCAACTGTGCAGGCTTCCTATGTCTATGAATTGCCCATGCCCACGTGTGTGCATTGGTTTTGGTATGAGATCGTAAGAGTGGTATGAGAATGGATTTCCGTGTCTGTGGCTTTATGTACACGCATGTGTTTAATTAAGCAAGCTAGCAGTGAAATACAAAAGTCAAGCCTAGTTGTGAAGAGGGCATGCATGAAAAAGCACAAGCTTAAAAAATCACGAGATTTTTGCTTACGTTTGAGGCAACTAAGGTTACACCAAAGTATATTTTTGGATGTCAATCAGCAAAGAATTTGCTTATAGCTGTCGTGACTAATCGATGATGACATTGGAGTTTTGGAAGGTGAGAAAACGTAGGATACCTCTACAATTGAGAGTAGAAGGCGCTTGCTATCTACACTAGAGAAAGAAGGGCAGGAATAAGA
Source organism: Cibotium barometz (assembly GCF_041138505.1). Lineage (NCBI taxonomy): Eukaryota > Viridiplantae > Streptophyta > Polypodiopsida > Cyatheales > Cibotiaceae > Cibotium > Cibotium barometz. The sequence continues at coordinate 25,021,166 of NC_141093.1, forward strand.
GCCATGGGAAGGCCTTGTTATTGGGAGCAGAAGCACAAAGAGGGTCTTTGGAACTGTGCACTGCCAAGGATGAGGATGCTGATGTGGTCGATGACACATTGACAGCATGAGGGTGGCTACAAACAGCCTGGGTTCTATCTTCACCTGCCCATTGCGTGGACATGAGCAGTAGTTGGATGGGACCCAGTTAAATGCCCCCCTTTACACACAGCATAGCAAAAACCCAACCCAAGTTTTGGCATGCAGGCCCCACACAGCCTTTGAAATCCAAAGATGAAGATCTCTCTCTCTCTCTCTCTCTCTCTCTCTCTCTCTCTATCCAGTTTCAGGAGCCGTGGATGAACCTCTGGCTGTTTGACACATTAGTCACACCTCCATTATTGTATGGAGCTTCCATTTGGGGTCCCAGTTTGTCAAATCCCCACCGGATCTCCTCGTAGAACGCTCCTGGTTCGAGACTCAAAACCTGCAAACAAACAAATAAACAAGAAGGGGGTGCAGGCCTGACTCACCACCCAACCATGACGGCCGTGGGCAAGCCCACAATCTTGGCTGTCCCCACCGAGCCACGAGCTGAGCTAACTGACGTACCGACCAATCTCTACCTCACGACGTCCCATACCGCCACGAAGCTACTCTCGCGGGCCTCGAGATTGCTGTCGGCCTCGGCTGCGTAAAGCAGGTGCATGTCTGCACTAGATCCAGGCTCCAAACCATAGAGCTCTCACAAATCACGCGAGACTCTATATGACTAATGACTAACCTTGGCCACCCTTTTATAGACTCTTGGCCGGTGCCCGCCCGTTAGTCTATCCCTAACTCAGCTCGCCAATCAGCCTGCCTAGCTCCAAGCTTCCCCAAACCTCGAAGCTAGTCTTGTGTGCGTATAGCACACGATAGATACACACTGTGCACATGACATACTCCCCTTCCTCTAAGAGCCCACTCCTGAGCTCACTAAAAAGCCAGGGTAATCTCTCTGAGGAGTAGTCAATGTCTCCCATGTAGCGTCCTCCTCAACACGATCCTTCCACTTGATCTTGTATTCTGTGATAAGCGTATTACACAATCTTCTTTCACGAAATCCAAGAATCTTTTCAGGTTCGTGCGGAACAAATGTCATGTCCTCGACATCTATAATTTCTTGAGGAGTAACTAACTAGTCTGTTCCACCGAGTACTTCCTTAAGTCTACTGACATGAAATACAAGACGAACTTTCACATGAGAAGGCAAATCCAATTCATATGCAACTGAACCAATTCTTCGTGTAATACGAAATGGTCCACAGTATCTAGGGGATAATTTCGGAGATCGACCTGTCCGTAAAGTCTCGGAATCTTTCGGAACTCGCAAATACACCATCGTTCCTTCAGAGAACTCTCTGGGTGAACGATGTCTATTAGAATAAAATCTGTCTCGGTCTCGAGCACTTCTAATAGATTCCTTCGCAACTTGTAACATTTCTTGCATATCTTGCAAAAAATTACGCGCTGCATCATGTTGAAGTCCTGATAATTCTACTGTAACAGGTGATCTAGGTTGAAAACCATACATAAGCATGAAAGGACTAAAACCTGTACTCGAATGCTTAGTACTGTTATATGCAAATTCTAACATAGGAAGATAATCCTCCCATGAACTCTGTCTTTTGGATACATATGCTCGAAGCATATCTTCCAAAATTTGATTCACTCTTTTAGTCTGGCCATCAGATTGAGGATGATATGAGGAACTCAAATTCAAAGTTGTTTCCAACTTCTCAAAAACAAGTTTCCAAAAATCACTCGTAAACTTAGAGTCTCTATCACTGACTATGTCCTGCAGTAACCCGTACAGTCTAAACAATTGCTCGATAAACTGTCGTGCTAATTGTGTAGCTGTAATAGTCTTCCGGGTCGGTAAAAATCTAGCCATTTTTGTCAAGCGATCTACCACAACCCAAATAGAAGCATGGCCTTGATGTGTTCTTGGCAATCCGGTAATAAAATCCATGGAAATGCCATCATTTCCCACCACCACAAGACTTTCTCCTGCTCTGTCTACCATGATGTAACATTTTGGTCTCATAGGTCATTTTGGCCTTTTGAAGACGTTAATACAACTTTCTTTCTTTCTTTCTTTCTTTCTCTCTTGTTGGTTGGCCATGAACGGAGCATCCATCCATTTCCGGCTGTAGCTAGCCTCCCACCAATCTCTCCTTTATGGGCACAACCTAGCTGCCAAATTATCATTTAGCTTTGTATGTGTAAAGAAGGGAGCATCCATCCCATTGGTTCCAAAGAGGGGTGATGGTCAACCAATGCTATCCTTAGCGCTTTTGTAGGATGGATAATCGTTGGCCCTTGGGTGATCCTGGTAAATGGCACTTCAATTTTAGGAGGGAGCATCTCTCTGAATACTTGCATGATACAAATAGGCATGGAGTGCCATTGTTGTATGCCTACACATTGAGCACATGATCTTGGATAATAGGAATCACGTAACCTTGTATTTAAAATAATCCAATAAGGCGCTGTAGAGCTCTTGAATCTCGTGATCTTGGACATTGGAAACTTATCTTGAGGTCTTCTTCACAAGTCATGCATGTGTCTAAGGTCACTTTTGTATGTTGAGTAATTAGGTTTGCTCTAGAGGGCTTGACATTGTTGTTTTGCATAAGTGGCCTGGGGGTATTGCACTCCATTTGCAAACTCCAACGATTTTTCCAATTTATGCATAAGCTTTTGGCATCGTTTGGCAAGTGATTCGTTAGTGGATCGCTTCTCTGCTTGTGGGACCCCGTAGTGTATCTTGTGGAGCACATGACAACCTTGTGCAATCTTGTACTCTTTGTGTACAACTAACCCTAGAAATGAAGAGTTGAAAACGTGCAATTTAATTAAGATGCTTCCCATCTATTTTATATGGACTTGCTTCAATGGTCATTTAAAAAATTCAATGGTCATTTTAAAAAAACAAGGTTCATTTACAAAAAAAAAAACACTTACTGTTTAAACTTTATTGACTGTGGAATTTAATTAAGATGCTTCCCATCTATTTTATATGGACTTGCTTCAATGGTCATTTAAAAAACGTCAATGGTCATTTAAAAAAAACAAGGTTTATTTACAAAAAAAAAAAACACTTACTGTTTAAACTTTATTGACTGTGGAGGACCAAGCTGAGAAGTGAATGCGAGTGCCTTGCTCCGACTTCGGCCTTGCTCCGCACGAAAAGTGAGAGGGGGAGGGGGGGAGGTAAGCTCTTGAGCTTTGGGATTTGAATCTCTACTCTAGGAACTTGTGTGCAAGTACACTGTACAAACAAACACTTGTACATGCTTATATGGTGAACGTAGCCGTTGCGGATGCCAAGGCCCAACCTAGCCGTTGTGGAGGCTACGAGTACTGCAGGTAGCACAACGAGCAGGAAGTGAAAATTGTTTTTTATTTGTTTTGGGCCGATTGCAGTGCAACGTGGCGTTTTTTTTTTAAATGGGCAAGCATCGAGCGAACTATTTTTTTATGTCGGCGAACGTTTTTTTAACAGGCCACCGAACGTTGCAATTTTTTGGTTTTTTATGCCACGTGGCCACCAGTGAACGGGCCAGTGGCAAACGTTGCAAAATTTTGTTTGCCTTATTTTATGCCACGTGGCTGTCATTGCTCCTTTCCCCATTCCGCCGTTTCCCCCGTTTCATGACTATGATTCAGCGTGCACAAAACGTAAGCTAAGGACTGTCCTAGGACGACCTAAGCTATGATATGAATGTGACATGCGTTGTGGAAGCGTGTTCTTGATTAATGCTAAGCAAAGAAGATTAACGCTAATCCTATGTTTAGCAAAGATTCAGAAGAGAAGGAGAGATAGACCTAATCTATTGTATATTACCAAAACATGCTATATATACGATGATCTTGATCTTGCTGATTCACAGCTTCATGATGCATACCAAAGATCGCTATAGTCTCTACTTGCAATCGGACAAGAGAAGCTCCTATTGATCCACCACTGTGTCCTTGTTGCTGCCTTGCAGACTTTGACAAATGGTGGATCCTCTTGATCTTTGAATGATGATCCTAATGAATGGCCTTTCTAGCCCACAAGACTTTGTCCAAAAAGTCATATTTTAAGTTCATAATGTGTCCAACCCGTGCACCAACCATTGGGCTATGTCCTAGGCACCTTTGGACATCGTTTGAGCTGCCAAAATCTCTCAAAATCTGACCATATTCTGCCTCTTATCTTGCGCATATATTTGCTGATGAGGATAAGCATGTCCATGAGCATCGGGAATTGGGATTAACGGATGTCCATGACAGTCAAAAAGGATGTGCAGAGTCTTCTCCCCATACATCCATATAAGATCATTGGGACTGAAGACCGATATGTTGAAGCTATATACCATGTAGGCACTGATATGTAGAATCAACGGAAGAAATTTTAAGGTTACCTTTTACTGTAGTCACATGAGCTGCCTTGGGTGCTTTCTTTGCCTCTGGATAACTCGCCTTCTTATGGCCCTTCTGGCTACAAATGAAACACCTGCCATCTTGGAAAGTCTGGAGACCTTGGAGGGTTTTCTTCTCTTTCTTCGGATTGGAATCAACCAAAGCCTCGATTTGGTTTTTATTATGTAAAGCTTCTTTCATTTACGTTGGGAATCCTATTCGGAACTGCTTGGCGTGTGAGGTTTGTGAGAGACTTGGTTCTGAGACTGCCATTGTCTCTTTATAAATCCTAGCATACTTGATGGCATCTTCAAGTGTTAGGCGATGATTGTTCCTCACGTGAAGTTTGTGATCTTGTGACAGCCCACGGATAAAGAATCCACGCAAAGTCGTGCCATCCGTGTGCCTCGTTCGAGACTGCAACGCTTTAAACCGCTGTAAATACGTGTCAAAAGCATAGTTAATGGGGAACGTTGTTCCCCCCTCTAGGGAACGGGGGAACGCCGTTCCCCAATCTTGGACGTTCCTATGACATGCTGGGGATTGATCTTAGTAAATTAACCTTAGGCTAAACTAAACTTCACTTAGTGATATACTTAAGAGATAGACAACACTGTCAATGCAAAATGCAACTATATTAAATGGATGAGTTACAATGAAGATCTGTAAATCGATCTATGCTGTCCCTAGATGAGTATCTCTCTCGGGAAGAGAGAGATAAGCTGAATGCTGATGATGAGTGACTGATCCCTTCTCCAATGCTGAGGTCCACCCTTGGAATGCTGGCTTTCCTCTATGTAGGAGATAGGAAAATGATGACTGAATTCTGAATACTTACTGAATGCTGAATATGCTGGATGCTGAATGCTGAATGCTTTGTGGATGATGAACTGCCCCGCCGTACCTTTGGGTATGCTGTACTGCAGGCTGCTGATGATCTATTGACTCCCTTGGCTCCTTAGGAAGGAAACACTGTGGAGAATGCAAGATATCCTATGCTGAAATGATGCGATTCTATTTATACGAGTGTTATGCTGCTGGTCGGGTACTGTACAGCAGTCGGCCAGCCATCTGAGTCTTCACAACTGCATAAAATGCTAATAAATGCTGTCGACTGGTCATAACAGCCCACGACCTGATGCTTGAGTAACCTAAATGCTCTTAAATGCTTTGTACCTGTTGTGGGTGCTATAGAAGCCCCAATCACATGCTCATGCTGTGCTATATGCTGTAAATGCCCTGGATAAATGGATTAATGTTTGCTAAATGCTTATGGATGCCATGTCACTTCTACAACCCATAGGGTGTGCACGTGACAGTTTCGGAACATTCCCCCACAAGGAACAACCCCAAGGGGAAACGTTTCCCCACATTCCCCCTGGTAACAGGCCCAGAAACCCTAAAAAAGGGCAAAATGTAAAAAAAAAGTATTTTTCCTCTATTTTTTCCACTCAACTATTCATACATAACATAAATTTTCAAAGTTTTACCCTATCCTACTTAAAATTCATCATTTAAAATGACATTTTTTAGAATTCCATTAGTTTTGTTTGCCGACGTGTCATTCCCCCGTTCCCGTCCCCGTTTTGGGGGTTCAAAACGTTCCCGTTCCCGGCGGCCAAAACGTTCCCCCGTTCCCATTTCCTAGTAACTATGGTCAAAAGATGTGTTGCGCATATCCAAGTCTGCAAACTTGGACACTATGTCAAACTCATTGTTGGAACCAATCTTGAAACCGAGTCTCGAAATCTGCCCAAGTAGTGGGTTTATCCCTCACTTCTCTCCACCAAGTAAGGGCGTTCCCCTTCAGGAGACCCCTCACCATCTGTGTCTTCTGGGTATCTGGGAAAGGGTGAAACTCAAAGTGCACATTCCAACGGTTGAGCCAAGAGTCTACAACCTCTTGTGTCCTCTCCTTCTTCTTGCCTGCAAAGGTATTCGTTGTGAATGAAGGAGCCACTGCAACCGTACTTGGAGTAGTGGCTGAACCAACCATTGCCCTTTGAAGAAGTGACAGTTGCTCCCACAACTGTTGAATATCAGCTTGTAAATCAGCCCTGAGTTTGGTCATCTGCTCTTTAAAGTAATTTTTTTCCTTCTTGTTCGAACTCAACTTTGGGTTGAGGATGCTCCTCATGGTCCAATAGGGTATCATCAAACCGGAGTTCGGTCGCCATGGATGAAAAGAAGGCAAGAGTGGAGGTTTCTGCAAGAAAACTATGTACTGATTCTGAATTTCAGAATTTAAAGAGGGAAAACTATGCTTTTACACAAGAAATTATACGAAAAACACCACTTACCGATGCTGCATGCATGAGCGATGGAAACCGTGTTGTTAATCCACGCAACAGACTGTCTCCAAAGTCTTTCGTCATGCTGGAGTAGGATAGTATGAGTTAAACTCCCCTAACCTTGTTTTTGTTAAGTAAAAAAAAAAAACTCTTCTTTTGCTTCACTTAAAAAAACAGTAGGGCTACTTTAAGGATGCGCTAGGGTAAATATATCCACCCTATACACGTACGACTTTGCCTTTTTTTTTTTGGGTTTTTCAAGTACAAAATTAGTAGCATTTCTTTTTCTAAAGAAAAAATGTGCCCCTAATTCCGGTATGTGCTCCCCGATAGAAGTGGGAAACTCTTTGAAACGCCCCTCTACAGGTGTTTCGCAATTTCGGCGTTTTGACACTAACTGAAACGGCAAGGAAGTACTTGCGGAAACATTTCGGTCACATCAAGCTACATCAAGCTAAAATACCATGCATTTAGGCTTTCCCCACATCCATTTTGTATAGCTTTGGGCTCAGAATAGATATAACAGCAATATGGTGGATTGAAATCCACAAGACGCGTTTTTGCGTTTTAACACCATACCCTCTTGCACATCAACACCACCTTCTCTCTCTCTCTCTCTCTCTCTCTCTGTCTCTCTCTGTCTCTCTCAAAATCCACACGAATCTAACTTGCCAGCAACCAAGAAAAGCACTTACTTCTTTGCAAGATCAAAACACAAATTCGGTGAGAGTGAGAGATACCTGGATAGGGCGACTATGACAACACATGCAAGACAATGCAAACCTTGTAGTTTTCTCGCTTCCGTGTTCAGGTTTGCTTTGATACCAACCGTAAGACCCCTCTCGGAGGATCACCTGGTACACAAGCTAAACACACAAGATTAGAACAACATAGAAGAGTGTGGGCAAACTCACCTCCCAAACGTAGCTAAGGTTCCACTCCGTATAGGCCAAGCCAGTCTCAGCCCTGGCGTCCCATACCACCAAAGCTTGTCTTAAGGGACCCTCGGCAAGACCACTTGTGAACCGCTATGTCCATGGCAAGAGTAGGACTGCTCTAGCCCATGCACAAACCAACTCTCAAGTATAACAATATATCCTCAATAATGCATAATTCACTTATTGTGACATCGTCCCATAGATCAACTCTAATACACAGACCAAAACAAGATTAGTACAAACCAAATAGAAGGGGTGCAGCCAAGCTCACCAGTTGGTGTCGTTCGTGACTTATGGGACATGTGGTGGACTTCCCTTCAAGACTCCTGGGACATGTGAGGGTTAGTGCTAGGTACATAACATTCCTCCCCACTTATAACATTTCCACTCTTGGAAATAAATGAAGGAGAAACCAACTACCTCCATCAACTGTCTCCGAATTTAAGTTTATACTTGTCTACCAATTCACATAGTCACATATTTTGAAGGGCCTGCTGGTGCTTCTGTTCCTTCTTCGAAGTTCGGATTGGGTTCACCTAAAGTCTAGGTTTGGTTCTGTGGAGCCTTCTCAGACTTAAACTTTTGTTTACGCCTGGAAACTTCCTCAAAGGTTTTTGTGGCTTGAGGTTTTTGAGAGGCATTCTTTTGAGTCTGGCTAGCCAGTTTCCCCTCATAAACTCTAGAGGATTCTTCCGAGTCATGGCATCCTCTAGAGTTTTGCTATGGTTTTTCCTCACCTAGAGGCTGTGATCTGGGGCTAATCCTTGGATAAAAAATCCACACAAAGTCGTAGCATCTACTGAAGAGTTGTACGTATGTGTCAAAAGGCATATTCTTCATGTCCAAGTCTACAAACTTGGCCACTATATCGAATTCATCCTCCGCTCGGAGGAACTCTTCTCGAAACTCTCTCAAAATCGGCCCAAGTACTAGGTTTGTTTTGTAGCTCCCACTGCCAAGTCAAAGCCTTCCTCTTAAGGAGACCTCGAACCCTCTAGATCTTCTGGGCATTTGGAAAAGGATGTAACTCCACCTCCCGAGTTTGCTCCTTCTCCCCCCCAAAGATTTCTGGGGTGAAAGAAGGTGCTGCTCACACTGATGTTGGAATAGTATCCACCATTGCCTTCTGAAGGAGAGATACCGTCTCCCTCAAGGCCTAGATCTCTGCCCGGATATTGGTTAACTGGTGGTCGAAATATGTGTTGGCCTCTTGCTCTAAGTCATCTGCCCCTTCTGGTGCATGGCGCTCTTCCACAAGGTGGTCATCCTCATGATCAGACACATCGTCAACAAAATGTAGAGCGTCTGCCATCACACAAAAAGAAGGTAGTATGCTTCCCTAACAGGGTAAAAAAGCGCCCAAAGCCCCGAAAATCATGGAGAATTGCTGGTCCCGCCCAAATTCTGCAGGTTGTTAAGTCTTGGGATGATGGAGAGAAAGTACAAAGTTTCTCTTTATATAGGCTGAGTAGTATGGTTTGTGTTGTTTTTTTTTCCCCAATTTTTTTTTTATGCTCTTGAAAAAAAACAGCTGCCTTGCTTTTTTCCAAAAAAACATCTCTGAAAAAAAAAGATCGGTATGCTTCTTGAAAAAGCATACCCTTTTTTTTAGAAAACATCGTTTTGGAACAGGAAATACAAACCCAGATGCTGCAGTTGTTATATTGATTTGTGAGGCGCACTATCTTCTTTCTCTTGCACATCCCTTGAGGGTAGCAAAACATCAGTCTTTCTCGTCTTCTTCTTCTTCCTCTTCGCTAGTTGGTGCAAGGTCACATCCGGTGAAGTTTCTTCAACTACAAGAACAAGAAAATATAAGTGGCCAACACTAGGAGTAGTAGTTAGGGTCTTCTTTTCAGATGACTCATAAATAATGCTCACCTTGATCATTAGAACTCTTCCTTTTTGGCATCCTAGAATGCGTCACACACTTAGTACAAGCTTGCCCATTTGGAGAGGATGAAAAACGACCTGCACAGTCATTCGTTTTGGAAAAAAACAGCGTACGTTACAAAAAAAATGCTGGCGCACGCTTTTGATAAAAAAAAAACTTCGCACCTTCTGCCTGACTGTTTTTTTGTTCTTCTGCCTGACAGCCGTCTCCTGCTGACCTGACCTGGGCACCATCTTCTCCCTCTCTCTGTTGGCCAAAAGCTGAACTGCCGGCTATGGCAGTTTCCTTGGCTCTCTTATGCACCTTCCTGATCCTCTACCACATGCCTTCTCTATGTGACTGCAGGCTGCATGCTTACAGTCCTACATAGAGTACATATGGTCTTGTATACACATAAGCCGTGGGCTTCTTGAGAGAGAGACGGCTACAGACGGATCCCAACACACAACCCAAGGCCTTGTTCTTGCATACCCAGAATTCAGCATACTCTCTTACCCTCAGAACCATACGCGACAGAAGACCATAAAGCACCAACGCCCAAACCATAAAAAACAACATCAAGAATTATACCTAGGCTTCACGACACAATTTCCTACGATGCCAAAGAGCTTTGCTACTAATTGTGAGATCCTCCCATGGATCAACCCTAATACATAGGCCAAAACAAGATTAGTACAGACCAAATAGAAGGGGTGCAAGCAAGCTCACCACCTAACTGTAGGTTCACGACTGCGAACTACCCTCGAGCTAGGGGCTAAGGTTCCACTCCCACAGGTCCATGCTAGTCAGCCCTGGCGCCCCATACCACTAGTGCTTGCACACGGGGGCCCTTGGCAAGACTACCCATGATCCGCCACATTCATGGCAGGAGTAAGCCTCTTGGTCCAGGTCCAAACCACAATGAATCAATAATAACCCAAGACTCACTTATATCGTGTTTATTGCTGCTATAAATAACAATCCAGTCGTAAAAAGCCAATAACCTTGGATTTATTAAATTTGAACCTTAGCCATCCATCCAAGCCCGCTTTCCCCAATCCCAGGGCTCCCCTAACCTTGTTGGATTAGTCCCTAACCCCACGGGTTAGTTCTAGGTACATAACACTTAGTATAGTATAGTGACTACTACCACTATAAATAACCATCCAATTTTAATTGGCAAGTAACCATGGATTATCAATAATAATAAACGCTAGCCACCTAAAACATGTGCTTGGAGCCTTCCCTCCCAACCCTGCCCAAATTAGGACCTAATCCCAAGGATAAGTGTTAGGTACATAACATATGCTCTAGTTGAATGTGGGTTCACAAATTCACCCCATTAAGCATTATTATATTATTGTCTATGCATTGATCAACATCTGATAATTTTGGGAGATATGGAGAAAAACTAGACTTAGGGGTTTTCTTTTATTTTTTTGTTGCATAAGAATGGTTTTCTAGCACCGCTTCAACCTCTATACTTACATTTTTGCTTGTGTGTAGTTACTTGTGTAAAGAGTGCAGGTCAGGTGATGGAAGTACTAGATTCATCTAGCTTTGAAGTTGACCTTGTTCTAGCTGAGGTCGAGCTTCCAAAAGAAAAGGGTTTTAAGATGTTGAAGCACATTGTACGACAAGAACAGCTGCAGCGCATACCAGTAGTCAGTAAGTGGCTTGCATTGCTATTTTGTTAATGCAACATCTGTGTCCATGTGTCCATGCCCGTGTCTGTGTGTGTGCATAAAAGGTATATTCTATATTCCCATGTTTTCACGAGATAAGCCACCTTTTTGACACGGTTGTAAACTTTCTTTCGAAATATGTTCTCCCATTTCAAATTTGAGTATCAAAATTATTGAAGAGTTTACAATTGCCATTGCAGTGATGTCAGCACAAGACGAAATGGCTCTGGTAGTGAGATGCTTGCGATTAGGGGCAGTTGATTTTCTTCTCAAGCCGCTTCGAAGCAACGAGCTTCTCAATTTGTGGACACATACATGGAGGCGAAGGAGAATGGTGCAAAAAACTAACCCCTCTTTCAGTGTATTTTACGGCTTTACCTTTGTTTATGGAGTGACAGTTTGCATGGGGTTTTCATGCCATGGTGCAGCTAGGACTCACAGAGAAACACTTAATGAAGGGGAACTTGAGGGTTCCTTTTGATCTTTTGGTATCAGAGACCAGTGAGTCCAACAATACCAACAGCACAAACCTTTTCTCAGATGATACTGACGACCATAAACTCGCCCCAATGTCCACTCATGGACCAGGCAACTATGCCTTCTTTCAAGATATGGAGGTTTTGTTTCTAGCTATATCTTTGGTAGCTTCAAACAGTGTGTAATGTTACATCTGTTTTAGCTGCTGTGATTAATGAGTCTATAGTTTTTCCCAGTCTGAGATGTCGCCCCGGTTGGAACTCTCTTTGAAACCATTACTGGATGTGACCCTGGAAGTTGCACCCAAACATGGCTTAAAAGCAGGTGAGCCATTCTCTTCAAGAAGCAGGCATTGTTTCTCAGTGTTACATGGAGCTCTGATGTGTTTATCTGCAGGCTCGATGCCATCACCGCCCAGGAAAAGCAAACTCAAGCTGGGTCAGTCTTCTGCTTTCCTCACCTACAAGAAGGTAAGCAGTCAGCTGAGTGGATGCCCAGTCGAGGTGAAGCAGTTTGATGCTAAAAGTGGTAGCATCCATACCACTGCATTGAGATCCGAGCTGCAGTCTACTTGTCCTGGAAATGACAACTCTGGACTCAACATGGGAGAAAACCAGGAGCCTCTCAAATCTCCAAGCCAGCCAAGTACTTATGTACCACCTTTAGAAGAGCATTTTTCTGAAAGACGACCTTATCATTGGGAAAGCACCCCTTGCAGAAGTGAAAATGAAGTAGAATGTACGGAGCATTCTGGCCCATCTACAGGGAATCATGCACCCTTACCTTGTGATCTGGCAGGGGGGAAGCTCCCTTTTAGTGATCAGTATTCTCAGGAGGGTGCTACAAATGGCACTTCCATCGCCTCACTACCGGCATCACAATTTGTAGTGGGGGGGATGATGGGCTCAGTTTTGCATTGTCCTCTGCCCATGTTGCCCCCGTCTGTTCAGTTGTATCATGGTTTATCAATGGATGACGGGGTGGCAGCGGGTGTGGCTGCAGGAATCCCCTCTGTACACATGCCCCCAAGTCATGGTCTGAATCTGACCACTTCTTTTCCATATTATCCTTTCGGGCTACATGTGGCTGCTGCACCTCAGCTTCGGTCATTTCCTGGATGGCATCCCACCATGGCCAATCCATTGCTTGAACGCAAGCTTGGGCAAGCAGAGAGGAGAGAGGCTGCCTTGAACAAATTCCGTCTCAAACGCAAAGACCGATGCTTTGAGAAGAAGATCCGTTATGTGAGCCGGAAAAAGCTTGCTGAACAGCGACCACGAATCAGGGGACAGTTTGTCAGGAGAGAAACCGACACTGATGCCAATGAGAATGGAGTTTTGGATGAGTATGATGACGATGATGATGAGCAAGGCGTTTGCGACTTGGGTGAAGGTTCCTCGCCAGAAAGCATCGCTGAGGATGCTTGAAATACATAGTTGATTATGGTTTTCTCATGCAAAATGTGGCTCTGCTCTTTTGATTGTTTACATTTGTGCGCGCATTCTTCATCTCCTTCAGGTGCATGTGATGTCCATGTGAGCTTGAGAGTTTTGCAACGTATAGTGTCCATTCAGTTTCTTCAGTTTGAATGGCATTCATTTCTTTGAAACCACTTTGAAGTACCACATTTGATAACGTGCGCCACCCCCCCCCCCCCCCCCCCCATAGGACAGGCAGCAATTGGATGGGGAAGATCCCCCACCCATGAAGGATGGGCAGCTGTGGCTCCCCTTTCTGTAAAGACCCTATTCTTGACTCGCGGTAGTCTAGCTCGTGTTTTCTTTGAAAACACTCCACATTTGACTTCTTATTTCCCCCGCTTAGTCTGGACTAATGGTAGTCTAGCTCATGAAACAAGATTTTTTTGAACAATCGACCATCTAGATCACACAGTGCAGAATGGACCTTGTGATTAAGAAAAAGGGCTTTTGGTTGATGTGGGTAGATACATAGAGCTGCAGTCATGATAGGTAAGGAGGTGAGGCATGCCAATAATTTGAGTTTATGTCAGCCTTTGTAGGAAAACTTAAACATTAGAGACTGGATCATCTATATTGAAGTACTTTATTGTATTTCATGCTGAACATCTTTTAGGACTGATGCAATGAGATTGTTATTAATCTCTTATTTCGTTGATACAATTTTATTTTGCGAGATTTATCTCCCCAACACGGACGATAAATGAAGTCTTTCAGGTTAGTAGATGGAGGATGATTTAGAACTGCATAATGTGGTGAAACCAGAATGTGCTTTATCATTTCATGCACTACTGTCTTGCATGTCAAGCCACTCATTGAAGTAGGTGCATAGAAGTTAATAAATCCAATCAAACTATTTGAAATGAATTCCGTTCTAAACTCTTCGTTGCATGTTCGTCATTACATTATTCAATATGGAAAGGCAGCTTGTAAGGCTAAAACATAGAGAGATGGATATGATGCTTTTAGATTGGAAAATCCAGCACTTGTATATAACTTTACAAGAAGCCTCAAGGCTCTTCTTAGGGAAGGCCAAGTACTTGTTGATAGTCAAGCTTACATTCTGTGGAAAGGAAGTTTGTTAAAGGATATGTTGATCTGTAATTTGCCGTCGACATTAGCTTGATCATAAAATCCATTGCATGCATCTCTTTCCAGCAAGCCTTCAGGCTATCTTACTAAAGACTTAGTATAGAACAGTAGCATGTAGCATGATCATAAAACCCATTACTTGTTTACAAACAAGCCTGCAAATTTATTTTCTTTGAAAATAGATTTGTCGGGAGAAGATTTGATGTACTTTGCTTTGTGAACTGATACTCAACCGTGCGTCTTCGACTGCCATGCCTCTTAAACCACCACATCATAAGCACAAGACACCCTCTTTTTTTTGGGGGGTGTGAAATCATGCCCCCTTATGGGCAGCCATCTGGATATGGTAAGGTACCATTGCACAAAATTTATGAAAAGAAATTCTATAAAATATGGGCACTAAATTAAGTGAAATGACCACAAACAAGCAGTTGCATTCCTATACCTTGAGAGTGTATGTCCCTCAGTCACAAGATCCACAAATATCGAAATGTGGGTATGTGATACTTGATTTGAGATGTGCCACCTTCAATGAAAGCAATAAAGTGAGCCATAGACTTTTAGTAAGGGCACATATGCTAATTTCAATTTCCCCAAATGACATTCCTATATGCGCGCGCGCACAGTGAAAATTCTTTCAAATGTTACACCTAATTCATATGTCCCTTTCTTTTCTCACCATTTCTAGCTATTAAATTTTTTATAAAGTCTGGTAAGAGTTCCCTAATCTGAATAGTTTCTTCCTCAATCACATTTCCTAGGTATTTGTTGGAAATACAACTTTTACTTTTTTGATAGTTTGCTATTTCATTCTATTTCAAGTTTTTCCCATTTATAACTTTGAGTTCTTCTCAAAAAAACTTCTACCATAATCTCAACACTTATTAAGCTATCAATTTCTCTTCTAGTTTCTTTTTCCTTAAATCACATTCCTAGGTATATCTTAGGTGTTACACAACCTACAAATTAAGATATGGTATATTCACAAAATGAGTCAAAGGGCAAAAGAGGAGAAAAAGGTAGGCATGATTTCTCTCCAAATCTTATCTTCTTTTTTGTTATTTTTCTACATGATATCACATTTTTGAATTATGATTTTATTTATCTATTGATGAGGAGCTCTTCAAAAGCTACCTCCAAAATTTCAACCCTCCTTTTCCTTTTTTTTGCTATGTATAGCTTTTTTTCTTATAACTATCCGAGTTCTTCCCAAAAAACTTCTTCCAAAATCTCAACCCTACTTAGTATTTGGCTTCCTTTTCTTGCTATTTCTAGCTTCTTCTTTTTGGCAATAAAGCCTAGTGAGTTTCCTAGTTTGAAAGCTCTCTTCAAGGTTCTTTCTCCTTTAATAACATTTCTAGGTATTTATTGAGAGTTATAGCCTACATATTTAATATATATGGCATAACCACAAGTGAAGATAACATTTTCTATGGTATTCATTGATAGTTATAGCCTACAAATGGAAGATATAGCACAACAACAAGTGAATCGAAGGATATAAAAAAAGAACATAACTTTTTTTTGCTGAAAAAAACCAACATTTATCTTTTTTTTGATAGTTTGCTATTTCATTCTATTTCAAGTTTTTAAAAATTTTGCCCATTAAAAAACTTTTCTATTGAGTTCTACCCTAAAAACTTTTTTCAAAATTTCAACCCTAATTAATCTATCCCTTTCTTTTCACTAATTAATTGAAGATATGGCACAATCATAAAGTGAATCAAATGATAGTGAAAAAAGCAAAATTTCCATCAAAGTTCTTCTTTTTTGATAGTTTTACTATTTCATTTATGTTTTACATTATTCAAAATGTTTTTCTTGTTTATGAGAACAATTAT
Organism: Cibotium barometz; assembly: GCF_041138505.1. Lineage (NCBI taxonomy): Eukaryota > Viridiplantae > Streptophyta > Polypodiopsida > Cyatheales > Cibotiaceae > Cibotium > Cibotium barometz. The sequence continues at coordinate 25,037,272 of NC_141093.1, forward strand.
ATTTACTTCTTTTTAAAAGCTTATCTTTCTCCTCCTTGGGTCCTTTTTATCTATCCTTTTTTCTTCTTGCCATTTCTAGTTATTTCAAGAAGTTCAATGAGAGCTCCCTAGTTTTAAAGCTTTCTTCTAGTTTCATTCACATTTTGTAGGTATTTATTGGGATTGGGATTTACAACATCATACAAATTGAAGATATGGCAAAATTACAATGTGGATCAAGGACAAGGAAAAATGTAAGTATTTTTAATTGAATTCATCTTCTTTTTTGATAGTTTCCTTGTAACCACTTCATCAACTATTGTGGTAATGTCTCTCAATTTTAACTTGATAAACAAAATAGTTCAAATGCTTTACGATTTGAAAAAAAAATCCCCTTAAGACATATTATTGACAATCCAAAAAGGGCAAGCAAAGAATTCAATAGCTTCATATATTAACTTTTTTAAACCTTTGTATCTTATTCAACTTTAATATGCGTGGTGGTATGCAGTCCACACATGACATTAATAGTATTTTCAAATGTGGATATAAACTCTTAAGGGGATCAAAACTCACTGGATAAATGCTTTGTTGGATTTTTGAGGTGAGCAATTTAAGTAAATAAATAAATAAATAGAACTCATTGCCATTTCACATGAGATCACTTCTCCAATATTTCACATGTCTCAATATAAGTATGCATGGAGGTAAGATAACTTTGAAATTCATACCATTTTAGAAGTTTGAAAGCATTGTGTAAATTTATTGTGGATCAAATTTTTATTAGATCAAACAGCCTAATGTACTGAGATGCTACTCATATGCAGGTTGTTTCCTTTTGCATGAGAAGTCCTTAAGGTCTGGGCATAAGAGCTTAAGCTCATGGCTTATATGTAGGGAGCTATTGCTTGAGCTCTTGATATACATGAGCTTTTGACATAATGTATGAGCTCCTTGCTTAAGCCTTTATGACATAAGCTTATATGTAAGCTTCCAACATTAGCCCATATGCTCTAATATATCATGCATGTGCTATAACAAGAAATCTAGAAATCAAAGAGAAAAAAGAAGACAAAAATTTATGAAATGTTCATGTAAAAAGATGGCCATTTGTCCATCATCCTTTTGGGATAATAATTTGAAGAAAGGGTGGACAAATGTATTCCCTTTTGGTTGTTTCACCATCCTTCAAAAATGTGGTCAAAAGGCCGATCATTTTTTGAAGGATGGCCATTTCACTATCCTTTAAAAATGTGGTTAAAAGGGGTGGTCTGCTCTTGTTTGGGGCCAAATGCCTTTTTGGCAATTCCACCATCCGTTAAAAATGTGGTCGAAAGGGTAAATTTATGTCTAACCATTTTTTGTTTGAAAATATTGAAAAAAAGGACAAAAATATTCCACCCCTGTGCTATAGAATCTAAAAGGGAGGAAATGG